>NC_138095.1:2985000-3406648 GCF_964212035.1 Myotis nattereri | reverse complement strand
CCCACCTCCACCCCCTCCTCTCCCTCCCCACCTCCACCCACCACCCCCACCTCCTCCTCCCCACCTCCCCACCTCTCTCCCTCCCCACCCACCCACCCCACTCCCCCCACCTCCACCCACTCCCTCCCTCCCACCCTCCCCACCTCCCTCCCTCCCACCTCCACCCACCCCTCCCTCCCCACCTCCACCCACCTCCTCTCCCCCCCACCCACCCACCCTCCCCACCACCCCCCACCTCTCTCCCTCCCCACCTCCACCCACCTCCTCTCCCTCCCCACCTCCACCCACCACCACTCCCTCCCCACCTCCACCCACCTCCTCTCCCTCCCCACCTCACCCACCTCCTCTCCTCCCCACCTCCACCCACCACCACTCCCTCCCCACCTCCACCCACCTCCTCTCCCTCCCCACCTTACCCACCTCCTCTCCCTCCCCACCTCCACCCACCAACTCTCCCTCCCCACCTCCACCCACCTCCTCTCCTCCCCACCTCCACCCACCACCACTCCCTCCAGACCTCCAACCACCTCCTCTCCCTCCCACCTCTACCCACCTCCTCTCCCTCCCCACCTCCACCCACCACCTCTCCCTCCCCACCTCCACCCACCACCACTCCCTCCCCACCTCCACCCACCTCCTCTCCCTCCCACCTCTACCCACCTCCTCTCCCTCCCCACCTCCACCCACCACCTCTCCCTCCCCACCTCCACCCACCACCACTCCCTCCCCACCTCCACCCACCTCCTCTCCCTCCCACCTCTACCCACCTCCTCTCCCTCCCCACCTCCACCCACCACCTCTCCCTCCCCACCTCCACCCACCACCTCTCCCTCCCCACCTCCACCCACCTCCACTCCCTCCCCACCTCCACCCACCTCCACTCCCTCCCCACCTCCACCCACCACCTCTCCCTCCCCACCTCCACCCACCACCTCTCCCTCCCCACCTCCACCCACCTCCTCTCCATCCCCACTTCCACCCACCTCCACTCCCTCCCCACCTCCACCCACCACCACTCCCTCCAGACCTCCAACCACCTCCTCTCCCTCCGCACCTCCACCCACCACCACTCACTCCCCACCACCACCCACCTCCTCTCCCTCCCACCTCCACCCACCACCACTCCCTCCCCACCTCCACCCACCTCCTCTCCCTCCCACCTCTACCCACCTCCTCTCCCTCCCACCTCTACCCACCTCCTCTCCCTCCCCACCTCCACCCACCACCTCTCCCTCCCCACCTCCACCCACCTCCTCTCCCTCCCCACCTCTACCCACCACCACAACCTCCCCACCTCCACCCACCACCTCTCCCTCCCCACCTCCACCCACCTCCTCTCCCTCCCACCTCTACCCACCTCCTCTCCCTCCCCACCTCCACCCACCACCTCTCCCTCCCCACCTCCACCCACCACCTCTCCCTCCCCACCTCTACCCACCACCACAACCTCCCCACCTCCACCCACCACCTCTCCCTCCCCACCTCCACCCACCTCCTCTCCCTCCCACCTCTACCCACCTCCTCTCCCTCCCACCTCTACCCACCTCCTCTCCCTCCCCACCTCCACCCACCACCACCCACCTCTCTCCCTCCCCACCTCCACACACCTCCTCTCCCTCCCACCTCTACCCACCTCCTCTCCCTCCCCACCTCCACCCACCACCTCTCCCTCCCCACCTCCACCCACCTCCTCTCCCTCCCCACCTCTACCCACCACCACAACCTCCCCACCTCCACCCACCACCTCTCCCTCCCCACCTCCACCCACCTCCTCTCCCTCCCACCTCTACCCACCTCCTCTCCCTCCCACCTCTACCCACCTCCTCTCCCTCCCCACCTCTACCCACCACCACTCCCTCCCCACCTCCACCCACCTCCTCTCCCTCCCACCTCTACCCACCTCCTCTCCCTCCCCACCTCCACCCACCACCACTCCCTCCCCACCTCCACCCACCTCCTCTCCCTCCCCACCTCTACCCACCACCACAACCTCCCCACCTCCACCCACCACCTCTCCCTCCCCACCTCCACCCACCTCCTCTCCCTCCCACCTCTACCCACCTCCTCTCCCTCCCCACCTCCACCCACCACCTCTCCCTCCCCACCTCCACCCACCTCCTCTCCCTCCCCACCTCTACCCACCACCACAACCTCCCCACCTCCACCCACCACCACTCCCTCCCCACCTCCACACACCACCACTCCCTCCCCACCTCTACCCACCTCCTCTACCTCCCACCTCCACCCACCTCCTCTCCCTCCCCACCTCCACCCACGTCCTCTCCCTCCCCACCTCCACCCACCTCCTCTCCCTCCCCACCTCCACCCACCTCCTCTCCCTCCCCACTTCCACACACCTCCACTCCCTCCACACCTCCACCCACCTCCTCTCCCTCCGCACCTCCACCCACCACCACTCACTCCCAACCTCCACCCACCTCCTCTCCCTCCCCACTTCCACCCACCTACTCTCCCTCCCCATCTCCACCCCACCTCCTCTCCCTCCCACCTCCACCCACCTCCTCTCCCTTCCCACCTCCACCCACCACCCCTCCCTCCCAACCTCCACCCACCACCACTCCCTCCCCTCCTCCACCCACCTCCTCTCCCTCCCCACCTCCACCCACCACCACTCCCTCCCCACCTCCACCCACCTCCTCTCCCTCCCACCTCCACCCACCTCCTCTCCCTTCCCACCTCCACCCACCACCCCTCCCTCCCAACCTCCACCCACCACCACTCCCTCCCCACCTCCACCCACCTCCTCTCCCTTCCCACCTCCACCCACCACCCCTCCCTCCCAACCTCCACCCACCACCACTCCCTCCCCTCCTCCACCCACCTCCTCTCCCTCCCCACCTCCACCCACCACCACTCCCTCCCCACCTCCACCCACCACCTCTCCCTCCCCACCTCCACCCACCTCCTCTCTCTACCCACCTCCTCTCCCTTCCCACCTCCACCCACCACCCCTCCCTCCCAACCTCCACCCACCACCACTCCCTCCCCTCCTCCACCCACCTCCTCTCCCTCCCCACCTCCACCCACCACCACTCCCTCCCCACCTGCACCCACCTCCTCTCCCTCCCCACCTCCATTCACCTCCTCTCCCTCCCCACCTGCACCCACCTCCTCTCCCTCCCCACCTCCACCCACCTCCTCTCCCTCCCCACCTCCACCCACCACCACTCCCTCCCCACCTCCATTCACCTCCTCTCCCTCCCCACCTCCACCCAACACCACTCCCTCCCCACCTCCACCCACCTCCTCTCCCTCCCCACCTCCACCCAACACCACTCCCTCCTCACCTCCACCCACCTCCTCTCCCTCCCCACCTCCACACACCTCCTCTCCCTCCCCACCTCCACCCACCACCACTCCCTCCCCACCTCCACCCACCTCCTCTCCCTCCCACCTCCACCCACCTCCTCTCCCTTCCCACCTCCACCCACCACCCCTGCCTCCCAACCTCCACCCACCACCACTTCCTCCCCTCCTCCACCCACCTTCTCTCCCTCCTCACCTCCACCCACCACCACTTCCGCCCCACTTCCACCCACCACCTCTCCCTCCCCACCTCCACCCACCACCTCTCCCTCCCCACCTCCACCCACCTCCTCTCTCTACCCACATCCTCTCCCTCCCCACCTCCACCCACCTCCTCTCCCTTCCCACCTCCACCCACCACCACTCCCTGCCCACCTCCACCCACCACCACTCCCTCCCCACCTCCACCCACCACCTCTCCCTCCCCACCTCCACCCACCACCACTCCCTCCCCACCTCCACCCACCACCACTCCCTCCCCACCTCCATTCACCTCCTCTCCCTCCCCACCTCCACCCACCACCACTCCCTCCGCACCTCCATCCACCTCCTCTCCCTCCCCACCTCCACCCACCACCACTCCCTCCCCACATCCACCCACCACCACTCCCTCCCCACCTCCACCCACCAACACTCCCTCCCCACCTCCACCCACCACCACTTCCTCCCCACCTCCACCCACCACCTCTCCCTCCCCACCTCCACCCACCTCCTCTCCCTCCCCACCTCAACCCACCACCACTCCCTCCCCACCTCCTCCCACCTCCTCTCCCTCCCCACCTCCACCCACCACCTCTCCCTCCCCACCTCCACCCACCACCACTCCCTCCCCACCTCCACCCAACACCACTCACTCCCCACCTCCACCCACCTCCTCTCCCTCCCCACCTCCACCCACCACCACTCCCTCCCCACCTCTACCCACCTCCACTCCCTGCCCACCTCCACCCACCACCACTCCCTCCCCACCTCCGCCCACCACCACTTTCTCCCCACCTCCACCCACCACCACTCCCTCCCCACTTCCACCCACCACCTCTCCCTCCCCACCTCCACCCACCTCCTCTCCCTTCCCACCTCCACCCACCACCACTCCCTGCCCACCTCCACCCACCACCACTCCCTCCCCACCTCCACCCACCACCTCTCCCTCCCCACCTCCACCCACCACCACTCCCTCCCCACCTCCACCCACCACCACTCCCTCCCCACCTCCATTCACCTCCTCTCCCTCCCCACCTCCACCCACCACCACTCCCTCCCCACCTCCACCCACCACCACTCCCTCCGCACCTCCATCCACCTCCTCTCCCTCCCCACCTCCACCCACCACCACTCCCTCCCCACATCCCACCCACCACCACTCCCTCCCCACCTCCACCCACCAACACTCCCTCCCCACCTCCACCCACCACCACTTCCTCCCCACCTCCACCCACCACCTCTCCCTCCCCACCTCCACCCACCTCCTCTCCCTCCCCACCTCAACCCACCACCACTCCCTCCCCACCTCCTCCCACCTCCTCTCCCTCCCCACCTCCACCCCCACCACCTCTCCCTCCCCACCTCCACCCACCACCACTCCCTCCCCACCTCCACCCAACACCACTCACTCCCCACCTCCACCCACCTCCTCTCCCTCCCCACCTCCACCCACCACCACTCCCTCCCCACCTCTACCCACCTCCACTCCCTGCCCACCTCCACCCACCACCACTCCCTCCCCACCTCCGCCCACCACCACTTTCTCCCCACCTCCACCCACCACCACTCCCTCCCCACTTCCACCCACCACCTCTCCCTCCCCACCTCCACCCACCACCTCTCCCTCCCCACCTCCACCCACCTCCTCTCTCTACCCACATCCTCTCCCTCCCCACCTCCACCCACCTCCTCTCCCTTCCCACCTCCACCCACCACCACTCCCTGCCCACCTCCACCCACCACCACTCCCTCCCCACCTCCACCCACCTCCTCTCCCTTCCCACCTCCACCCACCACCACTCCCTCCCCACCTCCACCCACCACCACTCCCTCCCCACCTCCATTCACCTCCTCTCCCTCCCCACCTCCACCCACCACCACTCCCTCCCCACCTCCACCCACCACCACTCCCTCCCCACCTCCATCCACCACCACTCCCTCCCCACCTCCACCCACCTCCTCTCCCTCCCCACCTCCACCCACCACCACTCCCTCCCCACCTCCACCCACCTTCTCTCCCTCCCCACTTCCACCCACCTCCTTTCCCTCCCCACCTCCACCCACCTCCTCTCCCTCCCCACCTCCACCCACCTCCTCTCCCTCCCCACCTCCACCCACCACCACTCCCTCCCCACCTCCACCCACCACCTCTCCCTCCCCACTTCCACCCACCTCCTTTCCCTCCCCACCTCCACCCACCTCATCTACTTCCACCCACCTCCTCTCCCTCCGCCCACCTCCTCTCCCTCCACCCATCTCCTCTTCCCTACCCACCTCCTCTCCCTGCCCCCACCTCTTCTCCCTTCCCCCACCTCCTCTCCCTGGCCTTCTATGGAAAGGCCTGGAGACCCCAAGACACTGTCTTGACAAAAGAGGTGAGAACTGGGCAAGTGGCTGGGTTTCCTCCAGCCTAGGGGTGGGGTGGAGGTGAGGCGGATCAAACCAGGTGTGAGCTTGCTGTCCGCTGCCTGTGGAAGCCAAGGCCTGGAGGCTAGGGGAAGGCTATTCACTGATGGTCGGTCCTGGCCTGGTTGCCTGTTCTCCAAACCCTGGGCAGCCTCCACCAGAGCAAAGCCGTCCTGTGAGCGCAGGGTGTGCTGGGCAGCAGGTGCCATCCGCCTCAGACCCCCTCCAGCTCCAGGGGCGCTGCCGGCCAGGACTGTGAGTCCCCAGCGACAGGGGCCCTGGAAGGAGACAAGAGCAGGGGGGTGAGGCAGCTGCCCCTGTAGTTTCCATCCTGTTCCGAACCCAGGTCGCTGCAGCTGAGACTTAACCCCACTCCTCCAAACCCACCGCCATCCAGCTCCCTGGCAGCAGCCCCTCGGAAATTCGCCCACGAGTGCCCCCTTCTCACTGCCCTTTCTAATCGCCCCCTTCTTATCGCCCCCTTCTCATTGCCCCCTTCTCACTGCCCCCTTTTCATCGCCCCCTTCTCATCGCCCCCTTCTCATTGCCCCCTTCTCATCGCCCCCTCTCATCGCCCCCTTCTCATTGCCCCCTTCTCATCGCCCCCTTCTCATTGCCCCTTCTCATCGCCCCCTTCTCATTGCCCCTTCTCATCGCCCCCTTCTCATCGCCCCTTCTAATCGCCCCCTTCTAATCGCCCCCTTCTCATCGCCCTTTTCTCATCGCCCCTTCTCATTGCCCCTTCTAATCACCCCCTTCTCATCGCCCCCTTCTCATCGCCCCCTTCTCATTGCCCCTTCTAATCGCCCCCTTCTCATTGCCCCCTTCTCACTGCCCCCTTTTCATCGCCCCCTTCTCATCGCCCCCTTCTCATTGCCCCCTTCTCATCGCCCCCTTCTCATTGCCCCTTCTAATCGCCCCCTTCTCATTGCCCCCTTCTCACTGCCCCCTTTTCATCGCCCCCTTCTCATCGCCCCCTTCTCATTGCCCCCTTCTAATCGCCCCCTTCTCATTGCCCCCTTCTCACTGCCCCCTTTTCATCGCCCCCTTCTCATCGCCCCCTTCTCATTGCCCCTTCTCATCGCCCCCTTCTCATTGCCCCTTCTCATCGCCCCCTTCTCATTGCCCCTTCTCATCGCCCCCTTCTCATCGCCCCTTCTAATCACCCCCTTCTCATCGCCCCCTTCTCATTGCCCCCTTCTCATCGCCCCCTTCTCATTGCCCCTTCTAATCGCCCCCTTCTCATTGCCCCCTTCTCACTGCCCCCTTTTCATCGCCCCCTTCTCATCGCCCCCTTCTCATTGCCCCCTTCTCATCGCCCCCTTCTCACTGCCCCCTTCTCACTGCCCCCTTCTCATTGCCCCCTTCTCATCGCCCCCTTCTCATTGCCCCCTTCTCACTGCCCCCTTCTCATTGCCCCCTTCTCATCGCCCCCTTCTCATTGCCCCTTCTAATCGCCCCCTTCTCATTGCCCCCTTCTCACTGCCCCCTTTTCATCGCCCCCTTTTCATCGCCCCCTTCTCATTGCCCCCTTCTCATCGCCCCCTTCTCATCGCCCCCTTCTCATCGTCCCATCACCCCCTTCTCTTTTGCCCCCTTCTCATCGCCCCCTTCTCATCACCCCCTTCTCATCGTCCCATCACCCCCTTCTCTTTTGCCCCCTTCTCATCGCCCCCTTCTCATCGCCCCCTTCTCATCGCCCCCTTCTCACTGCCCCCTTCTCACTGCCCCCTTCTCACTGCCCCCTTCTCATCGCCCCCTTCTCATCGCCCCCTTCTCACTGCCCCCTTCTCACTGCCCCCTTCTCATCGCCCCCTTCTCATCGCCCCCTTCTCATCGCCCCCTTCTCACTGCCCCCTTCTCACTGCCCCCTTCTCACTGCCCCCTTCTCATCGCCCCCTTCTCATCGCCCCCTTCTCACTGCCCCTTCTCACTGCCCCCTTCTCATCGCCCCCTTCTCATCGCCCCCTTCTCATCGCCCCCTTCTCACTGCCCCCTTCTCATTGCCCCCTTCTCATTGCCCCCTTCTCATCGCCCCCTTCTCATCGCCCCCTTCTCACTGCCCCCTTCTCACTGCCCCCTTCTCACTGCCCCCTTCTCATCGCCCCCTTCTCATCGCCCCCTTCTCATCGCCCCCTTCTCATTGCCCCCTTCTCATCGCCCCCTTCTCATCGCCCCCTTCTCACTGCCCCCTTCTCATCGCCCCCTTCTGCCTCTCAGTTTCTAGTCTCTACAACCAGCTTCCTATATTCAATTATTTCTGTTCAAGTTACTGGCATGGCTTCCTGCGGGACCCGGTTGGGGCGGGGAGAAGCGGTCTGGAGCCCCGGTGCCCAGCTCTGCTCATGGGGAGCATAACGGTGACCATTTCCTGGGTCCCTGTGCCCAGCACTGAATACTGATGAGAGGGAGTGTCAGGGCCAGGCCGAGGCGCCATGGATTTCCCACCCACAACCTCTGAGGCGACCAGTGGATGCAATCCAGCTCTTCATTAACTGATAGCTTCACTTTTTTTTGCCCCTGTTTCCATTCGGGACTAACCAGAGAAAGTCATATGTGCTCCCTCCCCAGCCCCAAACCAATCACAAAAGAGCACCTGCGCTGAGCCCGCCTCCAGCTTCCAATCAGAGCGCCCCTCCGCCCGGCCTGTCTGTGGCTTCCACCAGCTCCGCTCCCAGCGGCCTGTTGGCATAACGGATTTGGCATTCCGTTAATTTTCATGAGAAAACTGACACTCAGAGCGGCCCAATCGCTGCCCCACGTGTAACAATGAAGTGACAGCCGGGATCGCAGGACTCCAGCCACGTCATCTGACTCCCAGCCCTGAGCCGGCCCTGCCTCACCCGCCCCGCCCCCGCCGGTGTCCGCGGTCCTACTGTGCGTCCACCTCAAGGAGCCCGGTTCCTACTGTGCGTCCGTCCACCCCAAGGAGCCCGGTTCCTACTGTGCGTCCGTCCCAAGGAGCCCGGTTCCTACTGTGCGTCCGTCCACCCCAAGGAGCCCGGTTCCTACTGTGTGTCCATCCCAAGGAGCCCGGTTCCTACTGTGCGTCCACCCCAAGGAGCCCGGTTCCTACTGTGCGTCCATCCCAAGAAGCCCGGTTCCTACTGTGCGTCCACCCCAAGGAGCCCGGTTCCTACTGTGCGTCCACCCCAAGGAGCCCGGTTCCTACTGTGCGTCCGTCCACCCCAAGGAGCCCGGTTCCTACTGTGCGTCCATCCCAAGGTGCCGGTCTCCCAGCCTCTGCCCCTCCACCCCCACCCCAGCCAAAGTGCAACCCACACACTGCGCTTCTGGGCCAACACAGGGCGGCGCTCCTAACCTCACCGGGACCAGGGCTGCCGCGGGGCCCAGGCAGGGGACCTGGAAGCGCTGAGGACATCGTGCGGTGGAGCGAGCGGCCGGGGACCGACGGCTTCTGCCTGGGTTGGGTGTGGACGGCGGGGAGAATATTGCAGAGGGAAATGCCAGCTGTTCACGGACGCTCACCACCAGCCATGGATGGGGATGGGACAGGTTGTGAAAGAAGCAGGAGCCGCACGAGGTCAAAATAAACAAAACTGTCCTCGTCCCAAACTCAGCCTCGCGGTGACGGAAAAATGCCTCGCAGTGTCCCCTACACACAAGCCCGCTCTCTCTGTGCTGTTGTGAGGCTCCTGTGCCAGGGCCTGGAGAAGCCCAAGACCAAACCAAGGGGCGACCGAAGACCAAGACCTCCTGGCATTTCAAATGGCTCGGGGCTTGGAGTCCTCAGTCCTTCATTGTTACGCCTGGGACACGCAACAGCTGGGCCGCCCACCAGGTGGCGCTAGTGCTGAGCTAATGTGGGCTCTGGCCTCTCCCGCCCACATTTATTAAGCCTGGCCAGTAATAGGAGGTCAAATAAGAACTGGGGCGTGGAAACAGGCTGCTTTCCTAATCCCACCGGGAGCCTTTTATGTGATGGCAACTTTTCTCATTAGCACTGCATTCGCTCTGCTCCAGAGGCCTGAGTTAGCAGTGCTGTAGGAACTGGAAACAGCCGAAAGTTTAAAAAGCAGTTGCAAGCCCTAACCGGTTTGGCTCAGTGGATTGAGCGTTGGCCTGCGGAATGAAATGTCCCAGGTTCGATTCCGGTCAAGGGCATGTACCTTGGCTGCGGGCACATCCCCAGTAGGAGGTGTGCAGGAGGCAGCTGATCGATGTTTCTCTCTCATCGATGTTTCTAACTCTATCCCTCTCCCTTCCTCTCTGTAAAAAAAAATCAATAAAATATATTTAAAAAACAAAACAAAACAGTTGCAGGCTTTCTGGAAAATGACCTGCACAGGCTCCCAGGGGGAATGATGTGCATGAAGCTTTTCTTTGACTAGTCTCCTTCTGTTTCCCTGGGCTTTCAGAATTACAGGCTTTCTGGGGATCACAGTTTAATTACATAATTGCATAACAACAACAACAATCTATATAAAACCCAAGCAACCACCGAAACCGGTTTGGCTCAGTGGATAGAGCGTCGGCCTGCGGACTGAAAGGTCCCAGGTTCGATTCCGGTCAAGGGCATGTACCTGGGTTGCGGGCATATCCCCAGTAGGAGATGTGCAGGAGGCAGCTGATCGACATTTATCTCTCATCGATGTTTCTAACTATCTCTCTCCCTTCCTCTCTTTAAAAAATCAATAAAATAAAAAATAATAATAAAAAAAAAGCCTAAGCAACCATCGCAACCGAACGGACAACTGAACAGGCTGTGTGGGGTGACCAGGCTGGCAGGGGGGTTAGTGAGGGGCGACCAAACAACTGAGCAGCAGGATGCATGGGATGACCAGCCTGAAGGGGGGCAGTGAGGGGTGACCATGCCAGCAGGGGGCAGTTGGGGGCAACCAGGGCAGCAGAGGGGGCTGTTGGGGGCAACCAGGCTGGTGGGGGGACATTGGGGGCAACCAGGCCTTCAGGGGGTGCAGTAAGGGTAACCAGGCTGGGAGGGGTGCAGTTAGGGGAGACCAGGCTGGCAGAAGGGGTCTGTTGGGGGCAACCAGGCAGGCTGGGTGGGCAGTAAGGAGCACGGGGGGGGGGCAGTTAGGGGCAACCAGACTGGCAGGTGGGTGGGTGGGTGTGTGGGTGACCAGGCAGGCAGGCAGAGGAGGTTAGAGGTGATCAGGGTGGCAGGGGGGTGATCAGGCAGGCAGGTGAGCAGTTAGGAGCCAGTGGTCCTGGATCATGAGAGGGATGTAACACAGGGATCGGGCCTAAACTGGCAGTCGAACATCCCACCAAGAGGTCTCAGATTGGAGAGGGTGCAGGCTGGGCTGAGGGGACCCCCCCATGCATGAGTTTCATGCACCGGGCCTCTATTTTAATTATAATGTGCCTTGGCATTGTTCTTTTGGGGTTCATTTTGTTTGGGACTCTGAGAGTTTCTTGGATTTGTGAGTTTTTCTTCCCTATATCAGGGAAGTTTTCCGTCATTATTTCTTCAAACAGGTTTTCTATTCCTTGCTCAGTTTCCTCTCCTTCTTGCACCCCTAGTATGTGGATGTTGTATCATTTCGTGTTGTCCCAAAGATCCCTTAGGCTTCCCTCCTGTTTTTAAAGTTTTTTTTTCTAGATGCTGCTCTGCTTGGGTATTTTTTCCTACCTTGTCTTCTAGCTCACTGATGCTGTCCTCTGCTTCTTCTAGCGTACTGTTGATACTTTCTATTGAGTTCTTTATAGCAGCGATATCATTTTTCATTTCTTCTTGGTTCTTCATTTCCTCTTGGTTCTTATACATATTGTTGAATTTGTCTTCCTTTCTTTTCAGGGACCTTATGACCATTTCTTTGAATTCTTTCTCTGACATATTGCTTGCCCCCATTTCATTTATTTCCTTTTCTGGTGATGCCTCCTTTTATTTCATATGCGGGCTGTTTCTTTGTCTCTCCATGATCTCTCTTCTCCGGTGTCTGGTTATATAGCTCTCTCTCTCTCCTTTCCCTAGGTAAAATCTGACCTTTCCGTGAGAAGGTGCAGAGCTCATCTGAGTTCACATATTCACGCTGCTTGAGATCCAGTGTTCCTGGGTTTGTAGCTGGCCCCTGGGTGTTGTGGTTGTAGAGTCCCGGGATGTATAGGTTTCCGATCACAGCCACTCCCCCCTTCAAGATGGCATGGTCTCCACAGCAGAGCCAGTTGCTCCAGGAGTGATTTCAGCAGCAGTGGAGGCTGCCCTGTCAGGGGAGCCCAGTCCAGCAGTTCCCAACAATCCCTTGGAGTATAGCTGTCCCTCACTCACAACTATACACTCCCTGTACATCCACACATTCTCCTTTTGTTCTCTCACTCACACACTATCTTGCTGTCTGCCTTCCCACCAACAGCCATCTTCCCTCTCTTACAATATCTTTTAAAAAGAAAAGACAGAGTGCCCTGGCTCCGGAGCATAAACAAGAGTGGGGAGAAATGAGGCGGTGATTGATCTCGGGGCAGCAAACGGCGGCGACTCTGGCGGCGAGCGGGGCCCAGCGCCGACCCTGAGTGCACGCAACCCCTGTCCCATGTGCGAGCCTCCGGCAGGGACCACCCACCCGCCACACGCCCACCATGAACCTGGCCAGTCAGAGTGGCGAGGCTGGCGCTGACCAGCTGCTCTTCGCCAACTTCAACCAGGATGTCACGCTGAAAAAGATCTTTTTAAAGGATTTAACCCCGTAGGATGGGGAGAATGTTATTATTTTTTTTTATTTTTTAAAGAAATAAATTTCTTATTAAAAAGAAAGAAAGAAAGAAAGAAAGAAAGAAAGAAAGAAAGAAAGAAAGAAAAGACACCTGGTGTCACATTCCTCCTTACCCCCTACTTCCAATTAACCATTCCATTCATTCTACCTCTTAGAGATATTTGTGTAATCCATGTTCTCTTCCCCTGCCCTTTGGCTGGGACCCTTGTGCAGGTCCAGGCAGGCCCAAGGCTCTGAGTGAAGCTTCGGTAGACACAGAATTAATTGTTCAGGAAATGGGTGGAGCAGGGAATGTCGGTGACTTTAGCCTGAAGGGGTGAAGAAAGCAAAGCTACCAATGTTCCTCTTTCCTTGCCTAGTCTGTCGTGGTCAAGTGGGAGGCTACCACAAATTTTTTGCCTCAGATTTTGTACCATTTTATTTAGAGCAGTATAACCTTTGCTTTATATCCAGTCATCCCTAAATTCATTTCAAAGAATGTCTCTGACCCTAGACTTATGGCCTGAAGCCATCAAAGACTAGATTTGGTGAAAGCTGTGAGTGTTGTGGGGAGGAGAGAGAGATACCAAGCCTGTAGTTGCTGTGACAACTGCAGGAACTCTGGCTCCACCCATTTGAAATCTCCTGAGTCTTGGAATGAAAGGCAGTTAATTTAAGGGTTTCTCCTAACATCTTGGCAATTACAGTGATTATCTGGGCCACTTGCTAGAGAGTCTAAATGAGTCCTCAGAGGAGGTATATTCCCAAAATATTCACATGTGTGCGAGCGAGAGGACAGACCCGGGCTGCTGATGGGAGAGTCTCTGGAAAGTACCAGGAGACAAAGGGACGATGAGTGAGGAGAGGAAGAGAATGGGATGTAGCTCATTGGACCAAGATTCCAGTGGATGCCAACCTTGGGCACGTTCATGGGTGCCCTCAAGTGTCCCACACACCTGTCTTGAACAGCTCATAGGTGCTCACCCTAATCGAGGCACTGATGTCACACAAATAAAACAACCTCTGTCCTTAAAGTATTGTCTGGAGGAGAAGACAAATGTGCAAAGTCCTGAGACTCCAGAGGGAAGAGGCAGGAGCCGTCAGTAGTGACGTTCTCAGATTTGGGTTCAGTTATGTTCCTGCCCCTGGGTATTCTTCCTGTACAGTTACTTATTTAATCTTTGTAATACCTTAGTGAAGAAATTATTATATTCTTTTTTTAATATATTTTTATTAATTTCAGAGAGTAAGGGAGAGAGAGATAGAAACATCAATGGTGAGAGAGAATCATTGATTGGTTGCCTCCTACATGCCCCCTACTGGGGATTGAGTCCACAACCCAGGCATGTGCCCTTGACCGGTATCAGACCCGGGACCCTTCAGTCTGCAGGCCGATGCTCTATCCACTGAGCCAAACCAGCGAGGGCATTATATTTTTAAAAAATATATATTTTATGGATTTTTCACAGAGAGGAAGGGAGAGGGATAGAGAGTTAGAAACATCGATGAGAGAGAAACATCGATCAGCTGCCTCCTGCATACCTCCTACTGGGGATGTGCCCGCAACCAAGGTACATGCCCTTGACCGGAATCGAACCTGGGACCTTTCAGTCCACAGGTCGACGCTCTATCCACTGAGCCAAACCGGTTAGGGCTAGGGCATTATATTTTTATTTTACAGATGGAGTAACTGATGGTACTGATGGTGAAATTGTAATTACTTGACCAAGCCTCACAGCATTTAATTGTCAGAGCTAGGATTCAGACAGCGTCTTCATTTCCAGAACCTTATTTCCTCTCATGATTCCATATCCCTCCAATGTGCTCACCATCCCACCCCTTATTCTCGTCCGCAGAGGCTCTGCCACCCTTGGCTTGGTCTCCATCCCCTGTCCCCGGCACACCTCGCATACCGTCAGCAGTTCCCTTTTCAGGCACAGGCATCACCGATTCGTTAGATGGAAAGAGGCCAAAACCACCCTCGCCAGTGTGCTCAGTGGTTAGAGCGGCGACCTGCACACCAAAGGGTCGTGGGTTCAATTCCCATCAAGGGCACATACCTGGGTTGAAGGTTCCGTATCCCCTGCAGGAAGCAAGCAATCAACGTCTCTCTCACATCAATGCTTTCTCTCTCCTTCCCCTTGCCCCCTCCTGAAAGAGACTGAGCAAGGATGACTCAGATTGTGGAGGCTGCACAGTGAAGAAGGGGAATAATGAGCCAGGGGTAGACAGGGAAGGAAAGAAAGAAAGAAAAAGAGAAAGGAAGGGATGGAGGAAAGAAACGCGAGGAGGAGAGAGGGAGGGAGGGAGGGAGGAAGGGAGGGAGGGAGGGAGGGAGGGAGAGAAGGAGGGGCAGAGAGTTGTTTTAAAACCTAAAGCAAGGACTTGGCTGGTTCCCTCCTACTTTTATATGTGGTCCAGCTTTTCCCAGGAGTCTCGAGGGAGGAGCTCATGCCTTCTGAGTAATCTCCACGTTAACTGTTCCCGGGACTATAGGTCCCAATGTCCTTCCCAAAGAATTTACTAACAAACAGGACAAACTATTCCTGCTTTGATAGATATGTTTTTTTTCTAAGAAATCACATGTTCTACTGCACCATTCTGATTACCTGTCTCTTAAAATGCACCCTGAAAATCTGTTGTTTGCCAAATCACTGAGCTTCCACAGTGTCCCCACACATTAAGATCCATTTATTCCAGAATTGGGATCTCCCCCACAGGGGGTAGGCAGGAGAGGGGTGACCTGCCTGCTAAGTGGGTGTCCACCGTGAACAGAGCCTGCCCTGGAGCCGGAGGGAGATGCAGGGAGAGCAGGTGCAGGGCCAGGAGGAGAGCTGGCGCTCTCAGCCGGGCCAGGCAGCGGGCAGCAAGGTGGCGGGGGTGGGGAGTGGGGGCAGCGGGCGGGCAAGGTGGCCGGGGGGGGGGGGCAGTGGGCAGCAGGGAGGGGCAGTGGGTGGCAGGGGAGCAGTTGGCGGCAGGACGGGGCAGTGGGTGGCAGGGCCAGGCAGTGGGCGGCTGGCTGCACAGGAGCAGGGCCGAGGGGAGGAGGGGCTGCCTGGAGGAGGTGTGCGGGGAGGAGTCCCGTTTCAGACAAACGGGGCGCAGGTGATGGCTAAGCACGTGGAGATGTGGGCAGCTTGTCAGGTAACCGGATCAGGAGCTCCAGAGGGAATCTGCTGGGAGATGCAGTTGAAGCCACGAGAGCGAGGAGAGAAGGGAGAGAAGGCCGCCTGGGGAACAGGCGTGTGTATCTGGATGAACGACCGAGCGTGTGAACACACACTGAGTGTGGAGTGCAAGTG
Organism: Myotis nattereri; assembly: GCF_964212035.1. Classification (NCBI taxonomy): domain Eukaryota; kingdom Metazoa; phylum Chordata; class Mammalia; order Chiroptera; family Vespertilionidae; genus Myotis; species Myotis nattereri. Next base: position 3,390,738 of record NC_138095.1, on the reverse strand, counting down.
CTGTGAGCTAAAGCTCTGACAAGCAAGCGCTTGGCTCCCGGGCTGATGCCTGATCTGTCAGAAGCTTCACTCATCAGCAGGAAAACTGCGGCCTGAGCGAGGCTGCCGCAGCTCTGGCGGGACCTCAGCCACAGGCCCAGCCCCGACAGCTGACCCGCCTCTCCTCTCTGCTGCTGAAAACGCAGGAGGATGTGGCGTTTGAGCAGAGGGAAGTGGCCAGAAAGACGAGCTCCAGAATGGAGGCAGGGGGCCCTGTCACGGAGGCGTCCCCAGGCTGAGCAGCCAGGGAGGGGTCTCACGGAGTGGCCGCCGCAGCTGCCACCACCACAGGAGCAATCAGCTTCGGTTGCTCTGTCCTTGTCTAGCCGCACCTCCCCCCCCCGCCCCCCTCCCCCCCCACACACACACACTTCTCTCTGTGCTCTTGTCCTGGGAGAAATTAACATCTAAAGGAGAGCCAGGAAAGAGAAAAGTGAGGGAGCCGGGTGTCGGGAGGAGAGTGTATATGGGATGATCTACTTAGTAGTGAGAGAACTGTGGTGACACATTTTCATTTTTCTAAGATAAGCATATTACCTGTATAATTTTTTAGAAGTTGAAAACATTTCTATTTTGAAATATAAATTTATAAACTTCTATTGAGAAGCCTGGACCCTGAAGTGTGGCCCCAGTGCCTGCAGCACCCCCCGCCTCCCTGCGCCCGGTGCCGGCCGGGATGCCTGACACCCAGCAGCACTGGGTGGCTCCAGAGACATGCTGGTCTCTCCCAGCCCCGACAGGAGGGGAAGGCAGGTGGCCATGGAGGCACGAGGGGAAGCGAGGTGGCCGCAAGGAGCAAGGGTGGAAAGGAAAGGCAAGCCTTGGGCATGTCGCCTAGCACCCTCGGAAGTTTGAGCTGAGCACGTTCCAGGCTCGGGGTGCCCAACGGGACCCAGGAAGGCTGACTGCCCACTCAGGGGCAGAGCCCGACCACTCAGCGGGCCGGACTGAGCCCAGTGTCCCTACGAGGGCGGCGTGGGAGCCATTGATTCGAGTTTGTGCCTGTTTAGCCACCATCCTAACCCCAACTACTAACAGGTCAGCACGGGGCGCGCGTTTTCAGAAATGCCCTTTCCTCTGAGGCCCCCGCATCCAGGGCCACCCCAAGGCCTCCCTGCCCAGCAGACACGGAATCCAGGTTTGTTTCCACCCCGGAGGCGGCGAGGGGCCTGGACTTACATCATCGCATAGAAGGCTGGCGCCCTCCCAGCCCCGCTCTGCTCCTGAAGAAGACGTGCCACCGGGTGTGACCTCAAGCCAGGCCAGAGCCACCTCCTACCCTCAGGTCCCCCAGACCCATTCACTCCCAAACCCCTGGACCCCAGCCTCAGCGTGACAGACAGAGAGCAGCAGTGACCAGACGCTGACTGGATCTAAACAACCGAGCGACTCCCCACTTCCCCCTCCTGGATGTGTTCTTTCAGCTGAGTCTGTGAGTAATAGATTAACACCCACCACACCACCAGAGTCTCACATGCACACACACACGCATGCACATGCACAGGCACACACACATACACATGCACGCACTCACACAGGCGCACGCACACATGCATGCCACACACGCGCGCGCACACGCACACGGGTCCACGTTTTCCCTGGAGGTTAGCTCAGGAGCACACCGTGTGGGCCTTGGTCTGGAACTGATGGCTCTCACTTCAGTGGGCATCAAAGCACCTGGAAGGCTGCTAACACGCAGACTGGGCCCACCCGTGGAGTTGGATTTAGGGGGACTGAGGTGGGTGTGGCTGCGGCTGAAGGGAGGGGCCACACTTTGAGAACCACGTTATCATGAGCACAGTGCAGAGGGTTTGTCCCTATGCTCAGTGCGTTGTTCTTCAGCACTAGAAGGTTCGGGAAAAGAAACGAGTGTTTCCCAAGATACTGGATGCCGGTTGCTGTACAGTGGTTGTCGCATTTTATTTAATCTGCACACATTTCTGTGGAGTAGGATTCTTCCCCACTTTCAAATGCGGAAGCGAACGCCACGAGGGGATTGGATCAAGGTCATCCGCCGGCAAGTGCCAGAGCTCGGGTTTGGCGTGGCTTCAAACGCTCGCTGAATAATTCATCTCCCCTGTGAAAAGCAGATGAGCCGAACTGAACAAAAGTGTCAAGAGAAGCAGTTTTTAAAGAGAAGCAAAAGGCAAGCAGTGTAAGCAAGTATCGGGGGGCCGGGAGGTCGGGGGGTTGGGAGGCTGGGGGGCTGGGAGGTCGGAGGGCTGGGAGGCCAGCCGGTGCCCGGGAATGCACAGCCCCTGCGAGGGCAAGCAGCTCGTGGATGGCTAAGGTGAAGTTGCTACCAGAGGTCGCACTCCTCCAGACGAGACCGCTGCACATCATTCAAAATAGAAAGTAGTTTCTGTCGCTGGTCCTCAGAAGTGGCGTTTATGTAAGAGGGTATTGGGATGTCTGCTAAGAAGCTTTTTATAGAAGAAGACAAATCTCGAAGCCGGGTCTTGATGAATTTGAAAAGTGGAAAACAGAATGTGACGAAATGCTTAAATGCCCGAGAAACTGCATAAGCCTCTCACAGCAGTGAGGTTGCCGCAGAATGGAAGTGTGCTCCCCGGCGCCCCCTCCTGTTTCACTAGGCAAACCGCACTGTGATTCCGAGTTATCTTAGTGTGTTTATGTGTGGGACTGAGGTTCCATTCAAAGTAATGGGCTACTAGGACATATACCTTTTGCATAAAATAATCTCTTTAAAAATGTATCTTTATTGGTGACTAGAGGCCTAGTGCATGAAAATTCATGCACTGGAAGGGGGGGTGGTCCCTCAGTCTGGCCTGCCCCCTCTCACAGTCCGGGAGCCCTCAGGAACAGGAGGTGACCTGGTGATCAGGGGAAAATGATGCCCCATCACACCTCTGCTGCTGCCACTGCTGGCAGCCCAAGCCTCGGCCAGCCCTGGTTACCGGAGCCTCAGGTGGCCCTGGGCGGCTGGGCAGCCACCATCTGAGGTTTGCCTGAGCGTCGGGCCGGCCCTGGGAGGCTTGGGGACTCTGGAGGCAGGTGTGCAGAGCAGCAGGACATGTCTGGGGGCAGGCCCAGCAATGCCGCATGCCTGCTGCCCCAGTGGGGCTGAGGGGACTGGGCGCCGCCATCTTATGGCTGTGGGCGCCACCATCTTCAAGGGCATGGCAGTCAATTAGCATATTCCCTCTTTATTGGCTGTGGGCACTGCCATCTTTGTGAGGGTGTGGTGGTAATTAGCATATTCCCTCTTTATTAGATAGGATAGTATTAGAGATGTCCCCTTTGGTTTTTTTTCCCATTGACCCCCTCCTCCCGGCACCCACCCGTCCCAGGCCTTCACCACACTATTGTCTGTGTCCATGGGCTATGCATATATGCATATGCTCTCCCTGGTTAATTCCTCCCACCCCTGTCCCCATCTCTGCCTTCCCTCTGAAATTTGTCACTCTGTTCCATGCTTCTGTCTCTGGAACTATTTTGTTCATCAGTTCATTTTGTTCATTAGATTCCACATATGAGTGAGATCATGTGATACTTGTCTTTCTCTGACTGGCTTATTTCACTTAGCGTGATATTCCCAGGTCCCTCCATGCTTTCTCAAAGGGTAAGAGCTCCTTCTTTTTTACTCCTGCATAGTATTCCGTTGTGTAAATATCCCACAGCTTTTTTTTACCTACTTACTAGTGGCCTGGTGCGTGAAATTCATGCATGGTGGTGGGGGGGATTCCCTCAGCCCAGCCTGCACCCCCTCCAACCAGGGACCCCTTGGGGAATGTCTGACTGCTAGTTTAGGCCTGATCCCTAGACTGGCAGTTGGACATCCCTCTCACAATCTTGGACTGCTGGCTCCTAACCACTCACCTACCTACCTGCCTGATCGCCCCTAACTGCCTCTGCCTGCCTGCCTGATTACCCCTAACCCCTCTGCCGCCTGCCTGATCACCCCTAACTGCCATCCCTTGCCGGCCTGATCTCACCCCCAACTGGCCTCCCCTGCTGGCCTGGTTGCCCCCAACTGCCCTCCCATATTGATCCCTTTAGTGGCCTTCATTACCATTTGTTATGGCCTTCAGTATGAAGTCTATTTTGTCAGATATGAGTAATGTTCCCCCAGCTTTTTTTTTTTTTTCAATTTCCATTTGCCTAAAAAAAAATTTACCAGCCCTTCACTTTCATTCTGTGTGAGTCTTTTGCTCTGAGATGAGTTTCTTGTAGACAGAATATATCTGGGTCATGTTTTCTTATCCATTCAGCTACCCTATGTCTTTTGTTTGTTTGTTTGTTTTGTTTTGTTTTATTTTTGTTAATCCTCACTGGAGGATATTTTTCCATTGATTTTGAGAGATATTGGAAAGGAGGGAGAGATTGGAAAGACATCGATGTAGAGAGACACATCAATTGATTGCCTCCCGCATGTGCCCTGACGAGGGCCAGGGATCAAGCCACAGCTGGTATGTGCCCTTGACTGGAATCAAATCCAGGACCCTTCAGCCACAGGCTGATGCTCTAACCACTGAGTAAAACCAGCTAGGGCCTCTATGTCTTTTGATTGGAGCATTAAGCCATTTGCATTTAAGGTTATTATTGATAGTTACGTATTTGTTGCTATTCTTACTCTTTATGCTCTTTCTCTCTGTTTTTTCTTCTTACACCAATCTCTTTAGCATTTCTTGCAGTTTTGGTTTTGTGGTAATAAACTCTTTTAGCCTTTTTTTGGCCTGCAAAGCTCTTTATTTCTCCTTTGATTTTGAATGATAACCTTGCTGGATAGAATACACTTGGGTTCAATCCCTCGGTTTTCATTACCTTGTATACTTCATGCCATTCCCTTCTGATCTGGTGTGTTTCTATTGAGAAGTCAACTGAAAGTCTAATTGGGGCTCCTTGTAGATTACTTTCTGTCTCTCTCTTGCAGCTTTAAGATTCTTTCTTTGTTTTTCATGTTTGCCATTTTAATTAATATGTGCCTAGGTGTGGGTCTTTTGGGGTTCATCTTGATTGGGACTCTCTGTGTTTCCTGAACTTGAGTGACATTTTCCTTCACCAGGCTAAAGAAATTTTCTGACATTATTTCTTCAGATTCTCTATTCCTTTCTCAGATTCTGTTTCTTCGGTGCCCCTATAATGTGAATGTTGTTATGATTCATGGTGTTACAAAACTCCCTTAGACACTCCTCCTGCTTTTTAATTTTTTTCCCCATTTGCTGCTCTGAATGGGTGTTTTTCTTTTCTACCTTATCTTCTAATTCACTGATTCAGTCCTCAGCTTCTTCTAGTCTACTGTTGAATCCTTCCTGAGTGTTCTTTATTTCAGCTATGTCATTGCTTATTTCCAATTGATTCTTATTTATTGTTTCAAGCTCTGTTTTCATGATGGTATAGCTCTCATTAAGACCCTTATAATTCTCATTAAGTTGCTTGTAGTTCTCACTGAATTGTTTGAGCACCCTTATTGCCATTACTCTGCATTCTTTATCTGACAAATTGCTTGCCTCCATTTCATTTAGTTCTTTTTCTGGTGATTCCTCTTTTCCTTTCATTTGGGGGTTGTTTCTTTGTCTCCCCATTTCTGTTGTTTCTTTGTATTTGTTTCTATGTATATGATTAAACTGCTATGCCTCCAAGACTTTGTGGAGTAGTCTTATGTAGTAGTTGTTTTGTGGGACCCAGTGGTGCAGTCTTTTAGATCTCCTGAGCTGAGTGCTCTAGGAAAGTCTCTTGTTTGAGTTATTTGGGTTCTCTTGCTGTATTTGGGTTTTGAATGTTATTGTCCCATTCGTGGATGGAATCTCCTCTCAGGCTGGCTGACTATGTGGTCCAACCATGTCATGTGAGCTGTTATGAAGGTGCTGACAGAACAAAATACAACACAACAAAATGTGAAACAAAAGAAACAAACTAAAACATACACAAAACCCCTACAACAACAACTGAAGCAACCACCAGAGAAGAGAGAACTAGAAAAGAGAGCAAGAATGACAGAAGAAAAGAAAGAATGAAAAAATATGAGAAAAAGAACAAAACAACCAAGCAAACAAACAAACCCCAAGTAAACAAAAAACAAAACAAAAAAGACAAAAAAAGGGGGGAGAGGGAGAAAAAGAAATATGTAGTGCAACTGTGAATAAATAAAGTAAGAATAAAGAATTAGGGAAATAGAAGAAGGAAAAATGGTTTAAAATAAAGGAGGAAGAAAAGAAAATAAATTTTTGAAAAGGAAAATAGAGGAGAAACGAGATAGACTCAAAATAACGAAAGGATAACAGATGAGATTGCATGGGAAAAGGAAGAGAGAAAAAGCAAAAAAAGATTAAGTAGGACAAGGGAAGAGGAAAATTAGCTATATGAATGAAACAATAGAGACTCAAATAATAACAAATTGATAAAGAAGATAACTTAAAAAAGGAAAAAAAGAAAGGAAAGAGAACAAATTCTAAAAAGGCAAAGAAACAAAAAAAGAGAAAAGAAAAAAAAAGTGAAATGGCATTCCTTTCAGCCAAGTTTAATGCCCATGGGAGCTCCCTTTGGCTCCTACTCTTCTGATGACTGTGGCTGACTGTTCTGTCTGCCAATTCTGGGCTTCCTGTGTGATATTTAGGTGCTAACTCAGCACTGTCAGACACTGTCCTCCTGGCTCTCAGCACCTGCTTGAAGCGCCCAGTGACCCACCATCTGTGTCTGTCTCCACAGGACAAGGCTGCCAGCAGGAGGGGCCAATCTGCCCTCTGGAGCAGGTTTATTCACCACAGGGGCCCAGGGCTGGGTCAGCAAACTTGCCCTGGTTCTCCAGGCTCCACCTTTACCTGCCTTTGCATGCTAGCCAGCTGTCAATCTTCATCACTCAAAGGTCTGTTTCTGAAAGGGCTTTAGGTGGGGGAGTGCGGTTCAGCTTTCAGGGAATGTGGTGGGTGCGTTTCCCTGTCCCTGAGCCACTCCTCTGAGAGTGGCCTAAAATATTACTCTGCCCTCAGCCAAGCATAGATCCTTGTATGCAGTCCTGTGGGTTCAACTAGAAGCCTGGAGTTTTTATTAGCTTTTGTGTGTGTGTGTGTGTGTGTGTGTGTGTGTGTGTGTGTGTGTGAGACGGGGGGGGGGGGGGTGAGGGGGTGCGGAAGATACCAATCTGGTTCCCAGGATAGTGAGGTGGATGGGCCTTCCCCCAACCCCATCACTGTTGCTCCCTGAGGCTTGGCCTCTGCTTCTATTTCCTCAGAAAAGGTCAGAATGCAGGTGTGGCAGGCGGGGCTCCGGAGGGTGGGGTTGGCTGTATCACCCAGGGTGGGGGGTTTCTCTTTATCTGCCCTGTGGCTCCTGGGAGCAGCTGGCTCCTCTCAGGAAAAATGGCTGTTTGGGTTTGACCTGGCTTCCAAATGCTGGCTGAAGAACCTATCACCCAAGGGAAAAGCAGATGAACTGAAATGATCAGTGTGAAATTAGTCTAATGTTAGCATATTAGGTTATACACAATCTACTTAAACAACTGAACCTCCTGTGAAAATGAGAAGCATTGCCTTCAAAAAACTTGCAATTTAATCGGAGCAGTGTGATAGATGTATTAATAATTGTGGTAACTTAATGTTTGTGTCCTGCAAAATTCATAGGTTGAAATCCTAACTCCCCAAGTGAGGCCGGGCTTTTGGGAGGTGGTTAATGAGGTCACACGGGTGGAGCCCTGATGAGTGGGATTAGTGCCCTTACAAGAAGAAATACGAGAAAGGTGACTTTTCTCTCAGCCATGTGAGGATGCAATGAGGAGATGGCCATCTGCACACCAGAAAGCAGGCCCTCACCAGGCATGGATCTCCTAGCACCTAATCCTGGGTCCCAGCCCCCAGAACTGTGAGAATAAATGCCCATTATTTAAGCCACCCAGTCGATCAGGTCTTGAAATAGCAGCACAAACTAAGACAGTAATTATGCTCCCATCAGGAAGGAAGCAATCACCAAGAGCTGCTTCTTGCCTGGCTGGTGTGGCTCAGTGGTTGAGCATCAACCCATGAACCAAAAGGTTGCTGGTTCATTTCCCAGTTAGGGCACATGCCCTGGTTGCAGGCTTGATATCCAGTAGGGCAAGCAAGTCAAACATGGGCCAAATAAACAAGGTGTAAGTTTCTGTGGGCCGCAGAAAAACAAAAGCTTCCATTTTCATAGAAACGTAGGTTTATTTCGATAGAGACATGCTGAATACAAAGGGCTGAAATAAATGAGTCATCATTAACATAAACAATAGAATATTTTAATAAAAAGTAATATTTTTCTTGAACATTAACTTATCAGACACTGAATAACGGCACAAATTAATAAGCGTAATGCAAATAAACCTATTTTTCTTATTCTCTGAAAACGAAATATTTCCTGTTGCGCACACCAAACAGGTCAGTCCAAGACTAATGACATGGCAATCAGCTGCTAAAGTATTCACTGCTGGTATTAGTGGAGAGAAATGGTGCGCCTGCGCGTAAGGCACGTAAGGGAAATGAATGCAACACGATGATAGTCATCAGTCATTAGCGAACATTGTAGCTCATTATTAATAATTATGTATAACAGGATACTGTAAAATTATAAAATTAAGTTATGAAATTTTTATTAAAATGTTTCTCACATACCATTATATCGGCTGGGCTGCAAAAATATTCATTGTGGGCTGCGAGTTTGACATGCTTGAAATAGGGGGTATCATTGATGTTTCTATCTCTCTCCCTTCTTCTCTCTCTAAATTCAATAAAAACTTATTTAAGAGCTGCTTCTTTCTTCCTAATTCCTATCACATGTCTCTTTCTCATCTGGTCTGGCTTATGCAGCTCATGACATAGAAGTTATGCTAGATCACCTGTGACTTGAAAACTTCCAGCTTCCACACGGCAGTGCCCCGCTCTCGGAATCCCTTCTCTGCTCAGTGCCTCCTGTAAAGGATACAAAGTAGGGGATCCCTGATCGTGATCACACGCTGGCTGGCGATTAGGATGGGAGCCAGGTGGCCGTGAGGTTGGCCACGGCCTCCCAGGAAGGTGCCCAAGAGAAACGACTCTCTCCGAGAGCACCCGTACCCCTTGCCTACAGTTAACAGCAGCTCCATCTGGGACACGGCTGGGCTGCAACGTCTGCTTGAAAAGGATCGACAGCTTAATTGGCAAAAGAGGACATACACACGTGGATGCCTACAAAGACCAGCAAGTCTGCACTGGCTCCTGAATGGGATACCGTGAGGGGAGGCGCTGTGAGCTTGGAGGCGGGAGGGCCACGGGTGTCCTGGCAGGAAGGTTTCATGGAGGAGACGGCACTAGAGGTGCACCCTGCAGTGCGAGCAGGACGTGGGCAGGGGACAGGTGAGGAAAGAACATCTCGAGGTCCTGAGCCTCAGGCAGCGGTGGGACTGGAGCTGATGAAGTGGCCGGTGCAGAGCACCCGGCGCTGCTGCTGATGTGCGACCCGGTGCGACACCCACTGACCACATCACCTTCTACAGCACTGCACCGAGGCTGCCCAAACAAACAGGAAGCCAGACAACACAGATGTGGCTGACTAGTGCGTGACAATGACAGGCAGGAACCCAATGACATGTCTAACTTGGCACTAGGGACTGTAGAGAAAACATTTAAAACATGACACGTGCCCTCAAAAAGCAAGACTAGAGCGTAAGAAAATATTTAAAAATACTTTGGAAGCCTAGTATAATCGGTGTGAAGTTATATTATTCTGACTATATAACACAAAAGTATTTAGAAATTAATAAAGGGGACATCTGCAATAGTTCCAACAATCTAATATAATAATAGAGGAGTATGCAAATTAGCCAGGATGCTGCAATGTCACCACGGATCTACAAGTGGCTGAGAGCTACAGGAAGGTGGGACAGTGAGCTACTCACGCACGGATTCGTGTGCAGGGCTACTAGTAAAATAATATAAATAGATTAGTATGGACATGGGTGTTTAGTAAATCCCCTGAGGCAGCCTATCAAAACCAAATTTCCTTCCAGCTCCCAGCAGGCACCGGGGGTCTCTGGCGAGAGCAGCCTCCAGGCCAGGCAGGAGCCATCTGACTGGGCAGCTGGATAAGGGGGTGGGGCTGGCCCCGCTGTTCTGCCTCTGGATCCTGTTTCTGCTCAGACCCACCCAGTGAGAGGCCCCGGCCAGCTTGCAGAATATGAAGTCATGGACAGTCACTCTGGGAGGGAGGGTGCAGCTCACAGTACTGAGTCAACGTATTATTCATGAGGCATCGCCCCATTGTTTATGGTTATAAAGTCCACAACCCAGCCCAGGGCAGGAACGGCTGTTTCATGCTGCCATTTAACAGTCTGTCTGAACGGGAACGTGTGTCCTATTTCCACTTTCCCACGTGTTACAGCGGCAGGAGCTGGCTCCTGAGCTCCCAGAAGCCCCCTCCACGCTCCCTTCAGTGTCCTGCAAGCCAGGCACTGCCTCCCTGTCCCTGGGAGCTGGGCCTCCTGGCAGTGAGCTGGGTCCCTCGCTCCCTGGTCGCTGGGGACGGGGTAAGAGTGCCCTCCAGTAGCGGCAGGGAATGCAGAACCAAGCACAACAGTTCCATCACTGAGAAGTCGGCTGGCCGAGTGCGCTGTGCTCTCACTGTGCGAGGAGAAGCGAGGACAGTGTCTACTGAGAAGGAAAGAATCGGCGACCGAGGTCACGGCTCTCTACAAAGGAGGTGCCAGGTTGAAATGGTGACGGAGGCTCCACGGGAATAGAAGCTGCCACTGCTGGAGATCGCCACTTTTTAGCACTTTCCTGTCTGACCTCATTTGCCCTCAGAAGCCTGGAGTGTGTGCTCTGAGGATCCCCACTGTGCAGAGAAGGAGAGAGACTAATTAGTTTGCTTGGCTTGACCTAGTAAGAGGCAAAGGCAGGACTGAAATCAAGGCATTCCCACTCTTGACTCAGTGCTCTACAGCCGATTTGCAAAAACATTTAGAGCACATACCAGCAGCTTGCGATCTAGTGGGCCAGCCCAATGGCTGTGTCATGGTGGCGGTACAGGATGAGGGGGCTGTGTGCGCTGCTGGCCCAGGATACAGGTGGGGGCACAGAGGATAACATTTCCTGGAGGAGGCGCTGGTCCCATGGCTTTTGAAGCATCAGTGTAAATTAGAAGGGAGAAGGAGCATACAGTAGATGGATTGAAAAATGCCCACAGCCCAGCCGGTGTGGCTCAGTGGTTGAGCGTCGACCTATGAACCAGCACGTCATGGTTTGATTCCCTGTCAGGGCACATTCCCAGGTTGTGGGCTCTATCCCCAGTAGGAGGCATGCAGGAGGAAGAGAATCCCTAACCCTCACCCTCACCCTATCCCAGCCGTGGGCAAACTACGGCCCACAGGTCGGATCCGGCCCGTTTGAAATGAATAAAACTAAAAAAAAAAAAAGACCATACCCTTTTATGTAATGATGTTTACTTTGAATTTATATTAGTTCACACAAACACTCCATCCATGCTTTTGTTCAGGCCCTCCGGTCCAGTTTAAGAACCCATTGTGGCCCTCGAGTCAAAAAGTTTGCCCACCCCTGCCCTATCCCTATCAATGACTCTCTCTCATCATTGATGTTTCTAGCTCTCCCTCCCTCTCCCTTCCTCTCTCTGAAATCAATACAAACATATCTGGGGGGGTGGAGGGAATGCCCACAATTTTTCACTCCTTGTATTCTTGGCCCTTGCAATTGGCTTTGCAGCTCTTCTCATGAAAAGTTTGTCTATTTCTCCATGCCATAAATCTTGTCACTTGCTTTGGCCAATAGAATGTGGTAAAAAGGATGTTGTGCCTGTTGTAAGCCTTGGCCTCAAATGTTCGTTCTCTCTCTCTCTCTCTCTCTCTCTCTCTCTCTCTCTCTCTCTGCCATCCACATGTGAAAAACCTGAGCTAGCCCCCTGGATGACGACATAACACATGGTCCAGTTACCCTGGTTACTCTAATCAACAGCCCACCAACCATCACACATAAAATGAGCTGAGCCCATACGAGACCTGCCGGCTCACGGTGAAACCACCAGTTGACTGCAGAGACGTGAGTGGGCTCAGTCAAGGTCAGCCAAGCCTGACCCCGATTAGCAGAACTGCCCAGCTGACCTCTAGCCTCATGAGCAGGGAAGTCAGAGTGTATTGTTGCCTGTCACGGAGGCCCTGTGGTTGGTTGTTGGCCAGCAGCGTGGCCATAACAGACGTAGGCAGGCCTCCTTTACCAGCTGAGACCAGTGTGGTGCAGGCTGCACTGTCATCCCAGCACACTGTGCTTTGGGAAAGAGTATGGGATTCTGCAAAGGGTCCAGGCAGGGCTTCCCAGAGTTGACCCTATTGACATGTTGGGCACAGTCGTTCTTGGGAACTGCTCTGCGTGCCATGGGATGTTCAGTAGCATTCATGGTCTCTGCCCACTAGATGTCAGAAGCACCTCCATTTATGACAACCGAAATGTCTCCAGACGATGCCAAATATCCTCTTGTAGGGGGCAAAACTGCACCTAGTTGAGAGACACGGTCCAGAAACCAAAGCAAAGACGTCACCAAATACCCAAAGTCCCCCCAGCCCAGCAATCTTTTCTCTAAGATAGTTTCAGTGGCAGACCAAGCTCGGCCGTGGGAACAAGTCCTGCCGTGGGAACAAGTGGTACTGGGGTGGCCAGGAGGGGGCATGCAGGCAGGGCTCCACAGGGAGGCTCCTCTCAGCTGCTCGGCTCTCCTTAAGCTTTCTCTGGGTGCGGCAGGTGCAGGCTCAGCACTCTGTGTTGCCCATAGAATGAAGCTTAAAAACAAAGAAAGGGAACTAAAATGCAGGACGAGAAGGAATTACAGGCCACCATGTGGATCAGACCCTGTGGCCAAGGATTTCTTCGCTTCCCTCTGACCAACTCCTGCTCCGAGTCGCTGCCTTTCATTCCTAGATGTTTGTGAGGAAGGGCAACTCATCGCCACACTCCCACACAAACCCGGATATTCCACTTGCAACTTGCCCGTTTTATTGCCGGAAGCCGGTCCATCCTTGCTGCTTGACACAGTCGCTGCAGGAAAGAAACATCTGCACAGCATATGTTTCAAGGGACCTGGCGTATATAGCATACTGTTCTTAATATGTTTGCTCCCCTTGGCGCTGTGTGTTTTAACCAAGGTCACCTCTCCGAGAAAGGTTGTTTCCCCAGGTAGGAATTTTTCCCTGAAGTCAGGGAGGGGATGAAACTCCTTAACTAAGTGCCAGGCGGGTAGTTAATCACTACAAACAATCATGCTTAAGCTACATAATCTTTACTCCCTGGAATGGAGATAAGAAACGCCCTAACCTTTGTAATAGAAATTGACAGGATTAAAATCAACTGTGATAAAATAGGATGTAACAAGACAATAAACAGCAGAACCTCTCTGGAGATCGAGACCAGAGCTTGGCTGGAGATCCTGGCTAGGCTGCTGATCAACTGAACGCTGTCTCCGAGTCATTCCTTCTTCGCCGACTCTGTCTACGCCTTTGGGAACCCCTGGACCTGCTGGGGTTGGACTCCGGCATTTTATCAGTTTCTTAATTTGAAGCTAAAAAAGATGGTAAGCATTTTTCCTCTTCCAAAGCTCAAGTTTAAATCAGCATCTCTGATCATAATCACACTTCCCAGGAGCGAATTTCACCTCCTGAGAGCATGCCAGGTCCGGTCTCAGGAGAACACGCCCTGAGCTGCAGCTTAATCAGCGCACTCGCTCCGTGGTTCCAGAAGCTGCAGGTGGTGAGGGGCGGCTCAGCACCTCCTGACTTCTCACTCACCGCCCTGCACCCTCACCGCCCCGCAACCTCACCGCCCCGCACCCTCACCGCCCCGCACCCTCACCAGTCCGCACCCTCACCTCCCCGAACCCTCACCTACCCGCACCCTCACCTCCCTGCACCCTCACTGGCCCGCACCCTCACGGGTAAGCATATTGGAGGTTGATGTCCTTTGGGCCTCAATCAAATTACTTACCTTCCACAGGCTTCCACTTTCCTCTAATAAATAGTAGTAATAGTAACCTTCTACTTCTCTGCCTTGCAAGACAAACTGATGGCTTCAACCATGAATATGTGTTCCACAGTCCACTAAAAAGAAAGAAGACATCTATTAAGAAACAGGCAAATCAAGGTTGAAGCTATCTTAAATTCGAAGTTCTCAGCGGCTCACCGGCAATCCTTTTACTTGGTTTCCCAGTGGCCCAGGCCTAGTCTTGCCCACTGGGAGTGAGTGCTTCAGGGAAAAAGATGAGGTCATAGATTCTTGGCGTCTCCATGTTGGACGCAGCCAAACTTTTGGAAAATGAGCTATTAATTTGCACTCTCTGTAATTCTATTGTTAAGTTTCCTGAGGAGTTTGTGGTGATGGTTCGGCTTTGTGAACACAAGAGGGCGGAGAACAGAGAAAAAGTGTTAGGAGTTCAGGTGAGGTTCCCCGCAGGCTGTTTGGGGGAATTTGCATTGTGTCTAATGTTAGAGATGACAAATTACCTATGGGTTTCAACAAGAGCAAGAAATGCAGACTGTTCCACGGCCAAGGCGAGGCATGCTCCAGCGTGCTCCATGGGAGGCAGCAAGCACTTCCTGCAAGGCCTGGGCGGGGGAGGGGGGGCCTACAGGCCCAGGGAGGCTCCAGAGCACTTGACACCTTGCTAGGCACCCGCCCAAACAGAAAGTTCTAGATGTCAGTCAGGCTGGGGGAGAAGAGGGAAGCTTAGGTCCTTGCCCCTGTGGAACCCATCATCCAAAAGCCTGCCTCCTGCCCAGCCAGCGGGGCTCCGTGGGTGAGCGTCAACCTGTGAACCAGGAGGTCAGGGTTCGATCCCTGGTCAGGGCACGTGCCCTGGTTGTGGGCTGGATCCCCGGTGTGGGGCCGGGGAGGAGGCAGCCGATCAATGATTCGCCCTCATCATTGATCTCTTTCTCTCTCTCTCACCCCCAATTCCTCTCTCAAATCAATAATTTTTTTCAAGCCTGTTTCCTGGTTTCTGTAAGCTTAACAAACACATGAAGAGAAATGACAAGCCCATGCATATTGTGCCTGCAGAATTCACAGGGCCAGTTTATAAATTATCTGTGAGCCTCAAAGCAGATCTGGAG
Source organism: Myotis nattereri (assembly GCF_964212035.1). Lineage (NCBI taxonomy): Eukaryota > Metazoa > Chordata > Mammalia > Chiroptera > Vespertilionidae > Myotis > Myotis nattereri. Next base: position 3,375,641 of record NC_138095.1, on the reverse strand, counting down.
CATTCGCAAACATGGTCTCTGAGTGATGTTTCGTTCACCCCGGCCACTTGTAGCAATACTGTCTCCCCCACTCACTGTACTTCTCAAACCAGCCCTACGGAGCTTGGGTCCTTGGCAGCAATCTTCTCCGACACTGAATGCAAACAGTTAAGGCAACGATGTTCCTTTTATTCTCACCCCTTTCTCTACATATTGATGGACATACTGTAAATACAGTGGACCCTCAGTTCCTGAACTTACTTCATCCCGAAACGCTGTCTGAGAAGCGATTTGTTCGAAAACCGAATCATTTTTTCTAGAAATAATGTAAATTGAATTAATTTGTTCCAGAACCCCAAATGATTCCCTGTTTTAACCTTTCTTATATACAGTACGTGTCTCATGGACTGATTAACCTACAAACAAGCACTTCTCTTTTTGTGTGTGTGCATTATCTTTATTGTAGAAAGTGTTAATTATGCTCCCTTTTCTTCCCCACTGACCCTATCTAGCTCGCTCCTGCCCCCCACCCCAGGCCTTCATCACCCTATTATGTGTGTCCCTGGGTTATGCACTTATGCATACAAGTTCTTTGGCTGATCTCTCCCCACCCACCCACACTCCCCTGCCTTCCCTCTGAGACTCCACAGTCTGTTCCATGCCTCTGTGTCTCTAGATCTACACTGAGTGGCCAGATCATTATGACCACCCCATCGGTGCTTCATTGACACTTCCAAAAATACTGAATATTGAAAACTTCCTAAGCAAATACTCTCAAGGTTTTATTATTATTATTATCTGCATAACTAATTCATTTCATTGTACTGATGGGGTGGTCATAATCTGGCCGGTCATAATAATCTGGCCACTCAGTGTATTTTGTTCATCAGTTTATTTTGTTCATTAGATTCCACATATGAGTGAGATCATGTGATACTTGTCTTTCTCTGACTGGCTTATTTCGCTCAGCATAATACTCTCCCGGTCCCTCCATGCTGTCTCAAAGGGTAAGAGATTCTTCTTTTTTACTGCTGCATAGTATTCCATGGTGTAGATGTACCACAGGTTTTTTTATCCACTCATCTACTGATGGGTCCTTAGGCTCTTTCCAGATCTTAGCTATTGTAAATTGTGCTGCTATGAACATAGTGGGACATACATTCCTTCCGATTGGTGTTTTAGGTTTCTTAGGACATATTCTTAGAAGTGGGATCACTGGGTCAAATGGTAGTTCCATATTTAATTTTTTGAGGAAACTCCATATTGCTTTCCATAATGGCGGCACCAATCTGTATTCCTACCAGCAGTGTACTGGGGTTCCCTTTTATCCACATTCTCCCCAGCACTTGTCACTTGTGGAATTGTTAATGGTAGCCATTCTGACAGGTGTGAGATGACACCTCATCATGGTTTTCATTTGTATCTCCACAATGCTCTTTGAGCATTTTTTAAAATATATTTTATTGATTTTCTACAGAGAGGAAGGGAAAGGGATAGAGAGTTAGAAACATTGATCAGCTGCCTCCTGCACACCCCCTACTGGGGATGTGCCCGTAACCAAGGTACATGCCCTTGACCGGAATCGAACCTGGGACCCTTCAGTCTGCAGTCGGACACTCTATCCACTGAGCCAAACTGGTTAGGGCTGAGCATTTTTTCATATGTCTCTTAGCCATCTGTGTGTCCAGTTTGGAGAAGTGTCTATTCAGATCTTTTGCCCATTTTTTAATTGGATTGTCTTCCTTTTGTTAAGTTGTATGAGTTCCTTATATATTTTGGATATTAACCCTTTATCAGATGTATCATTGCCAAACATGTTCTCCCATACAGTGGGTTCACTTTTCATTTTCTTGATGGTTTCTTTTGCTGTGCAGAAGCCATTTATTTTGATGTAGTCCTATTTGTTTATTTTCTCTTTAGTTTCCCTTGCCCTAGGAGACAGATTGCTATGAGAGATTTTGCTGCCTGTGGTTTTTCCTAGGACTTTTATGGTTTCACGGCTTACATTTAAGTCTTTCATCCATTTTGAGTTTATTCTTGTGTATAGTGTAATTTGGTGGCCTAGCTTCTTTTTTTGCATGTATTTGTCCTATTTTCCTAGTGCCACTTATTGTCTTGACTCCATTGTGTGCTCTTGCCTCCTTTGTCAAATATTAATTGAGCAGAATGACTTGGGTTGATTTTTGGGGTCTCTGTTCTGTTTCATTGATCTATATGCCTGTTCTTATGCCAGTACCAGGCTGTTTTGCATACAGTGGCTTTGTAGTATAACTTGATATCTGGTATTGTGATTCCTCCAACTTTGTTCTTGTTTCTCAAGATTGCTGTGGCTTTTTGGGTCTTTTTTGGTTCCATATAAATTTTTGGAGTGTTTGTTCTAGATCTGTGCAATATGCTGTTGGTATTTTAACAGGGACTGCATTGAATCTATAGATTGCTTTGGGTAGTATGGACATTTTAATGATGTTGATTCTACCAATCCATGAACATGGTATATTTTTCCACTTGTTTATATCTTCTTCTATCTCTTTTGTCAACATCCTGTAGTTTTCTGAGAACAGGTCTTTTGCCTCCTTGATTAAGTTTATTCCTAAGTATCTTAATTTTTTGTTGTTGCAATGGTAAAAGGGATTGTGTTTTGTTTTTTCTCCTTTCTGAGAGTTTATTATGGGTGTATAAAAATGCCATTGATTTCTGGGTGTTAATTTTGTATCCTGCTACATTGCTGAATTCATTTATTAAATCTAGTAGTTTTTGTGTGAAGTCTTTAGGGCGTTTTATGTATAATATTATTTCATTCGTGAATAATGACAGTTTTACTTCCTTCTTTCCAATTGGGATACCTTTTATGTTTTCCTCCTGTCTTATTGCTGTGGCATTCTTTGTTAAGTTTATTCCTAGGTATTTTATTCTTTTGGTTGCAATTGCAAAAGGAATTGGGGTTTGTTTTCATTTCTTTTTCTGAAATTTTATTGTTAGTATACAAGAAGCCAATGGATTTTACACTTCGATTTTGTATGCTACAACTTGACTGTATTTGTTTCTTTTTTCTAATAGTTTTTTGGTGGAGTCTTTAGGGTTTTTTATATACAGATTCATGACATCTGCAAAAAGATGTGACCTTATGCTGACATTTCTCTGATGTCACTTTTTCACCACTATTTGGAATAATAGCCTTGTTAGATATAGTAATCTTGGTTTCAGATCCTTGCTTTTCATTACCTTGAATACTTCATGCCATTCTCTCCTGACCTGTAGAGTTTCTGATGAGAAATCAGCTGACAGCCTTATAGGAGCTCCTTTGTAGTAACAAATTGCTCTTCTTTTACTGCCTTTAAGATTCTCTCTTTGTCTTTAATTTTTGGCATTTTAATTATGCTGGGTCTGGGCCTGGGCCTGTTTGGGTTCTTCTTGCTTAGGACTCTCTGTGCCTCCTGAACTTGTGTAACTTTTCCTTCACCAGGTTAAAGAAGTTTTCTGCCATTATTTTTTCAAACAGGTTCTCTATCCCTTGCTCATCTGGCACTCCTATGATGTGAATATTGTTACATTTTACGTTGTCCCACAGCTCCCTTAAGCTGTTCTTTTTAAAAATTGCTTTTCTCTTTTTGGTTCTCTGATTGAGTGATTTTTTTCTACCCTTCCTTCTAATTCACTAATCTGATCCTTGGCTTCCCTTAATCTGCTGTGTATTCCTTCCAATGTGTTCTTTATTAGTGCTCTGTCATTCTTCATAGTTACTACATCATTTCCCATGCTATTAGCATCTTTGCCATCATTATTCTGAACTCTATATCTGATAAATTTCTTATCTCCATTTCATTTAGCTTTTCTTCTAGAGAATTCTCTTCTTCTTTCATTTGGGACTTGTTTGGTGTGTGTGTGTGTTTTGTCTCCCCGTTTCGGCTGTCTGTTTTGGTTTGGTCTATGTATCAGGTGAATCTACTATGACTCCCAATATCTACTGCAGGACAATGACAGATGCTGTTTGTGACTGGCCCTGGTGCCAGTGTTTGTGACTGGCCCTGGTGCCTTTGAGAAGAACCAAGATGTGCTCCAAGGCTTCTTATCCCAGCACCAGGTACAGAAGGAGATCAGGCAAAGGCCCAAAGCTTCCCGAGATCCATCTCTGCCTGCAGTCTGAGCATTATTCTCAATGTTAATTAGACTCAGGCCATCAATCACAGGGTGTGGCAAGAAGTTATACAACAGGGTGGGGCAATTGCTTCTTGCTCCCTCTCCCCCCAGGCAAAAGCTGCCTGGATGGTAAATGCCTCACGGAGAAAGATGTCCTCTGCAGCATGAGGGGATGACTCAGCACAGAAAACCAGGGTGCTGCCTTCCAAACTCCAACCCCTCACTCTGGATTCTGCTCACTCTGCTCTAATCCACTCAACCATCCCTCTGCCAGAGCCCAAGGTGAGTGACTGCACATGAAATGTTGTGTTGGCTCTTTTAAAGGGTGCCTGCATTCCCAGCCATCTATCCCTGGCAGACAGCAGCCCTGCTGCTTTTCACAGCCAGGTATTATATGGGCACTTTTCTCAGTTCTCAGTGGGGACCGCCCCCTCCTGCTCCCATTCTCCGCCCCATACACACACTTCTGAGATAGCCCCCTGAACTTCAGCTGCTGGTTATCGGGGTTCTCTCCAGGGAGTTTCAGTTGATTATTCAGGATGGTTTTCTGATTTTAGTTGTAATTCCAGTTCAGTCGTGGGAGAAGGTCAGTGTAGCTTCCACTTACTCCACCGCCATTTTTGATCTCTGACAAACACGTCTTTTCTTCAATTTATTGAACCACCCCTACCAGCCTTAAAGGAGTCACTCATTACAGGGAATCTTTCAGAAGTGTTAGCAGCATCTCCACTTTTTTCACATATCACATCATAGCTGAAATGCACTCACCAGCTAACTGCTGTTTGTTTATCCAAATCAACCGCCATTGTTCCACCTCTTTGATGGCCTGTGACCATTGTTTCTTTCACACCCTTAGCAACTTCAGCACTCTTGATAGCCTCTTTAAGATTTAAAATGGTGCTAACCACCCATTTTGCCAGCAACAAAAACAAAAACAAAAATATATTCACAGCACAGTTTCCTAAGAGGTAAGCTACTCCCATTCTCTCCTTTATTTGTGGCCTGAGAGATGCTTTTTGTCATGCTAATCTAACAGCATGAAAGGGTCCTCAGCTAGGTCGACAACTGAGACTTTTTTCCATGAACAACTTGGTTGAGAACTGAGTTATTCACGATGGCAGTGTTCAAGAACCGAGGTTTGTCTGTAACATCAAGTTTGCAAATCCTGACTCCTTAGGTAAATGTGCCACTAGACAGGTTTGCTGTGTATGATCGAGGGTTCCCAGCTGAAGGTGTGAGTGGAGCTGATGTCCAGCCAGTGGCTCCCTCAGCCAGCCTCTCCCCCTGCCCAGCCACCCCCCTCCCCTCCCACCCTCGCCCCCGGGCCCAGGGCTGTGTTCACTGCAGAAGGTAAACCTATTTATGTGAGTCTGCACATTGATTGTCCTGGGCTTCTTCGTGTAGCATCCACTCTGAGGGCAGCCTTTTCCTAACTCACACAGAGGTGCCTGGCACTGTGGCCCTACACCTGTGATACCGCCTTCACCAAAACCCTGTGGGGCAGGAGACTTTGCATCATCACTTACAGGGGAGGCAGGCGAAGCTCTAACACCTTCAATGATTTGAACAAGGCCTGGAAGCTGGGGCCACTCTGCTGAGCCCCATGCCGATGAGCGCGCTCAGGCTGCTTTGCAAGAAGTCTCAGTCTACCTCCCCTGTGGCGTGGCAGGGCTGCCCCCACCCAGGCCAGGGCCCTGGTCAGCGAGCTTCAGCCATTTAACTCAGGGAAGCAACCTCAAGGTTGTCATCAGAAAAAATGCTATTTAAATGTCTCATGCTTGGAGATTTGAGCCAAGATCTTCAGGCAACAAGTTTTCATAAGTGATAGGAGTTCACACTTTATTATTCCTATTTCCCAAGAGAACTAGGGAGATAAAATGTGCCCTTTTTCAAGGCAATAAAGAGTTTTGGTTTAAGAAATATTTATTTGAAAAAATCGAAGGACTGGAGAACAAAAAGAAGATTGGCTTGTTGATCCTGAAGCGGTGATGAGGCCAGGGACCCCTGCGCCTTCGCCCCAGACCCCTGGCCCCCGCCCTCCCCATCTCCGGGCTCAACACGTCCACCTCAGCTGCTGTGATGGTCTCACTGGTCCCGTGGCTGTCACTTTCCAGTCTGCTCATGGAGCTGCTTGTTATTCTCCTCCGAGACACGGTGACAGCTCATTTAGAGGCGATCAAACGTTTATCAACAGAGAGAGAACCAAGGGGCACAGTCTCGTAATTGAAATTCTCTGGTTTCTTGGCGAGGGCAAGGGCAGAGGGGAAGTGCTCACAGGCAGGGGCTGGGAGGCCATGTGTGCAGGTGAAGGAGTCTCCTCTCACAGTAGGATCCACAAAGGTTCAGAGCCCCACCCTCCTGCTTTCTAGCTCCGCCTTCTCAGCGCTGAGTCTCCATGTCTGTTAAGGAATGATGAGGCTTAAGGGTCATGAAAATAAAAGGCCCAGCCCCTAGGAAGGACTTGTAACCAGCAGCCATTATAAGTGAGTGCACCGGGGAGATGGAGGGGAAACAGAAAACCCTGCTTTCAGACCGTCACCTGGAGAGGCGGGATGGGGTTATCTCGCCCAGCAGCTACCTCCCAGCAGAGCGCTGGGAGCGCAGGACGCTGGGCAGCTGGGGAGAGACCCATGAGGGGAGCTCTGCTTTTTGTTTTGTTTTGTTACCAGAAGCGTAACTAGGGGGATGTGTTGCAATAGCTTCTCCGTTGTCCATTCGTCCAGGGTGTGATCTCATCTTTGTGACAGAGGTGGTCGCGGGAAGCCCAGCAGCAGCAGCCTGTCTGCGCCCCGACCCTGTGCGCCAGGCCCGTGTGCGCCCGCCCGGGTTAGATCGTGTTGAATAAGTGAGTGAATGAAAGGTAAACTAGCTAGTGAACACCGGGGCCTCACAGAGAAGAAAGAAACTGATCTCATCCAGCATCTTCCCTCTGTGTCCTAGCTTCCTATATCTAAATGTGTTTCATATTCTTCCTGGCAAAGACATTTGAAAAAAAAAATAAAGCAGAAATGTTCAAATGGGTCTGACATGGATGACAATCCCCAGAAGTGAAAAGGGCTCAAAGACTGATGACTGGCCTTCCCCTCCAGACGGAGCCAGGGGCGTCTCATCCAACTTCTTACATTTGAGTTGTTTACACCAAAGCGAAAGTGACGGAGGCGGCCTCCAGCCTCGCACTCCTCTCGGCACCTTAAGTGGCCGATGGAGGCCACGCAGGCCCCTGGTGCCACGCTGGGCACGGCCACTGAGCAGGATGCGTCCTGTAGATGATCTGCCTCGTGTATTTTCTTTCTTATTTTTTCCTCCAGCACCTTCCCCATTTCCCCCTTCCCTCCCTCTTTCCTCTCCTTCCTCTCTCTCTGCCTGTGCTCTGGGATGGTTATCTGGCATCCTGTTATTCAGGGCTGAAGAACCGGCTGCTTGTTTGCTAAAGTGAAGTTGCCTTGTCACCACCACGGCAGTGAGAGCCAGAAATCTTCACACGACTTTCCCTCCTTCCAGTCATCCTGTCCCACCCCACCTCACCCGTGATGACTCCGCCCTCTCTTCCAAGACCTTCCCTATGGACTCGTCAGGAGTGTATCCGCATGTGCACCACAGCACCTGCTAGGATACGGAATCGTTCCAGCAACGCCTGCTTCGAGGTCCTTCTCTGAAAACTTGCAGCCACCTTTCCTCTAAGTTGTAGCTCCTGGTGACTTCTCCACAACGTGCCCAATAGAAATGTAGCTTCTTAAATCGTCACTGCTCTGCTCAAAACCTCTAATGCAGCGGTTCTCAACCTGTGGGTCGCGACCCCTTTGGCGGTCGAACGACCCTTTCACAGGGGTCGCCTAAGACCATCCTGCATATCAGATATTTACATTACGATTCATAACAGCAGCAACATTACAGTTATGAAGTAGCAACGAAAATAATTTTATGGTTGGGTCACAACATGAGGAACTGTATTTAAAGGGCCAGGAGGTTGAGAACCACTGAAATGGCTCCCCATCTTTCACCAGGCCAAGTCCCAAAGCCCTGCCTGCCGCATGGAGCCCTGTAAAACGTGGCCCCAGTTTACCTTCCCAGTAGCGTCGTTGTCCAGATAAGCCAACCTCCATTCTACCGCCTCACACTCATGCCCCTTCCTGCGTCCTTACCTTCGCCACTTCTCACTTGCACAGCTTCCACTCTTCCCATCTCCACTCATCAAACTTGAGGACCCTCTTTCTAGGCCCCACTTAACTACTTCTCCCAGGAATTCAGCCCTGATGACCCCAACACGAAGTAAGTGCATTTCTCCCCGCTATCCTGTGGCTCTGACAAGGTGCTGAGCCTGCCCGTGTCGGGGATAGCAGCCATCATGCTTGGAGCACCTGCTCCAGGCTCAGGACTGCTCAAGGGAATTCACACAAAGATCTTTCTCCTCACAACAATCCCGTTCTCCAGAGAGAGCAACAGAGCCTGTGTGGTCACGCAGCTGATAAACGGTGGAGCTAGAATGGAAACCAGGTGTGTTAGACTCCAACCACTTTCTGTTGCGCCAAGCTCTCCCGGGAGCGAGGCGGCCTGAGCTCTCTTATCCTCATTCCTTCCTTCACTCGGAAGCACGCAGGCGGGTGGACAGGCACAGGCGTGGCGCTGAGAGCCCCTGTTGGGGACGGACAGCCGCCTAGGGCTCAGGGGAGAACGCAGGCAGCAGGCGTGAGCTCCTTTTCCTAACATTTCTTTATCTCACCTCTGAGCCTGTGGGCGCCCACGTCGGTTTTTGCGATATGAGTAATGTGTTCTGAAGAAATGGACTTCAGTTGGTGCAAGGGCACTTTCAGAGGCTGTCTTCTCTGAGACCATCTAATGCTTCCTTCTGTTTGAGTGTGGAGCTCAGCTCTGTGGGGTAAGCTCTCTGCCTGGAGCCACACAGCAGAACAGGGGCCGGGCCAGAGGAGAAGGCAGGACGGGGCCCCGGCTGGGTCCTTTCCTGCCGGCCGACCCAGCAGGTGCAGTCCCGCTGCCGCCGTGATCAGGCATCTCATGTACGTTCCCTCCCTGAGTTAGTTGTCAACACTGAATTCTGAATTGTTTCCAGGCTGAGCCATCACGTTCAGGTCAGCAAAAGCCTGGGAGTCATAGTGAGAAATTTCAGATCTGACACTTGCCAGTCCCCCTCGAGCCCCGGCTGGGCACCGTCCCTGGCCGTGTCCATGTTAATGCCACTGTCAGTCTAGCAGCGTGATCGCCTCCAGGTAAAGTCACTCAGAACAAGGGTTTGTCATGTCAGTGCCATTCCACTGGAGGTGACTCCCAGGGGCTGAACTTCCGGTTGGGAAGTGTTCTTTATCTTTTCACGCCCCTCTGCTGTCCCCACCTGAGGGTGATCAGATAAGTCCCGTGGGATGAAATCTCCAGAGGGTCCGAGGCTCCCCCAGAGCACTAGGCCTGCCATGCTTGTCCCCTCCCTGCCTGCCGCCCCCACTGCTGTCTGTCTGTGCACCTCGGAACTACTCGCTCAGCCCTTCACACCCCCCTTTCTTCATCTTCAGAAGGGAGGTAAGAGCACCAGCCCACAGCCTGACTGCTGAGGACTAACCAAGACTGTGGTGAAAGCATCTTGTAAACTATAATCGTTGTGGGAGCTCAAAGTGCCACATTTTCATGTCAATTAGGCAAATGCCTGACTTCTCTCAGGATGTAAAATGGTGGGGAGATGGGGTGTTTGGTTTCTAGAAATAGAGAAAATAGCCTCTTAACAGAAGCCTGTTTAGCTCAGCCTCAGAGCACCCAGGAAAGTGGCCATTCTAAGCGTGATCTCTTCTTGTTCGTTCGTCCTCACAAAAGACAGAGTGAGAGGAAATTGCTGCCAGTCAATAAACACCACACATTCATTAATTCGTTCCTTCCAAGATTGTTTATTAGCACTGTGGCGGGCCAGACGTAATGTCAGGGGCAGAAATAGAATATTGGAAGCTAACTGGAAGAAACGCTAACCAGCTCCATTACCCACGCGGTTCTGTTCCGGTTGGAAAGCACAGGCTCTCCGGCTGGGAGTCGCACGCCCTGGACAGGGGAGCTCCCATCGGAACGCGGTCCATCCTCCCGTCCCGAGAACTGCCTGTCATCATGGGAAGATGGACAGCCTCGTGCTGAGACAATCTAGTCCCGGAGGCACTGCTCTCTACAACCCCAGCCCCTTTGCCTGTAATCTGGTCCCAGGGCACCCACCCTCGTGATCCCCCCTGTTAGGTTAGGTGGCTCAGGAGGCGGCACAAGAAATAGAGTCCAGTGAATCAGAAAAGAAAGGAAAGGAAAAGGTTTATTCTGCGTCCCCGGGAGACCCACATACCCCAAGGACAGGGCACGTGGATTCACGCCAACAGGGAGGGGGGCGCTTTTTTTATACTGCGGTTGGGTGAGGGGCGGGGACATGAGCTGAGGAATTCTCTGCTGCAGGGGATGGGCGGAATATTCAGGACGAAGTTCTTATCTGTGTGGGGGTTTGTGAATTCAGGGAGAAGCTGGTATCTGTGTCTGGCACCTTGATCTGTGAGAAATTCCAGGGGAAGTCCATTATCTCATCACATGTATCTGATCCTGGGCTCTCTCCGACCTAACACCCCCCACCCCCCACACACACACATACACAGCCCACATGACTTGTAGCCTGTAATGATTATCCCGTGCCCACTTCCCCACGCCTGTAATTCCTGCTTCCCCATGTAATCTTTGTCGTTCTATAATATAAGCAGCCGGTTTATGGGGGGTGCGGAGCAGATGTCTGTGGGTGACCTGCTGCTCTCCCAGGCTGCCCGCAGGACTGGAACACACGCTCATATGATTCAACCCTGTCTCTGCTGAATTGGCTGACCCTTGGTGGTCCCCTTACACTTAGGATGAGCTAAGTGCTAGGAACGCAGACGTGTATCTATACAGACATTTACAAAGAAGTCTGCAAGGCTGTCCACCAAAGGCCTTCCTCAGCCCTCCCTCCCTCCTTTCAAAAGACTAATTTCACAGAACTCTGAGTCCAAGGCGACTCAAGTGTGCTGAGTTCTGGCCCGTGGTACCTGCCCTGCCACCTCAGGCAGCTCCCAAGACACAACAGAGCCACGGCGCCATCCAGCAGGAGTTCACTCGTCTTCAGTGGGACCCTCCTCATCGTTGGGGAAACTTCAAAATGGATTGAAGAAACCCCTTCATTCTTCCTTGGTCTGAAGTGGGCTCATGTCTATCCTCAAGCACTGTTAAAGGGATAGCATCACTGGTTCAGACCAGTGCTTCTCAAAGTGTGCTCTGGGAACCCCTGCGGGAAACCAAGACCCTATCAGAGGGCCTAGGTCAGTGATGGAGAACCTTTTGAGCTCGGCGTGTCAGCATTTTGAAAAAGCCTAACTTAACTCTGGTGCCGTGTCACATATAGAAATTTTTTGATATTTGCAACCATAGTAAAACAAAGACTTACATTTTTGATATTTATTTTAAATGCCATTTAACAAAGAAAAATCAACCAAAAATATGAGTTCGCGTGCCACCTCTGATATGCATGTCATAGGTTCGCCATCACTGGCCTAGGTCAAAATTCGTTTCATAACAAACTAAGATTTTTTCCTCTTTTTCATTCTCATGCTCTCAAAGTACAGAAAGTACAAAAAGTTCACAGATGTGAAACTACCACTTTTTGAATTTTGATGTAGTACCAAATCAGATTATAAACAACTAGAGGCCCGGTGCACAAAAATTTGTGCACTGGGGTGGGGGGTCCCTCAGCCCGGCCTGTGCCCTCTCACAGTCTGGGACCCCTCGGGGGATGACCACCTGCTGGTTTAGGCCCGCTCCCAGGGGATTGGGCCTAAGATGGCAATCAGTCATACCTCTGGCAGCTCAGGAGCCCTCGGGGAATGTCCACTTGCCAGAGGGGAGCAGGCCTAAGCTGCAGTCAGACATCCTTAGCGCTGCTAAAGAGGCAGGAGAGGCTCCCACCACCACCGCTGTACTGGCAGCCGTCAGCCTGGCTTGTGGCTAAGCAGAGCTCCCCCTGTGGGAGTGCACTGACCACCAGAGGGCAGCTCCTGCATTGAGCATCTGCCCCCTGGTGGTCAGTGTGTGTCATAGTGACCAGTCATTCCCAACTGTTCTGCTGGTAGGGTCAGTTTTCATATTACCTTTTTACTATATAGGATAGAGGCCTGGTGCACAGTTGGGGGCCAGCTGGTTTGCCCTGAAGGGTGTCCCGAATCAGGGTGGGGGTCTCGCTGGGGTGCCTGGCCAGCCTGGATGAGGGGCTGATGGGTTTTTGCAGGCTGGTCACACCCCCTTCAGGGTGGGGGCTCCTACTGGGGTGCCTGGCCAGCCTGGGTGAGGGACTGATGGCTGTTTGCAAGCTGGTCAAACCCCCTCCAGTGGGGACCCTCACCCCATGGAGGTTTTGGCTGCCTGGGTGAGGGACTGATGGCTGTTTTCAGGCTGGCCACACCCCCTTTAGGGTGAAGGGTCCCCACTGGGGTGCCTGGCCAGTCTGGGTGAGGGGCTGAGGGCCGTTTTCAGGCTGGCCAAGCCCCCCGGCAACGGAAGCTCCCAGCCTCTCCTTTTTTTCTTTTTTATTCTGGGATTTATTTGCCTTTTATAATTGAAACTTTGTAGCCTTGAGAGGAGCTCAGAGCTGGCCAGGGCGGGTGGGAGAGAAGCCTCCTGCTCGCTCCAGGTCCATGGCCACAGCCGGCTGAAAGCAGGTTTCTGGGGTTTATTTACCTTCTATAATTGAAACTTTGTTGCTTTGAGTGGAGCTCAGAGCCAGGGGCAGGCGGGAAGCTTGGCTTCCTCCATCATTGGGGCAACCAAGCCTCCTGCTTGCTCCAGCTCTGTGGCTGCCGGCTGCCATCTTGGTTAGGTTAATTTGCATGCCGTCACTCTGATTGGCTGGTGAGCGTGGCTTAAGGCATAGCGAAGGTATGGCCAATTTGCATGTTTGTCTTTTATTAGTGTAGATTATTTAAAAGAGTTATTAAAATATTCCTCTTTTCTAATCACCTATCTAGGAGGCCACATTTTCTTCATATATTTTAACCAAAACAATATTTTGCAACAAATTGACTGAGAAAGTAGATATGAAAGTCCAACTATTAAGCCAGACATTAAAAAGATTTTCAAAAATGTAAATGTACCACTTTTGTAACTGAGTATTTTTTGTTTTGGAAAATAAATTTATTATTTTTCATGAAATTGTGTACAAAGGGGCCACATGCTAACCTGGCAAACTCAGGGAAGGCCTGCATGGCGGTCTTGCAAACTCAGAGTCCTAAAGTAACCACAAAGGATGGTCTGAAATTAAACTTTAACTAAAAGCAGTGATGGTGGGTAGTTACATCCTAGGCCAGTATCTTCACTGACAAGGTCCACCTTTACCTTCACTGAGCCTGTCTTGAAGCATGGTAGCAACCATGCCTGGGTAAAAATTGCTGTTTAATATTTTAACCCTGCTGATTTGGCTTCTGTAATTATTTGCTTGCTAAAATAATAGAAAAGTTATTTTGATTTTCTGAACTTATATAAGTTATCCCATTCGATTGAATACTCCATTGATTGTGGTTTGAATACCTCATTGACTGTGATCTTACTGGTCTTTCGAAACACATTCCTCTGCACCTGGAGACCAGGACAGCACAATTACTCTAAATTGCCTCAGTGGCTCCAGATAATGTGTATCCATTGACTCAGTGGTCCTAAGGCCTGAAACTATAATTCATCTTTGTAACTAACTTGCTCATCTAAGCTTCTGTAACAAACTGCTTTTTGCAAACCATGTTCCTCATTCCAAACCTGAAGATATAATCAATACCTTTGTGATATTTGCCTATATGAGTCTGATGTTTTGGCCAAGGGGGCACTGCGAGATTTGGAGAGCATTTGCCCCCTCGTAGTCCCGGCTTTGAAATCAATGTGGCTCCTTAATTTGACTTCTTGAGGCGTCCTTGTGTGATTCACGGGGTACATTACAACAATCTGTCTTTTTACATCTATGATAACATCCTTGAAATGTCTGGGTAACTTGTAACTTCCCTTTTTCTGGTCCCCTTGGGGCACAACCTAATGTGCCTGGGCACCAGGAGAGACACCACAAATACCTTCATTGTTATTGTTATTGTTATCATGTTAATTGTTGACTGTTAACTCTCCTGCCCCCACCTAAGTATGTGTCCATCATTTTACTTTGTATCCAATCCCAGGGGTTTCCCAGCTTTGCTTTCTCCCGCCTCTCTAATCTATCACCAATGGATTTCTTGTAACCCACTTACGTCCCTCCTTTGATTGCAATTATAAAAATAGATGAGAAGCTGCATTCTCTGGAGCATTATCCCCATCCATTGAGGTTCTGCTTCCTGGCAATTGTCAAGAGTTTGGCTCAAATAAACTCACAAAAATTCTTCACAGGTTTGAATGTTTTTACATTAACAAAATGTTATGGGTATTAACCTGTAACAGATTTATCATTGTTATTTTTAAGTGAATTCTACATATTAAAAAACTCTTTTTTAACATCCAATACAGTAAATAGATGTAACCTACAAAACTAAAGCTCTCTGGGGTTTTCAATAACTTTTGAAAGTAAAGAGGTCCTGAGATCAAAAAGTCTAAGAATCCTTGTTCAGACGAGCCTGGCATGTGGGGTACGGTGAGGAAGACGCTTAGCCATGGCCAGGAAGGGAAGATGTCGGAGAATGACTGTTGGCAAAATGCACAGCATGCCTACAGCATTGTTTCTGAATTCTGGGATTATTGATTATTGTTATTTTTTCTTTGATTTTCTTTGTATATTGTCTGAACTTTTAAATGAGAATATACTACTTTTATTGTTACAGAAAACTGGAGAAGAACCAAGCAACGCTTAGAGAGATGGAGTTACATTTATTATTATTATTACTACGCATGGGCCCAGAGGAAAATGTCTCTCAAATTCTGGGCCCCGTCACACAGGAAGTTTCCTGTATTTATACCATTTTACCCTCTTTGTCTCCCAAATATGGGGTTTTCCAGTCCCCTTTGCAAGTTCTTAAAGAGCCCCTATGTGCTGGGGCTTTGAGACCTCAACCAAGGGCTTGGCCTGGTGCCAGCATTGACAACTTCATCTAGGGAAGGTTTAATGGCCTCTCTGGAATGGGAGTAGTCTTATTTTCCTTATTATTTAAGCCAGCAAGCATTTACAGAAGCCAGAAATAGCAGGGTAAAAATTTCAAACAGCAGTTTTTATACAAGATGGATGCTTCATTATGAGCAGGAGAAAAATCAATAAGACAACTTCTACTTTGAAATAAGTAGGAAAAACTAAGGTGAATCAGATCACTAGTTCCAGAAGCAGAGGAGGAAAGCCCTGGGGATGAGCTGCCTCTGAGAGAGACTTCCTCCCCCAAACTGCTTGGGTGCGAAGAGAAGGGGAGGCGTGAGGCTGGGTTGAGGAAGGGCAGGATTCTTTTAAGTAAGAGAAACGTGAGCACAGGCATATGCGGAGGGCAGCATCAGAGCGGAGGAACCCAGAAGGTGGAGGAGAGGCCTAGGCTACGTATGAAATGAGGTCTCTGCAGGGGCTGCCAGAGCAGGGAGGCGGGGACCTGAGCATGAGCTTTGGACCAGAAGAGGAGGTCTGCTCCCTCCTGAGGTGGGGAGAGGGGCCTGGCTGGGGCAGGGCGGGAATGAGAGCTGGAGCAGAGGAGGGAGAGCTCTGGATTTGTGAAGATACCCACCCCAGAAACAAAGGTCGAGAAGCTCAGAAGCTATAACCATGGAGCCTTCCAGGAGGGTGCAGCCTGGCAGGAGAATGCCAAACCAACACCCAGCAGGCACAGAACGCTGTGTCATTTAGGGAATCGGATACTAGTGATGCCTTGATCTGCCATGCGGCTCATGTGGGCAGACTCATCTCCATCCTTTCCACCCTCAGTGTT
Organism: Myotis nattereri; assembly: GCF_964212035.1. Classification (NCBI taxonomy): domain Eukaryota; kingdom Metazoa; phylum Chordata; class Mammalia; order Chiroptera; family Vespertilionidae; genus Myotis; species Myotis nattereri. The sequence continues at coordinate 3,359,613 of NC_138095.1, read as the reverse complement.
CCAGTTACGTAGGTATTTTGAACATTAACCCCTAGAGTGCCGGGGACCGTGGTCGCGCTCCTCCTGTCTTTCGCCAAAAGTGCCGGGAGCGCTATCGCGCTCCTCCTGCAGTGTCACTATTAGATGCTAGTAGTTCACTCTTATGTGGGAAAAAAAATTTTTATTTTTTTTAATTTATTTTTTATTTTTTTATTTTTATTTTTTTGCATATTACCTCTTTATTAGATAGGATTATTATATAGGATTCTATTCTGTGCTCACTACTCCAAGTTAAGTCTCCTTCCATCACCATTTATTCCCCCCATGCTGGGGTCCAACCCCAGCAGGTCCAGGGGTCCCCAAAGGTGTGGATGGAGTCGGTGAAGAATGAATGACACGGAGGCTGAGTTCAGTTGATCATCATAGCCGTGTTCTCTTGTCAGGGTCTGGTCAGGATCTCTAGCCGAGTTCTGGTCAGGATCTCCAGCGAAGTTCTGGTTAGGATCTCCAGCCAGGTTCTGTGTCCATGTTCTCTTGCTAGGTTCTCCAGCCAGGTTCTGTCCAGGTTCTCCTGCCAGGTTCAGTCACCAGGTTCTAGTCAGGTTCTCTTGCCAATTTCTGTAGTCAGGTTCAGTCCAGGATCTTTTGCCATGTACTCTGGCTAGGTTCTGTCTCTAGGTTCTGAGGCCAGTTTCTGTCCAGGATCTTTTGCCATGTTCTCTCCAGCGAAGTTCTTCTGTCTCTAGGTTCTGTGTAGGTTCTGTGTCTAGGTTCTGTGTCTAGGTTCTGTGTAGGTTCTCTCTTCTAAGTTCTGTCTTCTCAAAATTTTAAATCCTTAACTCAAAATGCCTTGGCAATTTTAGCATAGTTCCTAGGATATTGGTTGGCACTCAAAGGGTTAAACAATAATAACTCAAAAAAAGGAACCCAGAGTTCTCCCAGGACATCTAAAGCAGTGTAAAATAAGTTATATAATTTATTTGAAAGAAATATTAATAATTTAATACAAGGTTTAGCAAACTAAGGCTGCAGCACAAATCCTGCCCACCACTTATTTTTTTTTTAAATATATTTTATTGATTTTTTACAGAGAGGAAGGGAGAGAGATAGAGAGCCAGAAACATCGATGAGAGAGAAACATCGATCAGCTGCCTCCTGCACATCCCCCACCGGGGACGCGCCCGCAACCCAGGTACATGCCCTTGACCGGAATCGAACCCGGGACCCTCCAGTCCACAGGCCGACGCTCTATCCACTGAGCCAAACCAGCTTTGGCGACTTATTTTTGTTAAGAATGGAGAGAGTTAAGAATCATTTTTATAAAACCTCTCAGCAAAGTGGAATAGAGGGAACATATCTCAATTTAATAAAGGCCATATATGATAAACCCACAGCTTACATCATACGCAACAGGGAAAAGCTAAAGTGTTTTGCATAATATCAAGAGGAAGACAAAAATGTCTACTTTTACCACTTTTATTCAACACTAGAGGCCCAATGCACAAAATTTATGTAAGAGCAGGCCTTCCTTCCCCCAGCTGCTGGCATCGGCTTCCCTCTGGCACCCAGGACCCTGGCTTCCCTCCCAGCCCTGACTTCGTCTGGAAGGTTGTCCAGAAGGACCTCCTGAAGGATGTCTGGTCTAATTAGCATATTATGCTTTTATTATTATAGATAGTGTTGGGAGTCCTACCACAGCAAACCCAGGGGTTGGAGAATGGGTGAACAAAGTGAAGGTATTAAGAACTACAGGCCTAGCTGGTTTGGCTCAGTGGATAGAGTGTCAGCCTGGGGACTGAAGGGTCACGGGTTCGATTCCAGTCAAGGGCATATGCTCGGGTTGCTGGCTCGATCCCCAGTAGGGGGTGTGCAGGAGGCAGCCAATCAATGATTCTCTCTCATCACTAATTTTTCTATCTCTCTCTCCCTTCCTCTCTGAAATCAATAAAAATATACTTTTAAAAAAAAGTACAGATTAAGTTACAAAATAGTCATGGGAATGTAAAGTACAGCATAATGTGTATAGTCAATAATATTATAATAACTCTGTATGACGCCAGGAGGGCACTAGGCTTACCAGGGGAATTACTTCATAAATTATATCATTGTCTGACCACTATGCTGTACACCTAAAACAAATATAAAATATTGAATGTCAACTGTAGTTGGAAAATAAAAAAGAATAGTTGTTATATTTTTAAATGGTAAAAAAAGATCAAATGAAGCTTATTTCATAACATGAAAGTTACATGGAATTTAAATTTCTGTGTTCATAAATAAAGGTTCTTTGGAACACATAGACACAAAAATTCATTAGGTGTATGTAGGTATGATCAAAAGTAAGCTAAATACAGCTTCTAGAATTTTTATTAATAGACTAGAGGCCTCGTGAACGAATTCGTGCACCGGTGGGGTCGCTCAGCCTGGCCTGTGCCCTCTCACAATCTGGGACCCTTCATGGGATGTAGTAGTGCGCCAAGCGGCAGGCAGCCAGGAGGAGCCCAAGTCCAAGCCCGGGTGGGGCACCAAGCTGCTCCCGCTCATTCCAGCCTGCTGCACCTACTGCCCTCGGTAGCACTGCCACAGAGGCAGGAGAGGCTGGCGCCTCCGCAGCTGCACTCACCAGCTGTGAGCCAGGCATCTGGCACCCGTGGGTGAGCTGAGCAGCCCTCCTGCTGTGGGAGCACACTGCCCACCAGGGGGCAGCTCCTGCATTGAGTGTCTGCCCCTGGTGGTCAATGCGCATCATAGTGACCGGTCAAATGGTTTAAATATATAGATAAGCTATTATTTTATGTCAGTGCCAATGTGGAAATCTGTGATCTCACCTGCAAAATCATTTAGCTCAATTGGTATTTGGAGAAAAGTTACCTGCTTAGCCAGTCCACCTTCCATTAGATGCCAACTTCTGGTTTAAGGAACAAACAAGTAAAAACCAACTCCTGAGTGAACTGGGGGCACTTTAACTTGATTCTTGAATAAAGTCTGAGGATGGGATTTTCTCATTTAATCTTCACAATAACTCTGTGGCATAGGTAATGTAATCATTCCATTTTACAGGGGGCAAAACTGAGGCTGAGGCACATGTCAAAATTACACAAGTGGTAGACGGTGGAATCACATCCCAGACGGACCAGCCTGACTGCTGCCTCGGCGTCTGACTCTACATTATATCCTGAACCCTCACCTCATGCTGCTGCTTCAGACCTTGTTGGAGGGCCACGTTCTGCGTGAACCCTCCCTGCCCACCTGGAGCAAGGCATCGAAAGCTCTTCCTGTCCCCTCCCAGAGCATCCTAAATAGACTTCTGCAGACCCCTCATCACAGGAGTTGCTTTTTGTAACTTGAGCTCATCAAAGGCAGGAAACATGCAATTTTGATTTTTGTAACCCAACCCCTAGTTCAAGGTACTTTCTCAATAGATGTTTATAGGCTGTGTAGATGGTCTTCGAAACATACCCCAATGTTTCGAAGAATCTTCAAGAGAAAATGTATGTTCTATCTGGTAGCAAATTGGAGGCACTGAATTGATATTCAAATACCACCTTTATTTCAGTCATTCTATCGTTCCTCTTCTTTGTTAGACCTGGAACACTTTTTCCTAATTGCAACCTCTACACAATTACCCTTCCCTCCTTTCTCCAGCACATAAATGTGTTTATGTTTTATTTGGGTTTCATGTGTTTCACTTGCAGACTGAGCTGCAATGTTATTCATATTTAGTTGTTAGATACTAAATCCTAAGACAGAAGGGATTTTGTAATAAATCTTGGCAGAGGGCTTTGAACCTAGTAGATGTTTAAAAATGAACAAAGATAATTCTCCTGGCTCATTGTTCAACTTGGTACCACTCACAATTCAGCACTAGCTCAAGAATTGTACATTTACTTATTCATTCAGTAAGCAACTATATGACTATGACAGGTTACAGACTGAGAATACAAATATGAAACAGATGGGAACTTTGTTTTTGGAAAGTACATGTCTACAAGAAGAAATGAGGAATATTCCACCAAAAAAATAGAAAATGTGCTACAACCATTTCCAACTGAACAGGTTAGAGAAGGCTTCCCAGAGAAAGAGGACTTTGCATAAAGCCTCAAGGATCAGTAATATTTAGAAATTTGGCCCCCAAAATAAGACAGAAGGGCATTCCAGATGGAGCAAAGAATTTGAGCAAGGCAGAAAAATGGGAAGGCCTGGAGCATGTGCTTGGAACAGAGCAAAATTCATTTTCTGAGGCACAGGGAGGGGAAGAAGGGTAAGCAGCAAAGAGGGTGTGTTTGTGAACGCTGGGTGATGCAGCAATGCAGACAAGCCCCAGACTTCAAGCCACGGGAAGAATTTCCCTAATTTGCATTGCTCACGGGTGCCATCTCTACACCAGCCAATGACGGCCTCATGGAACCCTTGACCCCTGGCACTGGCATTTTCAAACGCTAGTCCCTCCTGGCAGATACTGTAACAGGGTATAAGGTATAAAAAAACCTCGTATTTCATTAACTAACTAACCAAGTATTAAAAATAAGAATATACTTATAGTATGGTCTAAAGCAAGCATGTCAAACTCACAGCCCACAGGCCACATGCAGCCCACAATGAATATTTTTGCAGCCCAGCCAATATAATAAGTAAGAAACCTTTTAATAAAAATTTTGTAACTTACTTTTTACAATATCCTGTTATACATAAATATTAATAACAAACTACAACGTTTGCTAATGGCTAATTACTATCATCGTGTTGCATCCATTTCCCTTACATGCCTTACACGCAGGCACACCATTTCTGTCCACTAATACTAGCAGCGAATATTTTAGCAGCCGATGGCCACATCGTTAGTCTTGGACTGCCTTGTGTGGTTTGTGGAACAGGAAATATTTCACTTTCGGAGAACAAGAAAAATAGGTTTATTTGCATTACGCTTATTAATTTGTGCAGTTATTCAGTGTTTGGTAAGTTACTGTTCAAGAAAAAATATTAATTTTTATTAAAATGTTCTATTGTTTTATGTTAATGGTGACTCATTTATTTCAGTCCTTTGTATTCAGCGTGTCTCTATTGAAATAAACCTACGTTCCTATGAAAATTGAAGCTTTTGTTTTTCTGCGGCCCACAGAAACTTACACCTGCTTATTTGGCCCGTGTTAGCCTTGGAGTTTGACATGCTTGGTCTAAAGCAGGGGTCCTCAAACTACAGCCCGCGGGCCACATGCAAATACAAATATTGTATTTGTTCCTGTTTTGTTTTTTTACTTCAAAATAAGATATGTACAGTGTGCATAGGAAATTGTTCATAGTTTTTTTTAAAACTATAGTCCAGCCCTCCAACGGTCTGAGGGACAGTGAACTGGCCCCTTGTTTAAAAAGTTTAAGGACCCCTGGTCTAAAGTATTAATAGTTTCATGTTTAAGCATGTTACAGGCAACAGCAGTTCCAGTTTCCCTTTCACCAGCCTCAACCACAGGAGGGTAGCATATGCCAATGGCTGGCCAGGCCTACAACATCCGGTCTCCAGACATAAGCAATAAAACCTGCAGTCAAAAAAAACACCAGACACTGACACACATCAAAGAGAACATTGAAACCACCAGAGAGCTGGAATGTGAAACTGCACATTGCCAGAATCCCTTAATTCCCCTCCTCCCAGCACGCCCCTGTGAAAGACATTTCCTATCCTGAGATATCAGAGATAGGCTTTGGGATGAGAGTCCCTCATCTTCTCAGGTGACCAGCACTTGAATAAACCTCTTTCCTTTTTCACCAGTGCCCAGCTGGTTTCATTACTTTTCCCTTTAGCGTATTTTCACATCTGGAAATGTCATCCACATCATAAGCATAATTACAAATGCCTTTACACTTATGTAGCCTGGTACATGCCAGGATTCATTAATTAACACATTATTAGGAGCTCCTTTAGGCCCTTGGCAGGAGGCTGTCCCAAGGTTCTCTCCCACCATCAAAGCCATCACCCGCCTGCACGACTAAATAGGAATGAAGCCCGAGGCAATGTGAGCAGCACACAGCAGATACAAGGTCTCCAAAAACTTGACCTTTCTATTGCAATTGGAGACAGTATTTGAGATGTGGAAGGATGGGACCATGGGAAAGATGTACCAAGACAGGGAAGCATCGTTATTGTCATCGACATCGTTATTACTCAGGGCCCGCTGGGCACGGCACAGTGCTGGCTGCGCATTCCCTGTTAGTTGAGTAAGTTTCTATGCTTCTCTAGGCTTAGTTCCCTCCTCTGTAATGTGTTGTGGAGGGGACGTTTCTATTCCACGGCCCTGCCACAGTATTGTGAGGATCTACAAAAATACGTGTAAGAGACTTAACACTACGCCTGACATATAGGGGTGGCTCGTGAATGGTAACTAAGTAGGCATTATGAAAGCTTACATGATGTCTATATTGATTGTATTTACATACGTGTGTATGATTATAAATAAGACCAGGAAGTGAGCTGAAAGGATCCCAGGGCCAGCGGAGGCCGGGAAGGAAACGCCAGCTGGCCTGCAGGTGGCTGTATTTGATGCCGTATGTCTAGTTCTTCTGCATTTCTACACAGAGGCCACTTCATAAGCATTCAATCACATTCCTCTCCTCTTCTGGGCTTTCTTTACGTTTTTGCTAAGCTTCCTTCAGAGATGGGAGCCCTGAATTACGTGTGTCCTTCAGATAAAGGCCGAGCTGAGGGCAGAGCCTCTGAGAATTTCTCGGGGCCCGGGGTGCATATCTTATCCTTGTCTCCCCAGCACCCCGGACTTTGTGGCTCTAACTACGTGCACTCAGGTGCCCTGAAGAGCGGTGGTGAGTAGAGTTTTAAATGTCAAGGTCCACAGCTCTGGTCAGCTGGGTTGGCTGGAGGACACAGGTGGGCATGAGGAGGGAGGATGGGGCTGCAGGCAGCCAAGGAGAAGTTGGGTGAAACCAGGCATGGCCCAGAGGAGGAGCCAGGAGAGCAGAGGCCAGGCTGCGGGTGGTCAGCAAACCAGCGAGAGCAGGCGCATGTGCTCAAGGCCAAGGTCGCTCTGCTGAGCTGGTGGCCGCCCCCGCCGCCTTTCTTCCTTCTCACGTCATATTCTAACCTTGTTGTAAAGGGAGAGGCATGCCTTGGGTGTCCCAGCACCGAGGCAAATCAAGCGGAAACGGAGGAGGCCAGAACCCTTGGTTAGGTCACCTGGTCACGGCTCTGCTGCTGGGATGGGCCGAGCAGCGGGCATGTTTTTCTGTGCAGCAGGCAGCTGAGGAAGCAGAGCCCGCCTGTGTGCTCCTGTCCCACAGCTGTGGTTCCAGAACCCTCTGAGAGCTCAGGACTTGGTATCCGGGAGCTGATGAGATTCAGGCTGAAGAAAATCAGGTCCTAACTAGACTTCCCAGGGTGATCACTTCGTAAGTTATCTAAGTGGCTAATCACTATGCCCACCTGGAACTAACATGCTATCGTATTCAACTATCATTAAAAAAGAAAAAGAAAGAAAGAAAATCAGGTCACAGACATAAGGGAGCTTTACCCAAACTTTTAAAATTAGACTGTTTTTTCTTAGCTAGACTTTTAACAGAGACTAAGAGAAAGTGATGACAAAGACCTTGAGACCCTCTATCTAACTTCACTCCCAGATGCTGCAATGTGTTGACATAAAAACATTCAAACCTGTAAAGAACTTTTGTGAGTTTACTTGAGCCAAACTGCCGACAATTGCCAGGAAGCAGAGTCTCAGCCGTACGGGGATGATGCTCCGGAGAATGGCAGCTTCCCACCTTCTTTTATACGTTACAGCCAAAGCGGGAGGTGTAGGGGTTACATGAAATCCATTGGTGATCTATTAGGGAGGCGGGAGAGAGCAAAGCTGGGGACAGGGCTGGGGGGAACCTCTGGGATTGGATAACGAGTAAAATGACAGACTTTACTTCTTTTACTCAGGTGGGTGCAGGATAGTTAACGGTCAACAATTAAGTCACAGTGAAGGAACTTAGGGTCCCCAGGTGCATTTGGCTGTGCCCTGAGGGGTCCAGAGAAAGGGAAGTTACAAGTTCCTCTGACATTTCACAAGGAGGTTATTTCAGATGCAAAAAGACAACGGACTCAGTAAAGGTCGAAGTTGATCTTGGTCAGAGAAGATACTGGCCTAGGACATGACTACCCACCATCACTGCTTTTAGTTAAAGTTTAATTTCAGGCCATCCTTTGTCGTTACTTTAGGTCTTTGAGTTTACAAAACCGCCAGGCAGTCCTCCCTGAGCTGTCAGGGTGGCACGTGGCCTTATTTTTTCATCCCAGTGACACTGAGGAACGACAGGAAGTCAAATTGCTTCTTTGTTCTCTCATTCTAAGACCATGGTTCTCAACCTTCCTAATGCTGCGGCCCTTTAATACAGTCCCTCATGTTGTGGTGACCCCCAACCATAAAATTACTTTCGTTGCTACTTCATAACTGTAATTTTGCTACTGTTATGAATCGTAATGTAAATATCTGATATGCAGGATGTATTTTCATTGTTACAAATTGAACATAATTAAAGCATAGTGATTAATCACAAAAACAATATGTAATTATATATGTTTTCCGATGGTTTTAGGCAACCCCCGTGAAAGGGTCGTTTGACCCCCAAAGGGGTCGCGACCCACAGGTTGAAAACCGCTGCTCTAATGCAAAAGAGGCTGGCAGAGTGGAGGTCCCAGGCCCCAACAATCACCCGCTCTCCCTCCAGGGGAGAAGGCCAGAGGCTCACATTAAAGTGTGACGTTGCTGGGAAAGGTGTGAGCCTAGCAATCCTGAGAGCTCACACATCAGAGAGAGGGCCTTCTATGGGTATTTAGGTCAAATGCTAGGGTTTCCTTAACCCTTTAGCGTTCTAACCAAATTCCAAAAATGCTAAACTGGGACTCGGAACCTGGCCTAGCAGACATTGTTGGACATTAACAGAGGGGTCACTGATCCCGGTGTTCGAGAAGGCTGTCTGTCCCCCTAAAACGCTCCCTGTGTGAGGCTCCCCGGAGCCTCAGCAACGTGTGCAGCGGCTGCTCCCCACCTCTTCACCCCACTTGGCTGAAGTTCAGGCTGGATGCCCCCCCACCCCCACCCCAGTCACTCCCCAGAGAAAGTTTCTGGTTTTAAGATGAAGAGAACGCCTCACTCCAGGCTTCCTCCTTCCTGGCAGGTCCCTGCGGGCCCCTGGGAAGCCCCAAAGCTGACACTGAAAGATGACGCTCCGAGAAGCTGAACCCACAGAGCGTGGAAGGGCGGTTGCCAGGACTTGGGGGCAGGGGGGTGGGGAAGGGAACCAGGAGATTTTGGTCAAACAGGGCAACCTCCCAGCTACGAGAGAAATGCCATCTGGGGTCACATGCACAGCGGGGTGGTTGTAACTGACCACAGTGCATTACATACTGGAGAGTTCTCAGAGAGTAGATCTGACCGCCACATACACAAAAATTCATAATTATGTGCGGAGAGGCAGTGCTCACTAACCTTACCCGGCTCAGCATTTTGCAATATATTCATGTACCTAACCACCACGTTGCCCACCTTAAATGTACGTGTTGTATGACAATAATATCTCAAAAAAGCAGAAGCAAAATAAATGAAATGAAGACCAGCATTGAAACCAAGCCAGAGTGGGTGACGATAATTCCTTCTGACGGCGCTCGGAGGAGAGCGATCACTTAAACTGTAATGAAAACATACAGCGCAAAGCGGCTGCAGGGAGCTCGGTTCCCGTTTCCAGGGAAATGCAGGGCCAGCAGGGGCGTCGGGGAAGTGGCTGCGGCCTGAGGGGGAGGGCCGGGCGGGCAGCAGCAGGCCCGGGCACTGGGCGGGCACTTAGCATCTCAGCAAACCGTTAGTTCCCGAGGGTCAGGCTGCAGGCGCAGGGTGCTGGGAGCGTGCACCAGGGCAAGGCTGGAGGCAGCGGGCTGTGCTTAGGGGACCCGCGGTGGCAAGGGGACCTTCGGCAGGCCAGACCCTTTGTGTAGCCTTTATCGCCAAGATGCCATCAGCAAGGTGCTGATATTATAGTGCTTTTCAGACTGGGATACTGGGGTTAAGAGAATAACAGAATAAACACAAGACATCCTGATGAAATTAAATTTTACCAAAGATTTTTTTTTTTTTTGGAGGGGAGAACAGTTATTTTTAAAAAATATATTTTTTATTGATTTCAGAGAAGAAGGGAGAGGGAGAGAGAGAGAAACATCAATGGTGAGAGAGAATCATTGATGGGCTGCCTCCTGCACGCCCCCCACTCAGGATTGAGCTGGCAACCCTGTCATGTGCCCTTGACCCGAATGGGACCTGGGACCCTTCAGTCTGCAGGTTGACGCTCTATCCACTGAGCCAACCCAGCCAGGGCGAAAACAGTTCTTTTTAACATTAAAATAATCTCGGGTATGTGATGGAATAGGACACAAAGTTCTCATGTGTTTATGATGATGAACAGAAATGTAAAGAGCGCCCCCGCTGTGGCGGCCTATGTGGAGAGCTGGTTTCCTCTCCTGCCTGTAGCTGCCTGTGGCGCAGGGTGCTCTGACAAGCCTGCCCACTGTGCCATGGGGTGGGCGGGTTATTATGACTTTGCCGTGTCCGCCCAGCTGACCTGTCAGTCCTCACGCACTGCCGGCCTCGGAGGCAGCCAGTTCCGTGGTCTCCTGAGACGGCGCACCCTTTGCTTTCTGCAAGCCTTCGTCCAAACTGTCATTGATGTTTGGGACAACCTCCCACCTCCCGACAGCCACATCGCAGCCCTTCCTCTCCTGGTCATGTGACGCAGGTCGCGTCTTCCAGGACCTTTCCCAGAGTGAAGAGAATTGACTCTCCAAAGAGGATCTGACAGTGTCAGGCTGGGATGCCCAAGCCCCACTCTGTCGCTAAGCATTTGTGTAGCTGTATGTAGGACTTAGCGTGTAAAGCTGTCAAACACAGGTCTTTTTCAGTAATCATTGCAGCCTGTGAACTATAGAGAGCAAGGATTAGTATTTTTATTAATAATTTGAATATTTTTCACACAAGGAAATAACAAGATTTTAATATATTGGGTTAAATAAAATATAATATTAATTTCACCAGCTTTTATTTTACTTTGTTTAATGTGACTACTAGAAATTTTTACTGAGATATAATTGATATATTAGTTTCAGGTGTACAACATAATAATTCAGTATATATATATATATATACACACACACACACACTAGAGGCCCGGTGCACGAAATTTGTGCACTGGGGGAAGGGGGTCCCTCAGCCTGGCCTGCACCCTCTCCAATCTGGGACTCCTTGGGGGATGTCAGACTGCCGGTTTAGGCCCGATCCTGCACCAGCAGTTGGACATCCCTCTCACAATTCGGGACTGCTGGCTCCTAACCACTCACCTGCCTGCCTGCCTGATTGCTCCTAACCACTCTGTCTGCCGGCCTGATTGCCCCCAACTATCTCCTGCCACCAGCCTTATTGCTCCCAACTGCCCCCCCCACCAGCCTGATTGGGGTTGGGGGTCCGATTGTGGGTGGGACTGGCCATGGGGAGGGGCTGTGGACAGTGGGCTGGGCGGCCACCCCCTCAAATGGGGTGGGGGGTGGCAATCGGGGCTAGTGGCCTGGGGGAGGAGCCATGGGTGGTTGGCCGGCCAGTGGGGGGGTGCAATCAGGGGCAGACAGCCACGGGGAGGGGCTGTGGGCCTATTGTGGTGGGGAAGGTTGATCAAGGGCGGGGCTGGCCAGGGGGCAGGGTGGTGGGAAGAGAGGGGGTGTTGGCCGGCCAGCCTGCTCTTTTTTTTTTGGGCAACTTCACAACTTTTATTTGTGGTACCTGTGCTATATCTGAAAAATACCTTCTCCCCCTGCCCAGGACAGCGATGGGGAGGGGGCAGCAAAAAATAGAAGATGTCCCTCCCTATTGCACACGGACCCTATATACAGGCTCACCTGGCAAGGGCCAGCGGGAGGCTTGGCACATTCTAGGATCCCTGCTCAGGGGCTGGAGGGGTGACTGGTGGCAGCACACGTGAGAGGGGTGACCACTCTGGTCCTGGCTACTGGTCCTGGCACTTCCTGGTCCTAAGTTCCTTCCTGGTCCTGCCTGCAGCCCTGGTCTTCCTACCTGGCTCAGCCTCCCGTCTCCATCCTGGACTCAGATGGCCCCCTTGGCTCCTGGGGCTCTGTCCTCCCCTCCTAACCTGGAGATCTCAAGGGAGGTTATGGCTTCTCAGAGACTCCTCGACAGCCCTGTCACTTGTGTTCACACAGGGAAGGGGTGCATGTGGCAAAAGCAGCTGCATAAATGCGGGTGCAGGGGCAAGTCCTCCGGGGTCATTTGGACAGTTTGCTGATGATGCAGATCAGGGCCAAATTCTCATCCTTGAGGCGCTGGTCGTCAGCTCGGAGGCTGGACAGGCCCTTCAGCTCCTCTTTCAGCTCAGCGACCTTGCACTCCAGGGCCCTGCACTCAAATCTCGCCAGCTCCAGGATGGCCGGCCTCTCTGCAAAGCGCTCTTGCCTCTGCATGGTGCGCTCCAGCTCGGAGCTGCTCCAGCCGCAGCATGGTCTGGGTCAGGGCCTCACGAAGTCTCTTGTTCTCAATGTGCAGCTTTGCATAGAGCTTCCTGAAGCTCCCTCAGGCTCTTCCAATTCGGGCTGGGGTTCTGGGTTTAGGTCCTGCTGCCTCTGGAGGGGAAGGGCTGGATTCTGGGCTGATGTCCACTGGCTTCACCTTCTCCCCCTTCACAGGCCCTCTCCTCTCATCGCCAACTCTGCAGTGCTTCCTGGAGGCCTGTGGTCCCTGTCCCTGCCCCTCAGGCACCTCTACTCTCTGGGCAGGGCCATCAGAATTTTCAACCCCAGGGACACGGGGCTGCCAGGAAGGGTCCAGGCTCTAGAGCAGCCATGGGCAAACTACGGTCTGCGTGCCGGATCCGGCCTGTTTGAAATGAATAAAACTAAAAAAAAAAAAGACCGTACCCTTTTATGTAATGATGTTTACTTTGAATTTATATTAGTTCACACAAACACTCCATCCATGCTTTTGTTCCGGCCCTCCGGTCCAGTTTAAGAACCCATTGTGGCCCTCGAGTCAAAAAGTTTGCCCACCCCTGCTCTAGAGTCTGATCAGGGGCAGGCTGGCACGGGGGAGGGGCTGCGAGGTTGGCTGCTGGCCCCACCCCGGTTCAGGCAGTTTGCTGGCTACAGTGGGCGTCATAGTGACTGGCCCAATCAGGGCCATCTTCTGCCCGCTTGCCAGTCCCCAGTCCCAACACTGCCTCCACTGCTGGGCTATCAGTCCATTGGGATCACCAGCTCATCCCTGGCTGCTTGGGGGCTCAGGCCTGTGGGAAAGCAGGCGCCGGTGACTTCACCTGCATGCGTGTGCGCCTGGCCGGCAGCTGATGGAACCTGCTGCCCACTTGGGGCCGCTCACACCTGGGTGGGTAGGTCATGGGCACTGCCGCCACCGCTACTGCCACTGCCACTGCCGCTGCTGCTGCTTCTGGGGCTTGAGGCCTGACAGAGGCTGCGGAGCATGTCCGTGGCCTACCCTCCCCGGGTCGGGTCGCACCCGGGACATCCGGACGGCGGCTGGGTGGGCTGGCGGATTGCTGCTGCCCCGCCCAGCCGCCCTGGGTTGGGTCACACACAGGACGCCCGGGCAGGCCAGCCGATCACTGCTGCCCCATCCAGCCTCCCTGGGTTGGGTCGCACATGGGATGCCTGCTGCCCCGGGTCGCAGATAGCAGGCTCAGATGGTGGTGGGGCAGGCGGGATGGCACTGTCCTGCCCCACCGCCCCGGGTAGCAAATAGTAGGCCCGGATGGCAGCGGGGCAGGCGGGATGGTGCTGTCCCGCCCTGCCTGCAGTATGCAAATTAGCCACCATCTTTGTTGGTGGTTAATTTGCATATTGTGCTGATTAGCCAATGGGAGGCGTAGCGAAGGTACAGTCAATTACCATGTTTGTCTATTATTAGATTAGATATATTGTGAAATGATTACCACAATAAATTTAGTTAACCTTAATCACCACATATAATTACAGATTTGTGTGTGTGGTGTGTGTGTGTGTGTGGTGTGTGTGTGTGTGTGTGTGTGTGATAGGAACTTTTAAGATCTACTCTCTTAGTAATTTTCAAATGTACGGTTAACTTTTGAACAACACTGGTTTGACTTGCCCAGGCCCACTTGTGTGCAGATTTTTTTCAATAAATACACAGTCAGCCACCGTATCTCCAGGTTTCTCATCCATATCCAGCCCACCCAGATGTGAAGGGCCCCTGTATGCATTGATCTATGCCATTTTATAGAAGGGACTTGAGCATCTGAGGCTTTTGGTATCTGGGGGAGGTGAGGGGATGAAGGGGAAGTGGGGAAGGGGTAGGGGCTGGTTCTGGGTACTGAGGGGTGACTGAAGCTTTTAGGGAGTCAACGTTACAGCTGGACTTTCCAGTGCACCAGGGGTCAGCACTCCTAACCCCTGACTCTTTCTCTGAGTGCCCCTGAACCCCCTGCGGGATCCAACAACCGGACAGGTGATCCTGGACGCAGCCACAGGCCGCTGGGGTTAGTTGATGCCTCCACAGGAGCTCTGAGTATCACTCATGTGAAGAAGCAGCATCACGATGAAACATGTTTAATGAAATTGACTTTTAGACAGAACACCATATTCACCTGGACACAGAAAGAACTAGAACCATAGGCTGGTTCCTGTGCACCTTATAATAGGAATAATCTAGTGGGTAGAGGGCAAATTAATGTTTGTGCAATGGCCAGTGATGTTTAGACAGGTGTTACTATTAGTCGTAATAACAATTACCAACAGTTGACAGACCACTTTTACTAATTTAATTTTCACAAGAACTCTTGGAAGCGACTGTTATCTCACTTTGCAGTAGATAGAAGATGATGGGGACGAGCTGGACCAGGATGTGCCTGGGTCCCTGGAGGGAGAGCACAAGTGGCCGCAGCCGCAGTTTCCCACTGTGCCATTGCTTCCGTGAGACAGCGACGGCCGGGCCTATTGGAAGAAAGAAACGAAGGAAGAAAGAACTGGAGGCTCCGGGCGAGACGGCGGGAGCTGTGCTCGCCTCCTCTCATGGCCACAGGGAAATTGCAACTAAGACGCAGAGCAGCCGTACTGCAGAACACCTGAGTCCAGCTGCACTGCGTTCCTATAACTGAGGGTTTGCAGAGGAGCCACGGGGCGACTGGTAGGCCCCAACCCACGTGTGGTGGTTACCAATTGAGAGCGAGATCTCAGTTACAGACACACCCCCTGAGGAATAAGGGGTCCCAGCCCAAACTAGGCTCCCCAGCTGGGAAGAGAAGACCCCAGCCTTCTGGCTGTGAAAACCAGCGAGACTGTGGCTCAGTGAGATGGAGCTGCTGGAATCCCAGTGTTCCTATTAAAGGGCCCGCACGTGGACTTACCCACTCTGAGCCCCAGCGCTGGGCAGCAGCTCCGCAGGGGCCAGCGACACACGAGGAGAACTGCACTGTCTGCTCACAGAGAGCCGGGGGCAGCTTTGTCCCAGGCTGAAGTGCCGGCAGAGGTCACTGTGCCTTTGTTGAGCCCCCGCCCCCCAGGCTGCACCACACAACACTGAACACAGTAGATACAGCCAATCTTGCCCGGATGTGGGGCTCATGACTGAGTGCTGACCCATGAACCAGGAGGTCAGGGTTCGATTCCTGGTCAGGACACATGTCTGAGTTTCAGGCTCTATCCCCAGTAGGGGGTGTGCAGGAGGCAGTCCATCAGCGATTCTCTCTCATCATTGATGTTTCCATCGCTCCCTCTCCCTTCCTCTCTGAAATCAATAAAAATATATTTAAAATAAAATATACCCAATCTCCAACTTTTTTCACTATAAAAATATTGCAATGACTTATATAATTTTACTTTTGAAATGTGGCCTAACCATGATTTCTTGGCTATCATTTCACATAATCAGGAATTCTGCCAATGATGAAAAACGAGTCTGTGAATTGTTTTCAAATAGGTTAAAGATCCTATGACAATAAATGTAACAATTCAAAAAATGACATCATAACATCTTTGAAGATTTAGTGAGGTGCGTACTAATTTTATTTTCCTGCTGTAGTATATTGTAAAGCAGACTGCATTTTTTAGATCTCCATCATTAGATCTTCAACACCGCCCCGGTTGCAAATGTTTGAATCGCTCAGCAGAGCTGAACTGCAGACTTGACCCGGGAAAACTTGAAGTACCCTGGACGTGGCACCAGCCGCCCCTCCCCACGCCAGCTTCACTCATCCACATGGGCTGCAGAAGGTTGCTCCCACTGTAGCTAATTCCAGGAGCTCCCTCCCCACTTTGGACCTGGTGGAGCCATGGGGTGAGGAGCAGCGTATGGTGAGCTGAGTGACACCGGGCAGGAAGCTCCGGGCCCAAAGGGAGGGGCACAGAGCGGTTCCCCACGAACACTGTTTATTTAGGCCAACCTGAGCACATTCCCGGCCCAGGCTGCAGTCAAGAGGACACTAAACAGTCCTCCTTTGCTTTTGGGGTTGCTATGACAGCCCGGAATCTGCAAACCAAACCAGACCTGGAGATAAATTCTGTCCTTGGCCCCAAAAGTTAGTAGTTCCAAACGGCCCTGCTTATGGTTCTTGCTGTCCCCTTTGACACTTGCCAGATAGCAGTATCTCTAAACCAGGGCTGCGGAAATGTCCCAAGGGAAAGGCTGTTTCAGAGCTGGCTGCAGCTGCCTTCGAAGGAATGTAGGTGTGATGGAAGGAGCTTCTTGGCAAGAAAAGTTGGAAAATATTACAATAGATCCCGGAGAGAACTTCATCATTGTCTCAAAAATCTTTTATATTTGTTTAGTGTTCTGCGGTTTGCTGAGCATAGTCACGTTATTTATCTCATTGGATTTTCACATATGCCCAGGGAAGTAGTCAAAGTTGATATTATTACATCCAAACAAAGACAAGGAAAGTAAAGCTCAATGCTAGTAAGAACAAGACCAAATAGCCAACCAGCAGCAGAACTGAGATTTGAAGCTGGGCTTTTCGAATTCGACTATGATGATCTCCAAAAATAAACCAAGTCAGATCACCTGGGCAGCTTAGGAGCAAAGTTTTTCAAAGAAAGTGATGCTGCAGATGAATGATGTTTTCTTGTGGGAAAATGCACATAACATGGAATTTATCAATGTGGCCATTTTTAAGCGTCCAGCTCAGTGGCAGTTAGTACATTCATATTGCTGTGTAGCCATCACCACCATCCATCTTTAGATCCTTCATCTTGCACAACTGAAATTCTGTCTCCATGAAACACAAACTCTCATTGCCTCCTGCCTCCAGCCCCCTGGGAATCACCATTCTATGAATTTGGCCACTCTACATACTTCATATAAGTGTAATCAATCAGACAATATTTGTCCCTTTGTGATTGACATGTCAGTCAGCATGATGTCCTCAGGCTCACCACATTCTAGCATGTGCCAGAATTTCTTTCCTTTTCAAGGTCTGAATAGCCCACATTTTGCTTCTATCTTCATCTGTTGGTGGACATTGGGTTGTTTTGATCTGTAAGTGATGCTACTAAGATCATGGGCATACAAATATTTCTTTGAATCCTTGCCTTCAGTAGGCAGAACTGTGGGTCACACAATAATTGTTTCATTTTTTGAGGAGTTATTATACTGTTTTCCACAGCAGCTGTGCCATCAGACATTCCCACCAACAGTGCAGGAAGGTCTTCAGCTGTCCACATGCTCCCTGACACGTGTTGTCTGCGTGTTTTTATGCGAGCCATCCCAGTGAGTGTGGAAATGGGTAATTTTGCACCTGCGGTGTCCATGCCATCTTTTCAGAAGGGTTGAAGACTGACCCAGTGAAACCAGGTTGGCTTCCACTCGACATGCCATCCCTGAGCCCAGCCATGAGTCTCAAGAAAGCTCCCACCAGTCCCCAGGGAGAGCACGTGGGTAACATGAGCAAATCCATGACTTGCTCTTCGAGATAATGAACCCGAAGCACAGGTCCCCTCACAGGAATGTCATGCGCCTTTACTCTGAGGGAGGTTTATTATATGATGCGTGTTGGATAGAGGCACCTCCCTCACAGCTGGAGGGGGCTGGAGTCTACATGGGTGAGGATGAGGGTGGTGAGTTCCAGGAAGGGTGACAGGGCTGAGGGGACTGGCAGACCCTCTTCCCAAACAGCTCTGGAATCTTGGGGCGCCACTTCCTGTCTGTGAGCTTCCTCCTTCGTTCTGCCTTCAGAGGGATGAGTTAGAGTGCATCTTTAAAGGATTTTGAAGAAAGTGCTGTGTACACCAGATGCAGTTATACCGGATTATGGCCAGGGTTACAGTGACATCACTTGGCAAGAACGGCTGGCATCCCTCTAAGTGGCTCAGAACAGTGGGGAAGCTCAGGGCTGGTGAGATGGGGACTGGGAACCATCCTGAATCTTCCAACCTCAGGGTTTCAACTCTGTCCACCTCATATGCCGCCTCCTACGTGAAGCAGGCCCTGGTCACCACTTAGGAAGAAATAGCTCCCTCCTTTCAAATTCAGCAGCACTTCACTAGGCCTTTCTCAGGCCGCAGGCTGTGTCTCACCGTTGGTTCATGGTTATTTTTTTTAAATATATTTTATTGATTTTTTACAGAGAGGAAGAGAGAGGGATAGAGAGTTAGAAACATCGATGAGAGAGAAACATCGATCAGCTGCCTCCTTGCACACTCCCTACTGGGTATGTGCCCGCAACCAAGGTACATGCCCTTGACTGGAATCGAACCTGGGACCCTTGAATCCGCAGGCCGATGCTCTATCCATTGAGCCAAACTGGTTAGGGCTGCTTCATGGTTATTTAAGAGCATTTCCTCCTTTAAACTGGATGTTCTTAGAAAAACCTAGCTCTGGCTTGCACAGAGTATGAAGTCAGGCTGACCGAAAGCTCCCTCGCAAACTTCTCTCGCTCTTGATTCATTGGCTTGAACTATGTCACATGGCCTTCCGTGTGGTGAGGGCGGCCAGGGACGTGTGCCACGCTTTCCTCTCGCTGGTGGAGGTGTGCTGGGAATGGGGCTGGGAGCCGTGAGCAGGGTCTTCTGATGGTCTTTCTGCTCGGCACGTCAGGCCAGCGGAGCGAAGAGACCCGCCTGAGCGGTGTCTGTGCCACAGTGAGCCCTCGGGGCTGTGGCCTCTCCTCCTGCTCAGAAGCGGGGAGCAGAGGAAGGGCCACGGCAAGGTGCCCATGCCAGTCCCTGCCTCCTCCTCCCTCACACTCTCACCTCACAGCAGGGACTAGTTCACAGAGCAGTTTCCTCAGACAACCGAGGCTAAGGCCGAGAGAGGTTAAAGGCCTTGTTCACGATAAGGGAGTGAGTGACAGTGCCCGGAGGGTTCCATCGGCCGCCTGAGGCACACCCCGTGCTCTGTCTCCCCAGACAGTGGCTCCGGGCCCAGGGCCCACACTTCGCCACCTTCCGGGAACAGCGCAGCCAGGAGAGGTTCCAGATGATGCGAGAGGCTGCAAGACGGAGGCTCGAGTTGTGTCCCGTGTTTGTGAGTGTGGTGGGAAGGCAGCCGTGGGCAAACTACGGCCCACGGGCCAGATCCGGCCCGTTTGAAATGAATAAAACTAAAAAAAAAAAAAGACCGTACCCTTTTATGTAATGATGTTTACTTTGAATTTATATTAGTTCACACAAACACTCCATCCATGCTTTTGTTCCGGCCTCCGGTCCAGTTTAAGAACCCATTGTGGCCCTCGAGGCAGAAAGTTTGCCCACCCCTGTGGGAAGGTGAAGGCGATCTCCTCCCTCCTATCTTCTCAGACTCAATCTCCTCACCAAGCAGCTGCAAGCATCTCGGCCCACAGAAGTGTGAGTTCCCCACAGGACACCACGGTATATTCAGATTTTGCACACACTGGCCCCGATTTTACTCCATGGCTTTGAGAAACTCATCCATTTCTGGGCAAAAATTCCAGCTCTTCCCTGGGCCCGGCCACACCTATTTTGCCAGCAGACGCCGTGGGCTTTTCTGTCCTCATTCCAGACCTTTTAGGAAGAGACAGGCCACCTGTGTGGTAATTCCCACACTGTTGCTAGGCAATTGGTCTCAAGCTTGACCTTGTCTAACCTGAGTGTGACCCTGACACAACACACCCCCTGGCGGGTCTTGGTCTACAGTGAGGACTTCGCCCCGAAAGGACTCTAAGGACCCACCCAGCTGGACAGAGGGGACAGCAGCTGCACAGGCGGGACCAGGCCAGCGTCCAGGCAGGGCCTGGTCTTCTAGGGCTGATGCATGACCAGCACAGGAGCGCTCAGCCAGCTGGGGCGGCAAGGGGCCACCCGTGGCTGGGAAGATGTGAACTCTCCCTGTCTGCTGGTTTGGTGGTTCGTGTCTCAGGGGGAAACAGGTGCCTGGATTCTCCGTGTGGCTGCAGAATGAAGTGAGGCCTGGGTTTGGTCCCCCAGGGGATCACAGCAGACACAGGAGTCAGTGAGCACTGATCTAGGCATCAGAATAGGGTTTGTCTAACATTCATGCCCCCCGCCAGCCGTGTAGCCCTAACCATGTTGCTGCTCTTCTCTGAGCTTGAGTCTTTTCGGTAAAACATGGAAGTTAGATCGGCTGCCTCTGGTTCCGCTCTCAGTCTAATGACTCAAAATTTAGTGTTTCGCCTTATTCTTGTCTCAGGGCAGCTTGTGTTGTGGGCAGTTCTGAGTTTTTTAACCAGAGAAACACTTTCTTCCGATTTTGATCTCACCTCAGCGATGGGGGGTGACGGGAGGAGGGGAGAAAACACAGGAATACGTTTTATTACCCCTTTTGCTGTGCGCTTCGAAGGAAGGGACTGGACTTCCATTCACCCTGAAGGAAGGAGGTGCTGTCTGCCCCTGGAAGGGTGAGAGGAGCTTCCGTGGAGGGTCCCAGGGTCCTGGGGTCGTGGGGTCGTGGCACTAACCGAGGGGGACCGAGAAGAGACATAACTGCTGCTGGGTGTCTCTTTTTTGCACAGTTCCATCTGATGCAGCCTCACGTCATCTCCTTGACAACCATAAGAGAAATCTTTTACTTAAAATATATTTCTATTGATTTCTGAGAGGAAGGGAGAGGGAGAGAGAGATAGAAACATCAGTGATGAGAGAGAATCATTGGTCAGCTGCCTCCTGCACACCCCCCACTGGGGATTAAGCCGCAACCCGGGCACGTGCCCTGACTGGGAATCGAACCGTGACCTCCTGGTTCATAGGTGGATGCTCAACCACTGAGCCCCGCCGGCCGGACCATAAGAGATTCTTATTAAAGAAATGATGGAGGCTGGAAGCGGCTAAGAAACTTGCCCACATTGGGCGCAGTGAGGAGGGGTGTGCCGACTCCAAGGGGCCTGTCTGGCCCTCCAGTGATGTGAGGGCACAGCCAGGACTCAGCGGCCTGCACTCGGAGGAGACTCTTTTCGAGAACCCACGACGCTGGCACTGGACTTGGGCTTCCAGCCTCCCTCCAGACCCGGGAGAAATAAATTGGTTGTTTATTAAAAAACAAAAATTAGCCCTAGCTGGTTTGGCTCAGTGGATAGAGCATCAGCCTGTGGACTAAAGGGTCCCGGGTTCGAGTCTAGTCAAGGCCACATGCCTGGGTTGTGGTCTTGACCCCCAGTAGAGGGCTTGCAGGAGGCAGCTGATCAATGATTCTCTCTCATCACTGATGTTTCTATCTCTCTCTCCCTCTCCCTTCCTCTCTGAAATCAATAAAAATATAATAAAATCCTAATATGCAAATTGTCCTCTCAGGCGGTCATTTGACTAGGAGTTCAACCGTTCGCTATGACGTGCACTGACCACCAGGGGGTGGCGTGGAACATGGTGGGTGTTGGCGATGTGCTGTGACCTCTAACCGGCTACCTGGGGGTGGGGATGATGGGGCCGGAGGTGCAGTGAGAATGTGGGGTGTCGGCTGAGCTCGCTCTCACTCCCCCTGCTACCTTCCCCCGGGATGCCAGGGCTCGTGCAGGGGGAATACCCCACGCTCAGGTGCCAGGGGCCCATGAGGAGCCTGCCACGCACCTGCGCAGCCTTTTCCAGGTGAGCTGGGCTGCCGGGACTGCAGGGGCTGGTCGGGCTCCGCATGGGTTCATGAAGGAGCTGGTCTGTGAGGCTGGCTAGGAGAGAGCGGGCTGCCCGCCTGGCTTCTGTGCAGCGCCACTGGGCGGCCCAGAGGCCCATGCTGTGCCCCGGCCTGCGGTGTCCAGCCACGCTCACCGCATCTCCACGTGGGGGCTCGGGCGCCGTAACTCAGACGGAGGGGGTTACGTGGGGGCCCGGGAGCCCAGGTGCTGCCCAGGGCCCAGAGGTCAGCTGGGACCTACCCTTCCATGCCAGAGGCTCATGCTTGGATCTCTGGCCAGGCCTAAGGACCGCACCCATACATGAATTTCATGCACTGGGCCTCTAGTAAAAATATCTTTTTAAAAAATTAACCCCTATGCCCTAGCTGGTTTGGCTCAGTGAATGGAGCATCGGCCTTTGGATTGAAGGGTCCTGGGTTCAATTCTGGTCAGGGGCACATGCCCGGGTTGTGGGCTCCGTCCCCAGTCGGGGGCATGCAGGAGGCAGCCAATCAGTGATTCTCTCTCATCATTGATGTTTCTATCTCTCTCTCCCTCACCCTTCCTCTCTGAAATCAATAAAAAAAAATTAGCCCTAGCTGGTTTGGCTCAGTGGATAGAGCATTGGCTGTGGACTGAAGTAACCAGGGTTCGATTCCAGTCAGGGAACATGCCCAGGTTGCAGGCTCGATCCCCAGTTGGAGGTTTGCAGGAGGCAGCTGATCAATGGATTCTCTCTCATCATTGATGTTTCTATCTCTCTCTCCCTCTCCCTTCCTCTCTGAAATCAATAAAAATATATTTATAAAAAATAAAAAACAAAAATTAGGCAGTCTTCCTCCCAAGCCTGACCTCTGAGAGGTCACTTTAGCAGGACTTGAGAGTTAGGTGGGGAGGAGCTGGGGAAGCCCAGCCTAACCTCCCTCAGGAAAGAGGCAGAAGGAAGAGCAACACATCCAGTGTCCACATGAGGCCCGTGTCCACCTGAGGCCCACCTCCACCTGGGGCCCACGTCCACCTGGGGCCCGTGTCCACCTGGGGCCCGCGTCCACCTGAGGCCCACGTCCACCTGGGGCCCACCTCCACCTGGGGCTCACGTCCACCTGGGGCTCACGTCCACCTGGGGCTCACATCCACCTGGGGCCCACATCCACCTGGGGCTCATGTCCACCTGGGGCCCACGTCCATCTGGGGCTCACGTCCACCTGGGGCCCACGTCCACCTGGGGCCCACATCCACCTGGGGCTCACGTCCACCTGGGGCCCACATCCACCTGGGGCCCGTGTCCACCTGGGGCCCACATCCACCTGGGGCTCACGTCCACCTGGGGCTCACGTCCACCTGGGGCCCGTGTCCACCTGGGGCCCACGTCCACCTGGGGCTCACGTCCACCTGGGGCCCACATCCATCTGGGGCCCACGTCCACCTGGGGCCCACGTCCACCTGGGGCCCACATCCACCTGGGGCTCACGTCCACCTGGGGCTCACGTCCACCTGGGGCCCGTGTCCACCTGGGGCCCACGTCCACCTGGGGCCCACGTCCATCTGGGGCTCACGTCCACCTGGAGCCCACGTCCACCTGGGGCCCACGTTTACCTGGGGCCCACGTCCATCTGGGGCTCACATCCACCTGGGGCCCGTGTCCACCTGGGGCCCACGTCCACCTGGGGCCCACATCCACCTGGGGCTCACGTCCACCTGGGGCCCACGTCCACCTGGGGCCCATGTCCACCTGAGGATCGGCAGCATTGGAACCTTCTGCTTTTCATCTTGTCTCAGGGCTCTCCCACTGCCCCCTCCCACCCACTGGTGTTGAAGAGCAGGCCTGTGCACCAGGGTCCTGGCAGGCAAGTGAAGGTGGAGACCTTTCCTCTCTAACAAATGTCCCCCATGAAACACAAGCCCCACACCACCCCTGCTCTTCGGCTGGCCACGCAGATTCAAGCCGGGACTGTCCTTCATGGTGTGGGACAGAGCGGGGAGCCGCTCTGGCCTCTCCCCGCTCCTGGGCCTTCTGAGGAGAGAGCAGCTGCTTTCTCTGCCTCGGTGGTAACTCCCTGCTCCCCAGCCTCCGTTAGCAAGCAGGGTTCTTCAGGCCCAGCCTCAAGCCAAGTGTCCAGTCAAGACCCCGCAAGCCTGGGGGCCTCTTACTGTCCAGCCACGAAAAGAGCCAGCACACCGAACAGCCAAGCCAGTAAGTATCCTCGTGGGACAGGAAGGAGTACATGGAGATGGTCTTGTTTTAATAGGAAAAGGAAATGAGACAGAAGTTGGCTCCTTCAACTGCAGGGAATGGAATCCTATGAACTCAAGGATTTTCGTTGGAACAAATATTTATTGAGTCTCCTATGTGTTAAACACTGTGGGAGGCGCGCTCATTACAGTCTCATTTCTTCTCCATAACAAGTTAGGAAAGAGGAAGGCAGGCTCACTGAAGTGACCTATTCAAAGCCACCAAGTGCCCCAACTGCCTGCCTCGGAGCCCAGAGCCCTCCTCCTGAATGCCCTCACGGCACGAGTCTCCATCCGAGACAGCTGGGCAGAGCTGGAAACAAGCTCAAAGGGCTTGAAAGCCTGGCCATTCCTCTCTGGTGCCCTCTGAGATGAGACAAAGCACAGCTCTCCCTCCTCCCCCTTCCTCGCCCCGCTCCCCTCCCACTCGCTCACAGGACCTCCCCACCCAGGCCTGCTTGACGTCCCTTACTCCAGGTGCAGGGCCTGCCTTCACAGCCTCTGCTTTTCCCTTTTGGAGCATTTCTTTCTCACTCCACATTGCGACCGCTTGTTGTCCGTCTTCCTTAACTCACCGTGAGCTCCTGGAGGGCAAGGACCACTTGTTATGCTCACTATTGAGTTCACCAGGTGCTTCACAAAGACTCACCATAGGTTGAAAAGAAAGTCAAAGGTGGACGGATGGATGGACGGATGGATGAATTGATAGATGAATAATGGCTTATCCTCTCCTCAAAGTCACCATGTCTCAGATTAAATTTCTCTTTCCTTCTTGACAAGTTAACTTACTTGGCTCCCGGTTTGTTAGTAGTACCATCATTGGAAGAGAGTGAGGCCCCAGCCCAGGGCTGGGCAAACTTTTTGACCCGAGGGCCACAACGGGCTCTTAAACTGAACCGGAGGCCGGAACAAAAGCATGGATGGAGGGTTTGTGTGAACTAATATAAATTCAAAGTAGACATCATTACATAAAAGGGTATGGTCTTTTTTTTTTTTAGTTTTATTCATTTCAAACAGGCCGGATCCGGCCCGCAGACAGTAGTTTGCCCACGGCTGCCGATTTGGCTCACTGGATAGAGCGTCGACCTGCAGACTGAAGGGTTTCGGGTTCGATTTCAGTCAAGGGCATGTACCTTGGTTGCAGGCTTGATCCCTGGCTCGAGTCAGGGCACATGAGGGAGACAACCAATTGATGTGTCTCTCTCACTCTCTCATATCAATGTTTCTCTGTATGTGTGTCTCCCCCTCCCTTCCACTCTCTCTAAAAATTAATGGAAAAAATGTCCTCGGGTGAGAATTAACAACAACAACAATAAAAAGAGAGTGAGGTATAAGGGCTTTCCGTCTTCTGACTTTAAATCCTGCCTCGATCATTTACTAACCCCGGGATGACAGCAGTCTGCTTCATCTCTCCACACCTCAGTCTCCTTGCTGTGATGTGGGATTGGAGGCTGTGGACACTCTGGTAACCCCAGGACTGTCTGGGAGGCCGATAAACAGCTGCTGCTCATCTTAGCTTATGTAACAACATGTTAGGTGGCTTATAGTTGTCTGTGGTGCCTCTTTTGTCATCTACTTCCTCTCCCACGATGACCATCTGATATTTGACCTGTCCAATCTTTCTCCCAAGTATCACCTGTACTTGCTTCACCAGCCTCATCTCATCTCCCCACTTAATGAAACAGATTCTAACCGGTTTCTCTGCTTCAGATTTTTCTTCCAATCTTCTATGCACGACACGCTCTGAGGAGGCTCTAGAATTCCTCCAGCGAAGAGGCTCAGGGTGGCATCTTGGGCTCCCCATGGAGTGGGGAGGAGGGGGACTAGTCTTGAAGCTGCGTATGCATGTCACTAAATGTCAGCTGTCCACATGAAAGCCGGGGGAAGGGAGCTTGGCGGATATAAAGGGTATGAAGTTCTCCATCCTTGTCTAACCCCTGGGGTCACCTGGGCAAAAGCTGCCAATTTCTTAAAATATAGTTCCCATCAAGGTCCGTTTTGCTAATTTTTTTTCAATGAGTTTGGAAAAGCTCCAGGAGCCTTTGCCTGGATGCAGGGCTCTTCACAATTTCGCTTCAGGCTAGCTGTCCCAGGCCATGTTGCTCCAAGTCCAGCTTTTCATTTCATGCACTTCACGCCCTCTGGATACACCAGCTCCACATCTTGGTCCAGGAGCGGCTCCCCAGGTTCTTTTATCTGGTGAAAGTCCTCCCTGAAGGCCTGGCTCAGAAGTTCTTCTCCCCGGCGATCCGCACCCACCCAGCCTGCGGGGCGCCATCCCTTCCTGGAATACCCAGTGCTTCTTCTTGTCAGGATCATTTATCCTGCAATTACATAACTTTCGAGTATTGTTGTTGAAAGCTTTCACGTGTTGATGTTGTCTCTCCCACTGGCCCGAGATGTCCATTTACGGTAAGGACGGCCACATCCCCTTTGAGTCCCCTGGCACGCAGCCCGAGCCTGTGGGACACAGAGGAGGTAGGCAATGGGTTTGCTGAGTTACAGAGCCACCCCAGAGGCACTCTGCTCTCTGACCCACAGATGCACAACAGACAACAGGCTTCGGAAGTAGGGAGTTATCTAGCTCTAGGGGCCAAGGATGCTCCCCAGGGAATAGGTGTCATTTATCTACTGGCTGTAGGCTTTGGACCCGGGAACCCAAGTGTCTGTGACCCAGTCTCAGCCTGCGCACACCATCCCCTGTGCTGCTGACGAAGAACTTGGAGCTGACCACATGGTGCACACCGCCCCGAGGCAATCACGGTGCTACCAGGTTCATGAGGAGGCCACCAGCAGTGGGGGTTAGAAGTGTGGTTTTAAAACTTTTGCAAAAAAATATCTTTTAGAGATAAAGAAAATAAAGAATCTGGTAAAGAATTGTACCAGAGGGGAGGCAAGGAGGATCTGGTAAAGAATCCAATAATTCTTTTTTTTAAAGAAAGATATTTTAAAATTGATTTTTAGAGAGAGAAAGGGAGAGGGGGGGGAGAGAGAGAAACACTGATGTGAGATAGTAACATCGATTGGCTGTCTCCTGCACAAACCCAACCCGGAATCAAGCCCACAACTCGGGCATGTGCCCTGACCAGGAATCACACCCCCAGGCGCATGGGATGATACCCAACCAACTGAGCAACACGGGCCAGGGCTCCAAGAATTCTTTGTACTATTTTTACAACTTTTCTGTAAATCTGAAAGTATATCAGAATATTAAATAAAAATTTAAAGCACAAATAACAAAAGCCACCTTCTCTATATAGTGTCCCTCCCACCTTCCTCAGCCTTTAAGAAGAATTAACATTTTAACACATTCCTAGACAAATTATATGTGTGAATATTTCTCCTATTAAACAGGAAGTGTAACTTGGAAAATGGAAGTACTCAAAGTCAAAGAGCACTTTGAAATATTTTATAACATAAAATAATATTTTAGGGTGCTAATATTGTAATGGGGGTTTTAATACTGTATGATCTGGGCAAGATAATTAACCTCTCTAGGTTACAGTTTCCTCATGTTTAAAAATTGAATACAAATGCCCATCCCTTAGCATTGTCATAGGCATTAAATAAAAAGTTAAATATTAAGCAATTAATCTAATTCCCGCTTCACAGTCGGTGCCATGACATACTAGTGCCAATGTTTAAGAAATGTTGAAACCAAGTGCTCCGCACTCTGTGTCCCGGACACCTGAAGGCCGCCGGGAGCAGAGCAGCTGCATAAGGAACAGTTAATGAGGAAGCCGGCAGGGAGGCCTGAATCAGCGCCGCAAACAGCTTCTCCGTTTCTTCCTGACTTCGCAAGAGCCCCTTGCTGTCTCCAGGCCTCTGCTTTCCTCATCTGTGAAATGGGTTGGTTTCATAACAACCAGAGGACTGATTAGAGAGGACGATACAGATGCTGGGGTCCAAGACCCTTGGAGAAAGGACTGGGTGAGACCCAGCAGCCTGCTGGGCGGGAGTTCATCTCTCACAGCCGCAGCAGCTTCCCAGAGCTCGGCCGCTGGTGCGGGGGAGGGCGAGCGGTCTCTCAGGCCTCTCTGTGGGCGAAGAAGCCACTGCTCGGGGACATGCAGAGGCTGGGGTCAGAGAGCCCGACAGTGTGCATGGCTCGAGGGGGAGCTGGGGGCAGCAGAGACCTGAGCGAGGCCACTGCCCCATCCCCTCCCGCTGGTGCTCAAGGATGGACCCAGGACCTCCCACCCCCACCCCTTCCTGGGCTCCTGGAGCCCCAGCACGCCCTGGCGGGGCAGGCATGCCCTCTGCCTCCTGCTGTCTCTGGAGGCCGGAGCCCTGGCATGGGGTTTGCTCCAGGGCATCCGAGAACAGAGCCGGGACCGGTGGGCCAGCTCAGCGCCACGCGGATCTGCGTAGATCCTGACCGCAGACCCCGGAGCCCACGCGAAGGGCAAGGCCTTCGGCGAAGGTGGCCGTGGGGACAGAGTGAGGAGGGGACAGCCGCGCTGCTGGCCGCCCGCTGCCCCCGGGCTCAGGTCTGCGTGGTCGGTCTGTGGGTCTGCAGCTTCCTGCTGACCAAGCCAGGTGGGGCCCGGAGAGGGGAGAGAAGAGGGGGCGAGGGGGCGAGGGGGGAGGCGAGGAGGATTTTAGTAATAGAGAGGGGAGGGGGGGGAGGGAGGGAGGGGGCGGGGAGAGGAGCGGTTTGGGAGCGAAGTGGAAGCGGGGAGAGTCTGTGAGCGAGAACGAGATGCCAGACGGACGCGGGGCGCCGCAGGGAGAACACAGCGCCGCCTGCAGGGCCCCGGCCCGGGCGCTTAGCCGAGGGTCCCCGACTTTCTCCACCGGAGGCAGCCCTGCCGCGCCCCGCAGCCCAGCGCCTGCGGCCGAGGTGGGGCCCGGCGCACCCCGAGGCGGGAGGCGGGGGGCGGGGGCGGGGGAGGGAGGGGCTGCCGGGAGGAGGCGGCCATGTGGTTGCAGCTCGCTCTATTTTTTCCCTCTTTCTTCACTCCTTCTTTACAAACAGGGAGAAGTGTTCCAGGCGCGGCAGCGCCTTTCCGCCTCGCTCCCCCCGCCCCGGTCCCCGCTCCCGTCTGGGCGCCGGCCGGTGGGGCGCGCGCAGCCCCCTGCGAGCGGGCGCGGGGCGCGGGCCTCCCGCGGCGGCACATGCCGCAGGCGCCCCGCCAGCCCCCCAGGCGCCCCGCCAGCTCGCCCACCGCCCCGGAGCCGCGCCGCGGCTGAGCGGGAGGACCCGCGCGCTCCGCTCCGCACCGGGATGGCCCCGCTCCTGCTCTGGCTGGGTGAGTGCCCGGGCCCGGGGCGCGGGGCGGGGGCGGGGGCGGGCGGGAGACCGAGGACCCGCGAACCTCCGCGTCCGGGAGACGCGGGCGCTGGACGGCTGCCCCGGAGGCAGCCCGGCTCCTCTCCCGGCCTCCGGCTGCGGGAGCACATCTGGCCGGCGGCGGACTCGGGCCGGAGGGTCCTGGTCCAGCCCGGCGCGCACCGTTGGCGGCGGAGGGGCTTCGCTTTGGAGGGCGCCCTCTCCGGAGGGTCTGGGCAGCGGGGGCCGGGGAGGGAGGGTTTCCTCGGGAGTCTGTGCCAGGTTCCCGAGGGCCGGGGGAGGGTTTTGTTTCAAACAGGCGCCTCCAAGGGCCCAGATTGGAAACAGATGTGTTGCAGGGTCAGCAGGAGGGAAGGGGAAGCGACGGGCGAGGAGGGGAGGAGCGGGGAGGGCAGGCACCGGGAGCCCGGAGGCCGGACCGAGGGGAGAGGACGGACGGGACTGGAGGGACAGTGAAGGCGGAGGAAGGGACACGACGCAGAAGAGCAAGACCGAGGGAGCGGGAGCCAAGAGAGTGGGGAGCAGACGGAGAGCAGGGCTGGGAGAGAAGAACGGGGAGGACGGCTCTGGGCGACGGAAGCGCCGCCCGCGCCCCTGTCACCCCGCAGGAGTCCTGAGGCCGCGGGGGCCCCGACGCCCCGGCTGCAGGGTGCGGGGCAGCACCTCCAGGCTGTGCGCGCGGGAGGCCGGAGCTGACCGGGAGCCTGTGAATACCTGAGATGCCAGGGCCTGCGCGGGCAGGAAAAGGAAAAAACTCACTTATACAGGAGCGAAGTGCGGGCTCACCTGCAGACAGGACCACACCTCAGCCAGAATTCAGAAAGGCGGGAGCCAGCCCCTGTGGTAGAGTGAGCACCTGGCCCCCAGAGAACTAGCCCTGGTCTTGACCTGACCATCCGGGCGACCTTGGACAGTCTATTCACTACCTGGGGCTTCGGTTTCCTTAGCTCGAACAGGACCCACATGGGTCTGAAGCCCCTCCAGGGCCCCATGGCCACACAGCCTGACTCGCCCGGGCTCTGACAGGCCTGATGTCTGGGAACCTCAAACGTGGGTGAAAAGGCACTAAAGTCACCCTGAACTAGCTGCCTAGGAAGCTCCCCCCTCTCTCTTTTGCCCCCCCCCCTTTGTTTTTAAAACCTTACAAACCAGCGAGGCCGTCTGCCTGGGCCAGGGGAGAGGTAAGGAGGCGGACTGGCCGGACTGTTGCTCACGTGGGGCACATGAGGGGCCACGTTCTCTGGTTCTCTGAGCTCTTCCAGGTGCCGCCGGGTGTGGCAGTCCTGCTCCCTGCACAGCTGGCATCTCTAGATAGCGCCTCTGCCACCTTTACGGGCCTCTGCCCCTGAGCTTCCAGGAGACTCGAACGTCAGAACTGCCTTTTTAAAAACGGCGGCCATTCCTTAAGCACTCGTTACTGAGCGCATAGTATGTACTATCTTGTTAACACACTTATTTGTATGCCAACCCTGTTGGCCACCCACTTCATTCCCATTTTACAGATGAAGAATGCAAGGTGGAAAGAGGTCAGATAACCTGCTCAAGGCCATAAGCTCATAATTAGCAGAGATGGGATTTGACTGTAGGTTGTCTGCCTCCAGGGATTGCTCACAAAACTGCCTTCCGTCACCGCAGAAGGCTCTCGGTGATGCTCTCTGTGGTGACGTCCAGAGGAGTCCTGTGCATGGACCGGGAGCTGTCAGTGTGCTCCTGCCTGCGGGAGGGGCCTGGGCACAAAGTGCAAGGTGGCTCTGACCCACAGTCACTGACATCGGCCGGCCTTGATGATGGTTCTCCTCTTAGTTCATGAAAGAGAAACTGACCAAGACATGAATCAAAAGATGCCGCTGATTCCCTGCCCTTCCGTATCGGCTGCCTCCTGTGTGTAATCACGCCTCTGGCTGGCACTCTGTCTTTATAATAGAAGCTGCCCCTCATGATTTCCTTCTCGGTTGTCTACAAACTAAAAGCCACGTAGAAGGGAAAAGATGGACCGCTGACTTGGAATTCTGCCCAAGCAGAAGCTCAGCATTCAGGCCTGCTGTAAAGCTTTTCCACGTCTATGCTTGCGGCACACAGGCTCAGACTCATGACATCCAAGCCCTAAGTTGATGAAACTGTTCAAGTAAGAAGTCACAGGGGAGATGAGCTAAAGGTCAGGACAAGGGACAAGGCAGGAGGCCTGAGATGAGGTCGGTAAACAGACAGGCATCTGAGGGGAGCAACACTGAAGGAACCCCTCGCCGCTGACAGCCCCCATGGGCCGGAGCCCTTGGGGAGCCCTCCTGTGGGCTGGATGACCCTTATTTGCAGAGTGGCTTTGGGCCATGGTATTCCTGAGCACCCTTAGCCAAGCCAGGAAGAAAACCCTCAGAGTTGCCTGAATCCTAAAATTATCTACTAATCCCTTGAAGGAGCAGTTCCGAGGCTGCTTCTGGCCACTGCGGGGTGGTGTCTGGCCTCTCTTTTCTAGAGAATGCACAGTCTTGAGAGGGAGTCGTGAGGGCAAAGAGTCACCGTCCGAACAAGGATGGATCTGCCAATGAATCAAATCAAATGCCCCGCCTCTCTGAATGAATAAAAAACACTACCATGAGCTCTATGGAGGAGAGGGAAGGGAGACCTCATGGGCTCCCCAAACTCCAACCCCTCTTCTGACTACCCCCCACCAGCCCCCCGCTCCACCCCGGAGCTCAGGTCCTCATCATTCCACCTGAGCTTTCCTCCTGGACTTCTGTAATAGCTGCCACATTGATCTCCTGCCTGAACTCTCTTCTCTACCCTGCACACTGCGACCGGGCAACCTTGTAGAAGAGCTGGTATAAAGCAAAGAATTTGGATTAGGAACCTGGCAAGCTTTCTTGGTTCTTGTTCTGACTCTTTTGTCTATCAAATGGTGGTGAAGGGAACTTGAGTTCAGAATTTCTATAATTCTATGATTTCACTCCACACTTCCATAAACCTTTATTAGTCTCCATTGCCTATAATACTGAGTACAAACACTTCATTCTCATATTGAAGATTTTATAGAATACTAGGGGCCCAGTGCATGAATTCATGCACCTTGAAAGGAACTGTGGGCCGTGAGGCTGCGATGGGCACAGGGGCAGGTCTTGGCCCATTCTCCACACCCATGCCCAGCTCTTCCCACCAAGGCTCCCTGTCCCCTGTCTGCCGGCAGCCCCGCTCCTGCCGCTGCCACTCCCATGCGCTGCCGGCACCGGCCCCACTCGCATCCGCTGATGGCGTGGAGTGACTGGGGCAGGTGCCAGCAGTGGGTGCAAGCGGGACCGGCGCCATCAGTGGGTGCAGGTGGCAGCTGCTGCCCCAATCACCCCTCAGGAGCAGGTGGAGGTGGAGAAGCCCTCAGGGGCAGTCAGGGCCAGCAGCTGCCACTCGCACCCACTGATGGCACCAAGCGATCGGGACCGGCACCAAGCGATCGGGACTGGCACTGGGCGCCGGCAGAGGGTGCGAGTGGTGGCTCTGGCACTGGCTGCGGGTGTGAGTGGGGCCAGTGCTGGCAGCAGGTGCGAGCGCTGGGTAGGACCATGGCATGTGGGAGCAAAGAATTTTCAGTAACCACCAGAAGCTCACCCCGATGACAGCAACTGGTGCCCCACCTTAGTCTGGTGCCCCCACTCACCTGCTCCACCATCCCACCATGGCTGACGCCCACCATGTTGTGCACTCTGCCACCTGCTGCCAACACCTGCCATGTTCCGGCGCGCGCCCTGGTGATCAGCACATGTCATAGCTACCAGTTGTTTGGTTGTTCCGCCGTTTGGTCTATTTGCATATTAGGGGTTTATATATATAGACTAGAGGCCCAGTGCACGACATTCATACACTGGGGGTAGGGGGGTCCCTCAGCCTGGCCTTTGCCCTCTCACAGTCCAGGACCCTTGGGGGATGTCCGCCTGCCAGCTTAGGCCTGATACCCCTAGGGATCGGGCCTAAGCCAGCAGTCAGATATCCCTCTCACAGTACAGGGCTCTCGCAGTCTGGGACCCCTCGCTTCTTACTGACCGCCTGCAATGGAGGCGGGGGAGGCTGCCGCCACTGCCACTGTGCTCACCAGCTGTGAGCTCGGCTCAGGGCTTCTGGCTGAGCACCGCTTCCCCTGTGGGAATGCACTGACCACCAGGGGGGAGCTCCTGCATTGAGCGTCAGTGTGTGTCATAGGGACAGGTCGTTTTGCTGTTCGGTCAATTTGCATATTAGGGTTTTATTATATAGGTTCATTCCTCTCCTCTCCCCCCTGTCCCCAGACAGCTCTCCAGAGAACCTCGATTTCTTCCTGTGCCCTGACCATGTCGCAGGCTTCTTTCCGTTCTATGCTTGTGTTGATGGTCATCCCTTCGCCAAAAGTGCCCTGTTACCCTCCACCCCTATAGATCAAAATGTTGTTTACCCTCCAAGTCTCACCTCAAATACCACCTCCTCCAAATGCCCATCCATGATTTCACCAACGGAATATATTCCTTCCTCTCTTGGAATCCCAGTAGCCTTTCTGTTCTGCTACCTTTGCAGCATACTGATCTAAATGCGTATCTCCTACCCCAGTTAGACTGTCGGCTCCGTGTCTCATTCACCTGTGCTCCATTTTCCAAACCTTATGTAAACTAAATGCTTGTGAACTATTTGTTGAGATAAATTGGATTTTTGGAACACTTTAAAGATGAAAGATTTAAAGAATTA
Source organism: Myotis nattereri (assembly GCF_964212035.1). NCBI lineage: Eukaryota > Metazoa > Chordata > Mammalia > Chiroptera > Vespertilionidae > Myotis > Myotis nattereri. Next base: position 3,325,328 of record NC_138095.1, on the reverse strand, counting down.
TTAATCTGTGGGATGATACAATTGTGAGGAGCCCAGTTTTAATTCAGCTTGTTTTGTGCTTTCTTGTCCATTAATGCAAAAATAGGATCAGGACTATTTTTTAAAATTATGCATAGAGCAGCCTAGCTGGTTTGGCTCAGTGGATAGAGTGTCGGCCTGTGGACTGAAGGGTCCCGGGTTTAAATCTGGTCAAGGGTACATGTCCGTGTTGTGGCTCAATCCCCAGGGGGGGGGGGGGGGCGTGCAGGAGGCAGCTAATCAATGATTCTCATCATTGATGTTTCTATCTCTCTCTCCCTCTATCTTCCTCTCTGAAATCAATAAAAATGTATTTTTTAAAAAAGTTCTTCTGTGTCCTAGGTCACAAAAATTTAAAGTATAATTATACATAGAACCTTACATGGACATGGACCAGATATCATATTTTTCATACAAACTTAGTTTGTTATACTGGGTATGTTACTACCAGAGTAATAATAGACATTTTCATTGAAACTTCTGCCAGGATGGGAAGGAGCTTTCTCCCTGAAAATGAGTTTAAGGAAGGCTTGAATGCATAGTCCTGTAGTTTAATGACAGGTCCCAGTAGGATTCTATGTCCTTGCCTCATCTTCCCACATTAATGATGGTCATAATAATGATAGATTCCCAGTAGGCACATATCTTGTCTCATCCTATTTTTGTCTTGTGCTCAGCTGAGCAGTGTGCATAAATGAGTATATTTCATGAGTCCACCTAGTGATGATGACCTAGACAGACATTTTTAAAAGGTAAAGTCAAAGATTGTCAGAAATAGGGAAAGCTAAGGGACTGTGTAATTCGGTGGTTCAGAGAGATTCGGCTAAAGTTAAACAGCTAGCTTAGTAAGAGGGCCAGACTAGACCCCTAACTCCACGACATGCCCAATCAAACATTCTTGAAATAGAAAACCTCTCTGTCCTTTTCAGCTCAGCGAGGTTACAGTTGCTCTTAGAAGCTTCATTAAATGAGCCAAACGCTGAATAATTGGCACTGGCTTTTATGTTGAGAAATTGCCTGAAAAATAGGGCAGATGTCGTAACATCTCAGATTGGCCACCATAGCTGGAAATCCTGGAAACTGCAGCGCCCTGTGAGATGGCTGCTGCGCTCAGGAAAGAGAGGACACCCAGGGGTGGGGGTTGTGCCTCCCAGGAGCAGAATGAGACTCAGTAGCTCTGGCCCCTTCCTAATGGTGCTGGGCTATTCTGGGAAAGTCATACCACTCGGACCCTCAGGTGCTGTTTTCTTTCTTGTAAAATGAGATTATCAGACTAAGGTTATCTTAGGTTTCCTGTACCACTCACATTCTCTGAGGGGGTTTTTAAATTCTGGGAATCTGTGGGCTGGTCTAGATGCGGTTGTGATTGGAAGCACGTAGGTGTCACCTTACTTAGTCTCAGGCACTTGTCCACTCATGGCAATTAGTGACCTGTGACTAACGAAGCCAGAAGGACTGACACCTAATGTGAAGAGTAGTAGCGACTCCATCCTGGAACTGCATTGCCAGTCAGGGAACCTCGTTCAAGATCAGGTGGGTGGCCAGAGACCCTGCCCCAGAGGGTTAGTAGCTGAAATACCAACAGGACCTCACCTGCAGGAGAGCTACCGGGTTACCTACAAACATCCCCGAGCAGGGACAGCCAGGATCGACTTCTGCGGAGCGGGCCGAATGTGTGAAACTATTTATAAGCATTAAGCACGTTTCTCAATCTTAAAATTAGGGCATAATTTATGTGTCATAATGTGTATCCACTAAGTGCACAGCTTACTGGGTCCCTTGCATAGGCTTGAACTTGTGGTTGGGTTTTGAAATGTGAATTGCACACTGTTAGTTCACTTGTAGCACCTGAAAGGGGATTGCATGGACTGTGGTGACAGCAGAAGTCATTTCTCCCATTTGCACAAGGTTTAGCAGTTCACAGCGTACGCTGACATGCCTATCTCACCCTAAAATCACTCTGTGAGAGCCAATGTCCTTCTCATGCCCTTTTACAGATAAGTAAACTGAGGCTCAGAGATTCTCAGGTTACCCTGTTCGTAAACAGCTGAGCCAGGACACCAACCAGCACTCAGATCCAAGGCCATTTGCTCTCCATTTCCAGGAGGCACATCATTGTTCTCAAGGTGAGGTTTCTGTGCTACCACGGAGCGGGCAGCGGAGGCCGAGGCCTGGTCTACAGGGTCTCACCCCATACATCTCACAGGGGAAAGCAGAGCATTTGTCCACACCTCCGCCCACGCCACTCAGAGTGCACAGGAAAGGTTCGTTTGAGTGAGTGACTGTTTATGACGCAGAGTGTCTCCATATATCATCCAGGGATCACCAGTTCCTCTGATTGGTCAAAAGACTCCTGTCGCTCTCAGGGCCGCGGGGAGCCCTTGCTCTGCCTGGAGTCCGATGCAGGAGCTCCCTTACTGCCGCTGCCCGGTGGGTGCCAGGTGGGCCTGATTGGGCATGCCTGCTCTATCGGTCGCTCCTTCTAGTTAAGTCCTGTCTCAGCAGTTTTGACTCCTGCCCCCTCTCCACCACCCCCTCCACAAAATGCAGACTCTAGCAAAAAGCACAAAAATGTTAGTTATCTGAGCTTCCTAGCTGTCCGAGTTCAGGAAAATAAATGTATTTCCTTTGGCACCATATAGACCAGGGGTCCTCAAACTACGGCCCGCGGGCCACATGCAAATACAAATATTGTATTTGTTCCCGTTTTGTTTTTTTACTTCAAAATAAGATATGTGCAGTGTGCATAGGAATTTGTTCATAGTGGGGTTTTTTTTTTAAACTATATAGTCCAGCCCTCCAACGGTCTGAGGGACAGTGACCTGGACCCCTGTTTAAAAAGTTTGAGGACCCCTGATATCGACCAACATGGGGAAGGAGGCTGAAGCCAGAACACTGTATTCTGTTGGTGAGCACTGCGTGAGGCCTCGGCCAAAGTCTGGTGGTGACAAGACTCACACCTTGTTCCCGTAGAAATCGGGAGGGGGTGGGGGTGGGGGGGGAGCGCTGGGCTTGTGCGCCCTGAGGCGAGAGCGTGGGAGCACCCTCAGGTGGCTCCCCGTCAGCATGGAACAGGGCGGTTGCTTGAAGCCAGGAATAAAGGGGCCTGAGGAATTCCGTCTCTAAAGGCGACAGAGGAGAGGAGAGCAGGACAAAGGAAGACCAGGGAGGTGTAGAGGGAGCAGCAGCAGAGGATGAAATGGCTGAGCTGAAACCATTGCCGCCTGGTGTTACAGAGCAGTTCTCTGCGCTCATTCTGTTCCAGGGTGGCGGCGGCAGCTCCTTGCGCGCGTTTAGCGTCATCTTGAGCTCTCACGCGTGTACTGTGACATTGTCTGCCGCATTCCCGGCCTCTCGCTCACAAACCAGCTAAGAAGGGACCCGCCGTCTGTAGCTCCGGCCTGTGCGAGGCTCTGAGACTCCAGCTGTACCAAAGGCAGGGTTTCTGCCGTCTCAGAACCCACCCCCCTCGCCCCCTCGCCCCGTGGACGTGACCTGGTTCTGAAAAGGGGTTACTGGTTGTGAAAGTGCTGCATTCGGGAAAGTACCAAGGTTTCTAGGAGCCCCGCGGAGGAGGCGCCTGCCGTAGGCTGCCGTGTGGGGAGGGGCATCTCTGCTGCGGGGCTGCAGGGTCTGTCCCGCGGCCCTCGTGGCACCTGCGCATTCATTAGTGAGGGGGGCGGCGGACCGGCATCATCCGAGCGGATAGCTCCGGGTGTGCGGCTTTGGCCTTCAGCCAGGTGCTTCCAGGAGACCATTGAGAGTTATGGTCTCATTCTTCATCACAACCTGCCAGCGAAATAGCTACTTCCATTTCCTCACCCCTCGTGCAATGTTAAATGAGAGCAAAAAAGAGACATATCGATGAATTGGCATCTCTCAGTTACTAAGAGTGGGCTCTGTTCACGCAGGGTTTTAATGGTATTTGTCCACATGGAAGGCAAATAGGATCAATCCAGGAAGGAACTTCCTGTTTTAGAAGAAACCCATTGTATTGAATTGAGACTCAGCCCCTGACAGTCTTACTTTTTCTTTTGTTGGGAGGGTGTGTGGGGGGGGGGGGGCGGGGGGGGGGGCGGGGGGTGAGGGTCAATCCCAGAGAGGGAAATTGCTTTCTCATGTCATTGCTGAAGGGTAGGCGTGGGTGTGTGCGGATCGTTCAGACTGGGAGCAGTAAGTCGTCCAGCCCAGCCTGTCACTTCTCGTTCCTTCCAGTGACAGTTCCCATTAGCTCCAATCACTCTCAAGGGACAAGCAGAAGGCTCGGAAGGCTTCCGGGTGGACCCGCCATGCAGCAGCCTCTGGAGGGCCTGGCCCTGGGTCCTCAGACCCTGGCTTTGAAGCTGGGCTCGGCTACTTCATAATCGTGTGGCCTGGGGCACGTCACCTCTCCTTCCTGCTGGGCGAGGCTCAGCCTGCGCGTTTGGAGGGCCTGTTCGCGGTCAGCGCCCTCCTGGTGTTTGCAGAGCAGGGCCAGCCTTGGGCTTCAGCCACGGCTGCTTCTCCACCCTGCCAGTGAGTTCCACTGTCCCTCAGGGAGTGCTGCCCTGCTCCAGGGCCCCAGGCGTTGCACAGAGCCCATCTGTGCCCACCCTGTCCACAACAGAGCCATCTGTGCCCCCACTGTCCACAGCTGCTGGGGAAGAGAAACTTAGCTGGTATTCAGTCCTAGGCAAGAGGCACCCTTCGGCACCCGCTCAGCATGCTGTCTACTGGTTGCCAAGGCGACATCCCAGTGTGGAGCCTTCTTTCCTCAGGCTCCACCCTCTCTACCACCTGCTCCCCAGTCCCTGGGTCAACCTGGCTGCTGGGCCTGGACAAACCCCAGGTGGTTCATTCCCGCTCTTGCTGCCGAGTCATGCTCAGTCAGCACCAGCTGTGCTAGGCTGTGCGAGGACTTCCCGTGTCATGTCCTCACAGCAGCCCATGGAGCAGGTGTTATTGTCCACTAGAGGCCCGGTGCATGAATTCGTGCACCGGTGGGGTCTGGCTGGCCCCAGCCCCAATCGGGGTAGGGAGGGCGATTGGGGGCCAGGCCTGCAGGGGAGGGACTGTGGGTGGTTAGCCAGCCCTGCCCCCTGGTCGAACTCCTGGTCAAGGGGACAATTTGCATATTAGCCCTTTATTATATAGGATATCTTGCAAGTGAGAAAAGTGAGACTTAAGAGCTAAGATAGCTTGAATATGAAAGTGGAAGATGGGAGCTGAGTTTGCCTATTGCTTCCCCTCTGATCCGGGGAAGGCGAGAATACAGAGACGGACGGCTGACATGCAGACAGTGACACACAGATGGAGGCCACTCAGGGGCCAGCTCCACCGGGTGCGGGGGCTCGGCCTCAGAAGTAGGTGCAGGTTCCTGCATGGGCCATGTTCCTGGAGCCGCTGGTCCTGCCCAACACTAGCCCCCAGGGAGCCAGCACCCACACTCAGGATGTGCTGGATTGTATTTCCTTTTAAACTTGGAAGGAAAGGAAGACCTCAGGTGAGAAGAAAAATACTTGTTCTTTTCTACTGACCCAAACAGCAACGAGTATGATTTCCCTCTCTGTTAAGAAGGCTTGTCCGGGGTTTCTGAGCCTGGACTTCCCACTCAGAATGGATTCTCAGGCCGGGCCGGTAGAGCCTGGGTTTCCAATGGTCTGGTCGACACCCTCTGTCCTGGTGGGTCCCGCCCCACCCCCTGCTCCAGCCAATAGGGAAGCACAACAACCTTCCACCGGGCCACCTCTCAGCCTCAAGGAAGGAGAGGCTGGAAATGGGGCCACTTCTCTGCAGCGGCCTTCTTGCTCCACTGCCTCTCATGCTGTTGCCATAGTCCCTGCCTCCTGCCCCTCTCTCCCCCCTCCCTCTCCCCCCCCACCCCCCGCTTCCCATCCACTGAGGGACCCAGTGACAGTCCCTCCCAGGCTGCACCTTAGCTCGGCCTTCCTACTGCTCGTCTCAGATCCAGCACTAAATGAGACAGAGAGAGAGAAACACAGAGAGAAATGGAGACACATACACAGAGACAGAGAAAGAGGGACAGAGACAGAAAGAAACAAACACACAGAGAGCAGCGTGAACTCTGAAGCTCGTTTTCCCGCATTGCCTCTCTCCTTTCTGTCCTTCTCTCTCACTTTTGCTAGTGGTAGTGCTCTGCCCCCCGGTGGTCCCTCAGGCCTCACCCCTTGCTTTTCACCACCTTTACACCTGGACCCTACATTGCCCTTTGGCCCGGCTGCGTCTTCATCACGGCTCCCTGACCAGCTCCCACCCCCACAAGACCACGGGCCTCTCGTGGCATCTGGGAAGGCTTCCCTGACACTCCGGGGGAGGGCACTGCTCACCCGCCTGCACCCACAGCATCTCGCTCAGGTCTTTGGAACAGCTTGTGCCACGTTATATTATAGCAGGTTCTCTGTCTTTCCTGTGGACGGTGAGAGGGGACAGTGCCGTGTGGTCTGTAACCAGGCTAGTGGTGGGCACACATCAGGTACTTAGCAGATGGATGAGTGAGTGGACACATGAACAAACAAGGTAGTAAAGGTAAAATGTAAATGAAAGCTAAGAAAATAGAGATCACCTCTTTACAGGAGTACTTAGTACCTGTTACCTCTTCCTAGAATAGCATCTTCTAGTTAAATCTTTATGGTTGAAAGTATTACAGATGCCCCTCCTTTCCCCCACTGACCCCTTCTAGCCAGCCCCGCCCCTGCCCCAGGCCTTCACCACCCTATTGCCTGTGCCATGCATATATACAAGGTCTTTGGTTAATCTCTTCCCACCAACTCAACCTCCTCCGCCTTACCTCTGAGATTCTGCAGTCTGTTCCATGTCTCTGGATCTATTTTGTTCATCAGTTTATATTGTTCATAGATTCCACGTATGAGTGAGATCCTGTGGTACTTGTCTTTCTCTAACTGGCTTATTTCACTTAGCATAATACCCTCCAGGTCCATCCATGCTGACTCAAAAGGTAAGAGATTCTTCTTTTTTACTGCTGCATAGTATTTCATGGTGTAAATGTACCACAGCTTTTTTATCCACTCATCTACTGATGGGCACTTGGACTGTTTCCAGATCTTAACCATTGTAAATTGTGCTACTATGAACATAGGGGTGCAAACATTTTTTCTGATTGGTGCTTCAGGTTTCTTAGGATATATTCATAGAAGTGGGATCACTGAGTCAAATGGCAGTTCCTTATTTAATTTTCTGAGGAAACTCCATACTGTTTTCCATAATGGCTGCACCAGTCTGCCTTCCCACCAGCAGTGCACTAGTGTTCCCTTTTCTCCCCATCCTCATTTGTTAATTTGTTGATGGTAGCCATTCTGACAGGTGTGAGGTGATACCTCCTTGCCATTTTAATTTGCATCTCTCTGATGATTGGTGACTTTGAGCATTTTTTCATATGTCTCTTGGCCATCTGTATGTCCAGTTTGGAGAAGTATTTATTTAGATCCTTTGCCCACTTTTTAATTGGATTGTCTTCCTTTTGTTAAGTTGTATGAGTTCCTTATATATTTTGGATATTAACCCTTTATCAGTTGTATCATTGCCAAGTATGTTCTCCCATAGAGTGGGATCCCTTTTCATTTGTTGATGGTTTCTTTTCCTGTGCAGAAGCCTTTTATTTTTATATAGTCCCATTTGTTTTTCTCCTTAGTTTCCTTTGTCCTAGGAAATGTGTCTGTAAACGTATTCCTACGAGAGATGTTTGAGATTTTGCTGCTTATGGTTTCTTCCTGAATTTTTATGGTTTCACAACTTACATTTAAGGCTTTTATGCATTTAGAGTTTATTCTTGTGTATGGTGTAAGATGGTGGTCTAGTTTCATTTATTTGCACGTACCTGTCCAATTTTTCCAACACCATTTATTGAAGAGACTGTCTTGGCTCCATTGTGTGCTCTTGCCTCTTTTGTCAAATATTAATTGAGCATAATGGCATGGGTCAATTTTTGGAGTCTCTGTTCTGTTTCATTGATCTATGTGCCTGTTCTTGTGCCAGTACCAGGCTGTTTTGATTACGGTGGCTTTGTAGTATAACTTGATATCTGGTATTGTGATTCCTCTAACTTTGTTCTTCTTCCTCAAGATTGCTGCAGCTATTTGGGGTCTTTTTGGTTCCATATAAATTTTTGGAGTATTTGTTCTAGATCTGTGAAATATGCTGTTGGTATTTTAATAGGGATTGCCTTGAATCTGTAGATTGCTTTGGATAGTATGGACATTTTGATGATACTGATTCTATCAATCCATGAACACGGTATTTTCTTCCACTTGTTTATATCTTCTTCTATCTCTTTTGTCAACATCCTGTAGTTTTCCGAGTACAGGTCTTTTGCCTCCTTGGTGAAGTTTATTCCTACGTATCTTAATTTTTTTGTTGTTGTTGCAATGGTAAATGGGATTGTTTGTTTAGTTTCTCTTTCTGAGAATTCATTATTGGTATATAAAAAAGCCGTTGATTTCTGTGTGTTAATTTTGTATCCTGCTACATTGCCAAATTCATTTATTAAATTTGGAAGTTTTTTGGTAGAGTCTTTAGGGTTTTCTATGTAAAATATCATGTCATCTGCAAATACTGACGGTTTTACTTCCTCCTTTCCAATGTGAATGCCTTTTATTTCTTCTTCTTATATGATCGCTATGGCTAGAACTTCCAGTACTATGTTGAATAAGAGTAGTGAGAGCAGATATCCCTGTCTTGTTGCTTTTCTTAGGGGAAATGGTTTTAGTTTTTGCCCTTTGAGTATGATGTTGGCTGTAGGTTTGTCATATATGGCCTTTATCATGTTGAGATATGCTCCCTTTATTCCCACTTTGCTGAGAGTTTTTATCAAAAATGGGTGTTGGATTTTGTCAGATGCTTTTTCTGCATCTATTGATATGATCATGTGATTTTTTTTGTCTTTCAATTTGTTTATGTGATGTATCACATTTATTGATTTGTGGATATTGTACCAGCCTTGCATCCCCGGAATAAATCCCACTTGGTCATGGTGTCTAATCTTTTGAATATATTGCTGGATCCAATTAGCTAATATTTTTTTGAGGATTTTATGTTCATTAGTGATATTGGCCTGTAATTATCTTTCTTTGTAGTGTCTTTATCTGGTTTTGGAATTAGGATAATGCTGCCCTCATAAAAAGAACTTGGAAGTGTCCCTTCCCCTTGGATTTTTTGGAATAGTTTGAGGAGTCTAGGTGTTAGTTCTTATTTGAATGTGTGATAAAATTCCCCTGAGAATTTTTTTATATGGTTAAGTGCTCCTACATTAGATGCATATATGTTTACCAGGGTTATATTCTCTTGTTGGAGCAATTCCTTTAGTATTATGTAGTGAACTTTATTGTCTCTTGTGATGGCCTTCACTTTGAGGTTTATATTGTCAGATATGAGTATTGCTACCCCACCTTTCTTTCATTTCTAATTGCATGGAATTTTTTTTCTATCCCTTCACTCTCATCATGTGTGTCTTTTGTTCTGAGGTGGGTCTCTTGTAGACAGCATATAATCGGGTCATGTTTTTGTATCCATTTAGCTACCCTATGTATTTTGATTGGAGCATTTAATCCATTTACATTTAAGGTTATTAATGATAGGTACTTATTTATTGCCATTTTAATTCTGTATGGCTATGTTTCTCTATGTGTATATTTCTTCTTCTCATTACAGCAGTCCCTTTAACATTTCTTGCAGTGCTAGTTTGGTGGTGGTAAACTTCTTTAGCCTATTTTTGTCTGGGAAGCTCTTTATTTTACAACCTATTTTGAATGATAGCCTTGCTGGATGTAATAATCTTGGTTTTAGATCCTTGCTTTCCATTTTCCTTGAGTACTTAATGCCATTCCCTTCAGTCCTGTAGAGTTTCTGATGAGAAATCAGCTGACAGCTTAATGGGAGCTCCTTGGTAGATAACAAATGGGTTTTCTCTTGCTGCCTTTAAGATTCTCTATTTGTCTTTAATTTTTGGCATTTTAATTATGATGTGCCTGGGCATGGCCTTGTTTGGGTTCTTCTTGCTTGGAGTTCTCTGTGCCCCCTGGACTAGTGTGACTTTTTCCTTCACCAGGTTAGGGAAGTTTTCTGCCATTACTTCTTCAAACACATTCTCTATCCCTTGCTGACTTTCTTCCTCTTCTAGCACTCCTATGATGTGCATATTGTTACCTTTCAGTTCTGGTTGTCCCACAGCTCCCTTATGCTGTCCTCCTTTATTTATTTATTTATTTTTAATTTTTGTTTCTCTGCTTGAGTGATTTTTTTCTACTCTGTCTTCTAATTCACTTATCCAATCCTCATCTTTCCCTAATCTTCTGTGTATTCCTTCCAATGTATTCTTTATTAGTGCTATGTCACTCTTTATTTCCAACTGGTCTTTTTTCATAGTTACTATATCTTTTCTCATGCTGTTGAGCATCTTTGCCATCATTATCCTAAACCAGAGGTCCTCAAACTTTTTAAATAGGGGGCCAGTTCACTGTCCCTCAGACATTCCACACATGCACACTGCGGGCCCAGGACGAGTCGGCTGCTAAGCAGGACAGGCAGCAACGGCAAAAACACCCAGCGGGCCGGATAAATGTTTTTGACGGGCCGTATGTGGCCCGTGGGCCATAGTTTGAGGACCCCTGTTCTAAACTCTATATCTGTTAAGTTTCTAATATCCATTTTGTTTAGCTTTTCTTCTGGAGAATTCTCTTGTTCTTTTCTTTGGGGCTTTTTTTCCTCCCTATTTTGTCTGCTTGTTTGGGTTTGGTCTATGTATTAGGTGGATCTGCTATGACTTCCAACCTCTAGTGCAGGACAATGTCAGATGGTGTTTGTGACTGGTCCTTACACTTCTATTCAGAGCTATCAACAATCCACAACTTGTGACTCCCACTGCTGGAACTAGGTGCCTTTGGAAAGGACCAAGGTATGCACCAGGCTCTGCTTTTCCTAGCTCCATGCCCAGAAGTAGATCAGGCAAAGACTCAAAGCCTCCAGAGTTCCATATCTGCCTGCAGTCTGATTGTTATTTTCTGAGTCTTCATTTGGCTACAGACCACAGAATGGGGTGAGATGTCTTTTAACAGGGTGGGGCAACTGCCTTCCCCTCAGGTAAAAACCGCCTGGATAGCAAAGGTCCATGAGAGAATGATGTCCTCCGCAGTGTGAGGGAATGATTTAGCACAGGGAACTGCGGTGGCTGCCTTCCAAGCTCCAACCCTGAAGCCCCCAACCCTGGACTCTCCTCACACAGCTCCAGTGCCCTCCTTCTGCTGGAGCCCAAGGTGAGTGGCCACACATGAAATGTTGAGCATTGGCCCTTTAAGAGTGTGCCTACATTTCCTGCCATCTCCGGCAGGCAGACAGCAACCCTGCTGCTTTTCACAGCCTGATGTTCTGTGGGCTCCTTTCTCAGTTATGGTTCTCTGGGCTGGGGAGCCCAGCTTGGGGTTTATACCTCAGAGTTTCTCAGTGGGAACCCCCCAGAGCTAAGAGATCTCTCCAGAACTTCAACTGCTGTCTGTAGGAGCCTGGCCACCCCGTTTGCACCTCTGCACTTCCTATCAGTCTCTATGTGGTCTCCACTTTCCATCCTAGGTTATCAGGGTTCTCTCCAGCTAGTCTTCAGTTGATTTTTCAGGGTGGTTTTCTGTATTTTAGTTGTATTTCCAGTTTGGTCCTGGAAAGAGTGTCAGTGTAGTTTCCACTTACTCTGCCACCATTTTTAATCTAGACATAAATTAAATTTATTGGGGTGACATCCTATATAATAGAAGCCTAATATGCTAAGTGTCTGACCGCTCGTTCGACTGTTTGATCAGTCGCTATGATGCATGCTGACCACCAGGGGGCAGATGCTCTGACAGGTAGGTTAGCTTGCTGCTGGGATCTGGCCAATCGGGACTGGGTGAGATGGGCCTGACACACCCTAGAGCCCTCCTGCAGTCCCTCCCCAGCCCCAATTGTGCACCAGTGGGGTCCCTCAGCCTGACCTGCAGGTATCAGGCCGAAACCAGCAGTCCAACATCCCCTGAGGGGTCCTGGATAGCAAGAGGGTGCAGGCCAGGCCAAGGGACCTCACTGATGCATGAATCCATGCACCAAGCCTCTAGTTGTTTAATAAAATTATGTAAGTTCCAAGTGTATAAGTCAATAGTACATCATCTGTATATTGCATTGTTTTTTACCACCATCAGGCTGACAGAAGGATAAACAAGTAGTGAAGGATGTCAAACAGAATGCAATTAAATGCCAAAATGTTTGGTGCAGGCAGGAAGTGAAATGGGAGTTTGCGGAAAAGGTAGTCATTCAGTGCAAGATCTGCTCTTGGCGACCTGTGGAGCAAGACTGTGCGTGATGTGTGACGTAATCACTTGAGGGCATTGTGTCAGGGGTGCGGGGGGTTGGGGGGTGGGGCAGGAGCATGGAGGTGGGGGAGGGGAAGGACACTAGGGGGTGGGGGTCGGGCGGTTGTGAAATAGTTATTCTGGAAATAACACACATTCTAGTTTACAGGCCAATCTGGGGGCGGTGTTGAAAAATGACTTCTGGCAATGCTCCCTGGGCTTGGCTTTCACCCTGCACAGGGACAGCTGGGGGTTCCGGGTGGTCCTCTGTCCGGCTGCCCACCACGTGGCTCCTCTCACCTGTGCCCTGCTCCTCCCTGCTCCCCAGGCTCCCTGCTCCCCCAGGCCTCCCTCCCCCGCTTTCCCTTTCCCTGGCACTTAGAATGCACCATGCTCGGACCCTGTGCAGCTCCTGCCCCTGGAGATGCCACGGCTGCTCCCGTCTCGGGTCTGCACTGTTACCCCTCACTCTGGAGTGTTCCTTCCCTGACCTTTGTAAGGCCGGCTCCTCGCCTTCCAGGCTTCAGTGCAGATATTGCCTCTGGGAGTCCTTTCCCGAGCCCCCCACCCACCCCCACTCTTCCCGTCTAACCAGGGCCTCTGCCTGGTCGCCTACACCCCCTGTTAAATTTTGTCCCTCACGCTTACAGCCTGGCGTGCTCTTTTTAACCTCTGTTCGTGCACTTGTCTGTTGTCTGTGTCTGCGAGTCTGGAGTTTGTATCGTTGGCTGCTGTGTCCTTCATGCTTACAACAGTGCCTGACACCGCGAGTGTAACAGAGGTTAAAGACAGAGAGGATTTAAAAGTAGCGAGAGAAAAGCAGGTGCTCCTTACCAGCGAGCTCGCACCCTTCCCGCCCTCCCCGCTTCTTTCCTCCTGCCACGGAGGGTGAGGTGTGGGCTGGTGGGGAACTTCTGCAGCCTGTCTGCCCCCTCACCCCCGTGCACCCGCTTCTGGAAGATGGCCATTCACTCGAGCAAACAGCGGGCGCTCGGTCCTTAGAAAGGCCCGTGCCCTCTGAGAAGGCCCTCGCCCTCCGCTGGAATTGCCCCTCCCAGAAACTGCCAGCAACCAAGGGGGCAAGACTGGTAAATGTCATAGTCGCCGTAGAGGCAAAGGGCCCTCCAGTTTATGCGGACGTGTTTTACAGACATGCATGTGACAGTCACTGTGCTGGACATTTTCACCTACATGTCACTCATGGGAGACCCACAGCCACGCCCCGATGGACATAGGGTCCATCCCCCTTTTACAGTACGGCAGCTGGGGCTCACGGGAGGGGTTTAAGTGCCCCAAGAGAGATGGCCAGTCAGCTTCAAAGACAAGGTTGTTTTGCCCTGGCCGGTGTGTCTAAGTGGTTAGAGCATTGGCCCATACACCAAAGGGTCTTGGGCTCAGTACATCCAGGTGCGTAGGAGCCGTCAGCCTGCCTTTCCTCCAGTCTCCCATACTGCTTTGCACTTTCTGATTCCTTTTGAGCTTGACGCCAGAGCCCATAGTTCCAGTCCTGTCTGGCTTCTCTGCATTCCCATGAAGCCTGCATCTGGGTTTAAGAAGAAATTAACCAGCAAGCTCTTAGGGATGAAAAATTACTAAAATGGAGTTAAATTGGCGGGTCCTCCAGCTCAGGCAGCCTCTTCAGGGCTCTCAGTTCAGCAAGAAGGAGAGCCTCGGAGAGGGTGCCTGGGGGCGGGAGGCACAGGGTCAGCGTCTACTTCCCAGCTTCCCAGCCGCCCTCTCTGTCCTGACACCACCTCCTCCCCCAAATACACACTGCATTAAAGGGAGCAGGAACACCCCAAAGTAGTCAGGATGCCTAGGAAAGGACTCTAAAGGCGAAGACGAAAGCTCGCTCTAAGACAGCTAAGTGGCTTAAACACCACTTCGCCCTAAGACCCTCCTCACTTCCCTCAGCTGAAGCCGTCCCTGCTCCACAGCCCGTAAGCCTGCCATATGTCACCGACCACCGTCTGCCCTTTGAAATATAACTTTCCAAGCACATGTCTTCTCTCACTTCTGGGCTGTAAATTCTCTTCAGCACGATCCTGGTTTGACCCACGGTTGCCTCCCACAGGGCGTCTAACACACAGTACGCCAGGGCACTTGTTGAGCAAGTGAGTGGAAGACACGCCCTGGCCTGCCCTCGGGGGAGAGCTGTGTAGCTCCCCAAAGAGCAGGACCCAGAGCTGCGTGTGGTGGTAGCCTGGTGTCTCTCACACCCGTGCACCGCATACACCCACCATGGTGGTTCTCCTCCTGCGCTGTACATGCGCCAGGGAGATACATGCAGCGTCTTCCGTACAGTGCTCACTCCCAGCAAAGCTGAGGCATGGCTAACAGACGTGGCTTACGGACGGAAGGCGACCACTGTCGCTGGGAAGCCGTCTCTCGGGAGACGTAGCTCCTGCCTCCAGTAGTTCCAGCAGGTGCTGATGAGCCAGGAGAGAACAGGCAGTGGAGTGCGACAGGATGGTTCTGAGCAAGGTGAGGGGGCAAGTCTCATTTGGAAAGAAGTCTGCCACGTATGGTGCCTGTGGCCACCGGCCCATTTCCCACGCGGAGCTACCTGCTTCTTGTGGACAAACGTGGAAAGGCCCAGGGATTAAGATTCCTTAGGTCACTCAGAAAGGATTCCACTCATGGGTTGGACAACATTATATTTGAGTATAGGCAAGCCTAGATTAGTTTTTCAGTTTTAAAGTATTTTTCAGACGTTTCGATTTCAGGAACCAGTAAAATTTCAAAAATAAATGTGGGCATAAAATCAGAGGCCCACTTTTTAGATATTGCTGGCTATCGATATTAAACAAAAATATGAATTACCATCCTGCCATTAAAATTATTCCTACAAGAGAAGGGGCATGTCAACAGCAATAATAACAAAGAGCAGTGGGCAGCCGCACACGAGCAGCTCTGTGTACACAGCTGCGCTCGCTGAAGGCGGCCTCTGGGCCCGGCACCATTCTGAGGACTTCACCGCTATCGCACTTTACGCCATATGTATTCCAGCCTCTGTATTTTCTCTTCCCTAAGAAGCTACTAGAATTTAACCATGGACCAGCAGCACCAGTTTATTCCCTAGAGTTAGGGAATCTCTGCACGAGAGAACTTCTTGATGTTCCTCCATCCCTCAGCGTCAAACACCCATGAGCCCTGAAGTCTCCACCTGACGCAGGGTGACCCCGCAGAGTAGGCTCTTGATGAAGGATCCAGAGGCAAACGTCTTCCTCTGAAGGTTTCTTGGAAATTCGGGATCCATTGAGTTGTTTCACTTGCAACTAAGACTCACAAGCTTGCGGCCTTTATCAACAAATGCAATGGCCCAAGTAAATCATAAGCCAAAGCAAAATGCTTCCCACTACATTTTTGGGTCATGAAAGATGAAGGAAAAACTACCACTTTTGCAAGATGGAGCCTTCTCCCCCAGATCCCTGGTTGTACTTCCAAAAGCTTAACATCACACTATCATGTTTCACAATGAACACACACCACATGGCTTAAGCCAAGGGAAACAATGCTGGCTTGAGTAACAGGGTAGGAGTTAAATGTCTTAAACTGAGAGTTTTCTAATTTCTAAGTCAAAGGGAATTCATGGGGGCCTGAAAATAGAGAACATAAAGGACCTTCGGACGCTGCCTCTAAGACAGAAGGGCCTTTTTAGAACATAGATGGCCACAGGGTCAGCCATTGCAGAGTCTCCAGAGGCCAGGCATGGCTTCAAAAGGAGGAGGCATGCGGGAGGCTGTTATTTATTTTTTCATGCTTAACAAATCGGCTCGATGGCAGGTGTAGCTGTGAAATGTGACATTTCTGGAGGCTGTGCTTTAGTGTCCAGATGGAGGAGGAGCCAGAGCAGGATAGAATGTGAATTAAGACCAGTTGATCTCTGCTTGTGTCATTCCTTCCTCTTAACCATCTTGCTTCGCTGAACAGATAAGGACACAGTTGGAACTTCCTATTGTGCATAGTATGAAAATTTTCAAACCACTTCCTAGCCCCAAATAACTAGATTTGGAGGGAAATCCAAGTTAGCATATTGTAGTAGAAAGAGCGTGTAAGTGTGCAATGATCTCAGTCTGAGGGACAAGGTTTGTAAAAGTTTAGACTCATAGAGCTGTGATTTTATTTTATTTTTCAACTAGAGGCCCACTGCATGAAATTCGTGTGGGGTGGGACGAGGCGTGTCCCTCAACCCAGCCTGCACCCTCTCCAATCTGGGGCCCCTCGAGGGATGTCCGACTGCCCGTTTAGGCCCAATCCCACCAGAATCAGGCCTAAACGGGCAGTTGGACATCCCTCTCATAATCCAGGACTGCTGGCTCCCAACCGCTCACCTGCCTGCTTGCCTGATTGCCCCTAATCGCTTCTGTCTGCCAGCCTGAACACCCCCTAACCACTCCCCTGCCAGCCTGATCGATGCCTAATGGCTCCCCTGCCAGCCCAATTGCTCCTAGCTTCCCTCCCCTGCAGGCCTGGTCTCCCCTAACTGCCCTCCCCTGCTGGCCCAGTCACCCCTAACTTCCCTCCCCTGCAGGCCCGGTCACCCCTAACTGTCCTCTCTTGCCAGCCTGGTCACCCCTAACTGCCCTCCCCTGCAGGCCATCTTGTGTCCACATGGGGGAGGCCATCTTTGACCACATGGGGGCGGCCATCTTGTGTGTTGGAGTGATGGTCAATTTGCATATAACCTCTTTATTATATAATATTACAGTTGGCATTCAATGTTATTTTATACTAGTGCCCTGGTGCACAGATTCGTGCACATTGAAAGGAAATGAATTAGAAGGTGGCTGGCGGGGCAGAACTGGGCTAGATGGGCCAGACACACTCTGGAGCCAACCTCCCGTTGGTTCCTCCCAGGTGTCTGCGTCTGTGGAGTGAGTGGGGTCCCTTTAGCAGGTGGGGTCCCTCAGTCTGGCCTGCAGGGATCGGGCCGAAACTGGCTCTCCGACATTCCCCAAGGGGTTCCAGAGTGCAAGAGAGCATTCTGCAAAGTTGCTGTCATACAGGGTGTGGAACGCAAACACAAATGTGCAGTAAATCAGATTCAGGGCCTACAGTGCCCCAGCAACAACATAACCCACATCAGAAGGTGGAATCGTGTGGCCCCACGAGGAATTGGGCTCCCTCCTCTCTGGTTTCGGGGTGCACCACCGGAGAACCGCAGCTGCCAAGTCACTGCAGCTCAGCAGCTTCTGCGTTGAGCGTGTGCCCCCTGGTGGTCAGTGCGCATCATAGCAATGAGTCAGATGGCGGGAGGGACACTTACCATATTAGCTTTTTATATATATAGATTAGTTTCAGTTTTACAGTATAGTGGTTAGACAATGATAAAATTAACAAAGTGATCCCCCAATAATTCTAGTACCCACCTGGCACCATACATACTGGTAGTTATTACAATATTATTTCATATATTCCCTATGTTGTACCTTACATCCTCTTGAAAGTTTCATAACTAACTACCAATTTGTACTTCTGAATCCCTTCACCTTTTTCACTCTGTCCTCCAACCATCCTTCCATCTGACAACTGTTAGTCTGTTTTTCTGTATGTCTGAGTCTGTCTCAGTTTTTTGTTTGTTTTAATTGATTTCAGAAAGGAAAGGAGCTGGAGAGAGAGATATAAAAACATCAGTGATGAGAGAGAATGCCCCCTGCATGCCCCCCAACTGGGGATCAAGCCCACAACCTGAGGCATGTGCTCTGACCAGGAATCAAACTGTGACCTCCTGATTCATAAGTTGATGTTCAACCACTGAGCCACGCCAGCTGGGCTATCTCAGTTTTATTTGTTTATTTATTTTGTTCTTTAGGCTCCAAATATAAGTGAAATCATATGGCTTTTGATTCTCTGTTTGACTTATTTGGCTGAGCATAATACCCTCTAGGTCTAAACATGTTGTTGCAAATGGTAAGATTTCATTCTTTTAAAGGCTGCCGTATTCCATTGTGTATATGTGCCACATCTTCTTTATCCACTATTGTACTTATGGGCATTTTGGTTGCTTCTATGTCTTGGATATTATAAATAATGCTTCAGTTAACAAAGGGATGCAGCCTGACTGGTGTGGCTCAGTGGTTGAGGGTCGACCTATGAACCAGGAGGTCACGTTTCCATTTCCAGTGAGGGCACAAGCCTGTGTTGCAGGCTTAATCCCCAGAGGGGGGCAGGCATGCTGGAGGTCGCCGATCCATGATTCTCTCTCATCATTGAAGTTTCTATCTTCTCTCTCCCTCTCCCTTCCTCTCTGAAATCAATAAAAATATATTTTTAAAAAACAACAAAAGGATGCACATATCTTCCAATTAGCGTTTTGCATTTCTTCAGGTAACTACCCAGAGTGGAATTCCTGGTTCAGAAGGATGATAGCCGTTCTGACGCTTCTCTCCGTGTAGCTGCACCGATTCACAGTCCTACCAACAACGCACACGGGTTCCCTTCTCCACACCCTTGTCAGCTGGTTGATGGTTGACTGATTGCTGATAGCCATGCTGACAGCTGTGAGGTGACATCTCACTGTGGTTTCATTTGCATTGCTCTGATGATCAGTGACCGGAGCATATTTTCATAGATCTTTTTGTCATCTCTATGTCCTCTTTGCAGAAAGGTCTATTAGGTCCCCTGTCCATTTCTTAATTGGATTGTTTGTTTTTTTGGTGTTGAGTTGTATGAGTTCTTTATAAATTTTGGTTATTAATCCCTTATTCAATATATGATTGGTGAATATGTTCTCCCATTCAGTAGGTTCTCTTTTTGTTTTGTTGGTGGTTTCCATTGCTGTGCAAAACTTTTTAGTTTGATGTAGTCCCATTTGTTTATTTTGTTTGTTTGTTTCCCTTGCCTGAGGAGGCATAACATTAAAAAAATTGCCAAGAGAATATACTATTTCTACTTTCTTCTAGGAATTTTATGGTTTTGAGTCTTATATTTACATCTTTAATTCATTTTTTAGTTTATTCTTGTATATGGTGGTAGAAGGTGGTATGGTTTTATTTTTTGTGTGTATCTGTCCAGTTTTACCAACACCATTTATTGAAGAGACTGTCTTTATCCCATTGTATATTCTTGCTTCCTTTGTCATAGAAGAATTAATCATGCAGGTGTGGTTTATTTCTGAGCTCTCTATTCTGTTCCATTGATCTTTATCTGTTTTTACCCCAACCTTGTAGTGTAGGTTGATATCGGATAGCATGATACCTCCAACTTTGTTCTTCTTTCTCAAGATCACTGTGGCTTTTGTGGTTCTGTACAAATTTTTGGGTTATTTGTTCTAGTTCTATAAAAAATGGCATTGTTGATTTGATAGGGATTGAATTGAATTTGTAGATTTTTTTTGAGTGGTATAAACATTTTAATAATGATAATAATTCCTACCCATGAGCACAAAAGATAGTTATTTGTATCTTCTTCTACTTTTTTCTTTGATGTCTTATAATTTTCTAAGTATAGGTCTTTTATCACCTTGGTTAAATTTATTCATAGAATTTTAAAAATATGTTTTTATTGATTTTAGAGAGAGAGGGAAGGAGAAGGGAAGAGAGAGAGAGAGAGAAACAGCAGTGTGAAAGAGAAACATTGATTGGCTGTCTCCTGCATGCTCCCTACTGGGGATCGAGCCCATACCCCGGGCATGTGCCCTCACCCGGGAAAGGAACCCATGCATGGGACAAAGCTCAGCCAACTGAGCCACACTGGCCAGGGCTCCTAGGTATTTTTTATGCAATTGTAAATGGATTGTTTTTTATTTTTATTTAGTTGAATTTGTCGGGGTGACATTGGTTAATAAAATTATACAGGTTTCAGATATATTGTATTTTGTATTTATCACCCCAGGTAGAATTTTTTTTTTTAATTTCTCTTTCTGCTAGTTTGTTATTGTATAAAAATGCAGTCATTTCTGAATACTGTATTAATTTTTTATCCTGCAGCTTTACTGAGTCCATCTATCGGTTCCAGTAGTTTGTTGGCTGAATGTTTAGGGTTCTCTGTGTAGTAAGTGTCATGTCATCTGCAAGTCATGACAGTTTTACTTCTTCCTTTCCAATTTGAATGACTTGTGTTTCTTCTTCTTGTCTGATTGCTTTGGGTAGGACTTCCACTACTACGTTAAATAAAAGTGGTGAAGGTGGATATTTCTGTCTTATTCCTGGTCTTAAGGTAAATGCTTTTAGCTTTTCCTCATGGAGTATGAAGTTAGCTGTGGGTTTGTCATATGTGGCCTTTATTCTGGTGAGATTTGTTCCCTCTATTTCCACTTCGCTGCGAGTTTTTATCATAAATGGATGGTGGATTTTGTCAAATGTGTTTTCGGCATCTATTGATATATTCAGATGATTTTTTTCCTTCGTTCTATTAATGTGGTGTTAATTGATTTGCAGATACTGACTCAACCTTGCATCCCAAGAATAAATCCAGAGGGCTGTAATTTTAAAAATCTGCTGGGGATGGGGTCTCTGGATAGCTCCATTTCCTGTCTGCTATAGAACCTTAGATAAGTCACTTATTTCTGAGCCTCGGTTTCCTTACCTGTGCTGTGAGGACACTAACTCCCATTTTACAGAGGAGAAAGGTCAGGCTCTTAGCAATCCAGGAATTGGCCCAAGTCGCGACCTGATATATATCTTATTGCAAAGCTGTTGACTGTGAGCAAATGATGAGGAGTTGAAGCTCCCGGTCTGCCGCCACGGGAGCAGGGTGTGGCCTGCGGGCACTCTGCCAGGGCTGCCAGGAGCGGGAGGACGGTAGCCCTCTCCCTGGCCACACAGGAGGGGCCTCATGCACTAGTGTCTGGAATGAGCAGGCCCTGTGCCCTCACCCCCAGTGGTTGCCAGGCACCCACTTCCTTCCATCCGGCATGTACCAACAGGTCTGTCAGCCCACAGCTGCGCGTGCCCGTGAATACATTTCTGTGAGACTGTGCTTTGTGACTTAAGCAATTGTTTGGCCTGACAAGTATAGGGTGCCTTAGGGATCATAGGACAGGACCAGGGAGCCTCCCAGAAAACCCGGCGATGCAGTGGCTCCCGCCACAGGAAAGGCAGCCCTGGGTCGCGACAGCTGCTCCAACTTTGACTAATGCCAGCCCGACCTGCCAAGCAGGAGTGGCGCTTGGCTCACGCTGGGATGGCCTACCCTCCTCTCCCGTCCCGGAAACGCGTTCTTTCCAAGACAGTCAAGAAAAGCCTACCTGCTCTTACTCGTCATTATTCTGGGCAAGTCCCGGGGGAGGTGCTGACTGTGAGCACATGACAGAGGAGAGTGAGGCTCCTGGTCTCGAGGAGCAGGGTGTGGCCTGCAGGCACGCTGCCAGGCGTCACCATACCCTCCCCCCCGCCCCTCCGGGGAATGCTCAGCCATTATTGGTGGCGTGCAAACAGCACAGACCTTTAAAAAAAAGTTTTAAAAAACTGATTTTTTAGAGAGAGAGGAAGAGAGGGAGAGATGGAAGCATCCATGAGAAATATGGGTTGGCTGCCTCTCGCATGCCCCCTACTGGGGGTCGAGCCCACAAGCTGGGCATGTGCCCCAACCTGGAATAGAACCGTTAACCTCTTGGAGCATGGCACAACACCGGCCGGGCAGCACAAACCTTTGTAAAGAACTTTTTAAAAGTCTGCTTCAGGAATTTAAAAAATATTTAAAACCTTGGACCATTAATTCCATTGTTAGGGATCTATGCTAAAGAGAGAACCAAAGAGAACATACAAAACTTTACGGACAAAGTGTTTACTGCAATAAAAACACCGGCACAAGCGAAATGTCCTAAGATAAGTGAATTATGATTTGTGACTCCATACAGCTCAATATAATGCTGTTAGCAAAACAGATAACAAAGAACTTCTATGACTTGGACAAATGCTCATGATATTAAAAATAATACAAATACTACAGAACTATGTATAGAGTAAAATCTCTAATATATATTATTTATACATATACATAATATACTAGTATGTGCATACAAAAAGGACTAGAAGGAAATTTTACAAGTGTTTGTTATTTTCAATATTTTAATCTCTATTTTCCAAGTTTTGTATAATAGCAATGTATAACTTTTAGTTATTAAATATTAAAGATTGCTTAGCTAAGTGCCACTTAAATGGCTTTCTCTTTTGCTTGAACTAGTACCACAGCCTCCCCACACCCTCCCCGCTCCCGCCCGCCCGTACCCTCCCCCCCCCCCCCCCCCCCCCCCCGCCCTGTTGGCTCCCGGGTTCCCTTCTGTGACTGAGCTGAGCCAGTGAACTCCCTGCGTCAGCACAGGGTGGCTGCCTGTGGCCTCTGCCTGGAAGGTGGGCTCAGGCTCCGCCGTGTGCTCTGTTGCTCCCCACATGGGCCAGACTCTCCGATCTGCTCTTCACGCTGGTCTTCGTTCTGCTCAGAACCCCCTTTCCCTCCTTTCTCCCCGGGAAGGGCTTACTTAGCCTCTAAGTCCAAGCTCAGACGTGGGCCCCTCTGTGAAGCGGTGCCCATTGGTCCTGTTGGCTCTGCTTCCAAAGGCTCTGCCCGGAGCTCTGTTTTAGCAAATACCAGAATTTGTTTCAATAAATATACTTATGTGCCAGCCCCTCTCCACAGAAGATTATACAAATTTGAGGATGAGGTTTGAGACCCATTGGCCTCGGCATGCCGGTGCCTGGCAGAGGAGCTGCTCAGTGCTGAGAATAAAGAAACCGGGGACGGGGCTGGGGCCGTGGAAGCGCCGGCGTCTGATGCCGGTGGGCAGCATGTGTACGATGGCGGTGGACTGGCCTTCGTTCTTAAAAGCAGCAAGAAAAGGTGGGCTTCGTGCGCAGCAAACCAGACTTAGGTTCACGCAAAGGACAGCTTCCCAGGCTGCCGTCGCTGGGGCAGAGGAGTGACGGGGCAGGCGCCTCAGAACCGGGAAAAGCCTCCCGTGGGGATGGGCTGGCCATTGTCCTCGGAGCCTGGAAGGTGGACACGGTGACTTCGGAGACATGGCTGCAGCGTGCGGTCCGAGGCCCCGGCGGGAAGCGCCCTTTCCCCCAGAGCCTCTGTGGCTCCGCTCAGGCCCCACAGGCTCCAGTCAGCCACTGCCAGCCCAGATGTGCAACGTGAGCCTGCCCCCCTGCCCTGCGGACAAAGGAGACTGTGTTAAGCAGGGCCAGAGGCTCCCAGCGCCCAGCGGGGCCCTGGCTCCACCACACTCAGCGCTGAGGTTCACAGAAACAGATGTGAGGCTGCGGGCGCCCCTGCGAGGGCTGGAGGCCGAGCCGGAGTAAAACCTCTCCCTCCTCCACCTCCTCCCGCCTTCTGAGCCAGCCGCCAGGCGCCCCTGTGCAGGCTCTCCCTCAATTGGCCTGGCAGCTCGTTTTCAGATCAGATTGCAAACACTAACAGGGTCCTTCGGGCCCTCTGCTCTGCCCTCCCCTCCTGTAGGGCTCCTTCCCATCCAGGCGCTGGGCCAGGGATTCCCCACTGCCCCTCCCACAGCCCCAAGCTGGAGGCTCTCGATGAAGGGAGGGGAGCGGGAGGGGAGGCAGCAGAGGGCCTGCGAAGCCGCCAGGGAGGCTGCAAAACTGTGGGCTGAGGGCTCCGAGGGCTCTGGAGGCTTTGTTCCTAAAGGACTCCAAATCCAATGGAACATGCAGAACAGAGAAGGCAAACCCCAAGGAGAACCCGAGACCGCACTAACCTCAGGAACTGCAGAAGAGCACACAACTGGCAGTACCTCAGTCCCAGGGAGAGGGGCAGGATTAGAAGGAAGTGCTGCTGGACCCAATCTCAGAGGGCTTCTTGGAAGAGGTGACTTTTGACAGGAAAAGGATGGCGTTGGGAAGGGGGCTCTTAGGCAGGCACAGCACCCTGCCCCTCCCTGGGCGCTGCAGGGCAATAGAAATGGCTCTCAGACTCCTAAGAACAGCCCTGTCTCGTTCCAAAGGAACCAGCCCACCAGCTGCAGTTGTGTCCAAGTCTGGGGGAAGGAGGGCTTTCAGAGAAAAGCCGCAGAGTGAAGCTAGTTGAATCGGGTGTGTGGGGGGAGAGCCCAGTGGGTGTGGCCTGGTGTTGTCTGGCTGCAGCTGGAATGCCCTGGCCCAGCTTTTGCAAGGGGGGGCGGGGGGGCACAGCACCACCCTGGCCAGATCTGCGCGCCGCCCCCACCCCCCCAGCCTGCCCTGTGAAGGCAGCATGTGCACCTCTCCATGCACTAGGGGAGGCCGTGCAGGAGTGGGAAGAGCAACTATGGTGGCAGATGTCCAGAGTCTGACAGCATTTCAGCTCAGATTCTCTGGGAAGGTTTCTCCAGTCCCACCTCTTTTGCTGAGCTTGGCAGCCTGGTTTCCCTCCGTCAGCGTAAGAACAGGCATTCACTTCCCCACCCATCTTCCACCCTAGTCGTCCTCCCTCTCTGTTCCCTGAGCCTGTGAGAAAGGCCGGCTCCTCACTCGCTCCCCCTGGAACCCGCTCTCCCTGGGACCTCCTGCCCCTGGGACCTCCTCCCCCTGGGACCCCCTCCCCCTGGAACCCACTCCCCCTGGAACCCAATCCCCCTGGAACCCACTCCCCCTGGAACCCGCTCTCCCTGGGACCTCCTCCCCCTGGGGATCCTCTCCCCCTGGAACCCACTCCCCCTGGAATGCCATCTCCTGCCTGCACAGCCCCATCTCGCACAGGAAAGAGGCAGGCTGCTCAGCTAGCTCCCCTCTCCCTGCGACCCTCAACTTGAATTCACAGCCACTTATGCTACAAGGACCCTTAAGGTCATTCATTGCCCCCACACTGCAGGCCCCATGAGGGCGAGGCTGTAACTGTGGTCACCTCCTGGGACCATGGTAGGAGGTGACATGGAACGGAGCCCGCAGCACAGCCTCTGCAGCAAACTGGCCCAGCTTCGCACTGTCTTCCTGACTTGAGAGTGATGAAGCCTTGAATACGTTGTTGAACTTCTCTGAGTGTCGTTTCCTCAGGTGCCAAAAGACAAGAGACAGGAAGAAAAAAGTGATGTAATACCTCCTCGTAGGTTGACCTCTAAGATCATCTATATATATAAAAGGCTAATATGCTAAGTGTCCATCCGGGTAGTGATGTCACATAGCAAGGCCCGGCTTCCTCTCCCTAGCAACTAGCCTCCTTGGAGTTTCTTCAGCCCAGGAACACGACTTGCTCTATAGCCAGGTGCAAACATTTCACACTGTAACCAAATGTCTGTGAAGTGTTTTCCCGTGTCTCATCTCATTTGATCCTCACAGAAGTCCTGGAGTAGGTAGATAGGAGACTCAGTGGAATCCTATTTTCTTTTCATTAGCTGGAAAATGGAGATTTAGAAAGCTTAGAAACTTGACCCAACTGAAAAGAAATAAGAAATGGTGGACCTTGAAAATGACTTCAGATTTTCTCACTGCGCAGAATATAGTCAAACACTGCTGCAGTTAAATATTTTACCCTTTGTTATCCCTGCGTGATCTATAATAATAATAATCTGCTTTGTGCTGATATTTATTGCTGTGTTGCTGACAATTACCTGAAAGAGAAGTTGGGGTGCTTCACTGGGCTGGAGAAAGTTTAGCTACGTCAGAAAGCAGGTCTAATTAAGCAAATTTATTCTGTATCTATAAGAGGCTAAGTTGACTGGCACATGGGCAATACATATAAAGCTCTCACTGGTGCCAATCGCATGCGTGTGTTCCCATGTGTCATTGTAGATTGTGAATTTTGTTGACACTTCTATTATAGAGAAAGGGCGAATAGTGATATTAAAATATTTCTTCTATTTAATTTCCTTTCAGTGTGCATGAATTCGTGCACCAGGCCACTCGTTAATAATAACAGCCACCACTCAGTAAGTCCTCCTCACGTGGCACGTGTCCTGCTGAGCACTGTGTGTTTCCACGAAGTGCTCAGTGTGTGCCTGGCACACAGTCAGGCTGCCTGTGTCTGTCACTGCGCATAGACCATCCAGTGGCACTCCTCTTGGCCTGATCTCACCTTTAGCAGCCCTGAGATGAGAAATTCCTCCGGTCCCCAGGGTCCGGACGTCAGGAAGTCCTCAAAGCAGGAGAACAGCTCGGGCTCAGTCAGCGGTGATTTGCTGACCTGCTCCCCGCACCCGGGAAAGGTCACCGTCTAAACAGCCGGCTCTTGTCTTGTTTAAACAAGGCCAGGAGGCCGGCGGCGGCGGCCGTGGCTGGGGAGGAAGCAGCGGGGCTGTTTGGGATTCCATGTGGACGCGGCCATGGAAGCTGTCAGGCTGATGCACACGCTCTGTCGGTTTGTAGCTCTTGGCATGCCGGCCGCGTCCCCACATGACCATGTACGGTCAGTCCCTCCGGAGAAGCGTGTAGCCCAGGGCGGGGTGGACGTGAGGAAGCAGGAGGAGAGGCACCTGGCCTTGGGAAGCCAGGAACCACCAGGAACCTTATCACCAAACTTCCCAGAACTGCTCCCCTGCTGCCCTCAGGCTGAGACATGTGAGCAAAGCAGTGTGAAGGGAGGCTGGAGGGCAGGGGAAAGGGAAGGATGTGGCCCCGAGGCCGTGAGTTTTATTTTATCATCCGTGACGTTTGGAAGTCGGGATGCTTTACCAGAGCCCGGGAAAGGGAAGGACGGCCCCAGGGCTCCCGGGCCAGTCCGCAGGTTCCGCCTCTGCATCGCCGTGATGCCGGTTCTGCTTAGCGGAGCGCCGCCGCAGGGCAGGGGTCCGGCGGACCTGAGCTCTAAGTGCCTCTAGACTGATGAACGATTCAGAGGAGGGTTTGGAAACAGGCCGGCCGGTTCCGGTTAGGTAGAAAGAACCTTGTCCTCACAGCCAGCGGGGCGAATTGCTGGCCGGTCAGGAAAGTACAAATAATGGTAATTAAGAAGAGAAGGTGGACGGCTGCCGAGGCCACAGGAAAACAGTACTTTGGGGTGGTCCCCAAGGGCCTGCATGCACATGCAAGGATGCAGAATAGTCCTGTCCTGCTAACATGATGGGCATGTCTGGCGGGGGCGGGGGGGGGGGGGAGGCGGGAATGGGCAGAGCAGGGGATGGACAAGGAGCAATGGCTTTATTGTGCGGGTTCCAGAACTGGGTCAGGAGCTGTATGCAAACCATTTGATTTTTTTTAACGTTCAGAACCTTGAGGGGTTAGCTCCCTTCTTGCTTTACAGAGGACGAAGCCAAGGCTCACGGAGGCTGAGTGAATTGCCAGGGTTCAGACTTGGCCTGTGTAGACCTAGGATCTGAGCTTCCTCCCAGTCTCCCGGGTTATTTTAGCAGCTACTGGTCGGTTACTGGTTCAGAATATTCCCCTGGCGGAGGGGGATCACATGTGCTCAGGAAGCCAGATTACCGGCTGGAAGTTGCTACAGTGCGCGTGAGGCTGGTATAATCAGAAGAAGCGTCTGTTTTTAGCAGAAGAACAGCCTGTTCCCTGTACAGTGTGGAATGACACTGTCAAAATCTCATTTTTCTGGTTAATTTCCCTAGAACTTTGTAGAGGTCATGACCCTTCTGTTATGACATCCTTTCTTCCTTGGCCAAATAAGAATATATTTGCTTGTGCCACAACATTCTTTGGTTAGTTTCAAGTCTGAGGTCCCTTTGACTAACTTTAGGAGTTTATTATCACATTTTAAGAACCGTTTAGTACAAATGTATTCACTCATCCTAGCCTGTTGAGCCCTTACTAGATTCCTGACACTGGGTTCAACGCAGGGATCGGGAGAAGAACTTAACGTGTCTCCTTCTCTACGAGGCAGATACATAAACAAGTGCAATGTAATACACACCACAACCTCGCAATGTTTGAAGCACGTGCAGATAGCTGCTCTCACCGAACTGGAGTTTCATTCATTAAAAAACAACAACAGCAAACAGGTCGTCGTAAGGCTCTTTGTTAGGCACTGAGAAAACCTGAGGCGAGTCCGTTGGGGAGACAGATAATAAGTAGGTAAATTATATACAAAGGGGGCAAAATCTATAACAAGTAAGGGCGATTTGGGGTAGGCATATGACCATCGATTTGCCTAGATGGCAAATTATTTAGCACTTTATCTGGAAAAGCGCAGTCATTCAATAAATGGAGGTATATGCTGCTATCATCATCACTATCGTCATTGTTGGCAGCTATTTGATGAATTAGTTTGAACTTTTTCTTATAAAATCTGGGCGGTATCATCGTTTCTCAATTTTATAGAGAAAATCTGCGCACAGTGTGAGTAAGTGGCTCCGCCCCACAATGATTTGGAGTCGAGATACAGACTGGCTCCCTCTGCCTGTGGCCGCAGCCCCGAGCTGGGCAGCAGTCTGGGCGCCTCAGCCTCAGAGCAAACTGACTCAGACTCTCCTTCCAGCCCCTTGCGATCGGACAGGCTCTTGGCCACTCCTCCCTTCCCTCCGACCTGCACGAAGCTGTCAGGTTCCAGCAGCCAGTGCTGCTGACCGGCCGGGGAAGCAGACACCAGGGCTCCCAGCCAAGTGCAGGCCCGGGTGCCCAGGGGCCTGAGCTGGGGCCCGGGGGCCTGCATGTCTAACAAGTCCCAGGTGATGCTGGTGCCATGGTCTCGGGATAGTGAGCTGTCCACTGTAAGCCCAAAGCTCTCTCCAGCGACCTGCCTTCCTCTTGCCCCTGCCTCCCCAGCTCGGGCCACCCTTCCTTCTTCAGAGCCTGGGCCCAAGCTCCTAAGAGGTGTCCCTCCTGTGGCCTCCCCTTCTTCTCCATCCCACATGCTCTGCTGAGTTCCTCTTCCTGAAACAACTTCCTCGTGTTACTCCGCTGCCTCGAGTGACTCGCCACTGACAAGCAAACGGGACACACATCTCTCCAGCTGCAGTGAAGGCCTCCAAGCCTCAGCCCCAGCCCTTTCAGGGTGAGGGGTCTCACCTCGCCCACGGATTCGCCCTGCATTAGCCCCGCTGCTTCTCTGCCTTGAGGACTCCGTGGGCGCCCTTCCTCCCACGGATGCTTCCTCCTGCTTCCAACTGGGGCCCTACACTCAGCACCCAAGCCCCTCGCCCCTTCGAGGCACAGGCACCACTTGCGCAGGAAATGAGCTCGAAACCACCATAGCTCTTCGCCCAAATACGGTTACTCACGTGCACTTTTACCTTCCGCGTGGACTCTAAGCACCCTCGTCTCTCTTGGCCAACCCGGAGGACCTCTCGCAGGCCTTGCTCCCAGCAACCCTCAATTAACTCATCCAGGTGCCTGAGAGATCTGTCCCCGCTCCTTCAATGGACACTGTTCCCTTCGCATTACTTATGCCCCTGGGTTAGATGTGCTTTGACATTAAAGTCGCCCCAGATCCTTTTAGGAAATCAGTCAGCTATAGTCATCAGTGAGCAGTCGCAAGAGCAGACGTTCGGGAATGTTGTTAAATAAGTAAATGGGCGCTTTCCTCAGAGTGAGTAGGGCAGCTCGCTGTCCGCTCTGCCCACTCCCTGCCGGGCCCTTCGCTCCTGTCCCTCCAAGAGGGGCGCCTGCAGTTCCTTGGCACCGGCTCCGCTTTAAGATGCGGGTCTGACCCGGCAGCGCTGCTCTGTCTGCTCAGGTGCACTCACTTCGGTGCTGTCCTAGGCTGTGGGCTAGGCCAGTGGCCGGCAAACTGCGGCTCGCTAGCCACATGCGGCTCTTTGGCCCCTTGAGTGTGGCTCTTCCACAAAATACCAACTTCTGCACATGGGCCACAAAGTTCCAATCGCACTGTACATGCGCACCCGCACGTGGTATTTTGTGGAAGAGCCACACTCAAGGGGCCAAAGAGCCGCATGTGGCTCGTGAGCCACAGTTTGCTGACCACTGGGCTAGGCTGTGGGCTCCTTCCCGTCTTCGGCCATCCAGGGCCGTGCCCCCTGCATCCCCGCTCTTGCACGTTGCACACAGCACAGGGCCCCCCATCCCAGCACACATGGGGTCTCTGCAGCTCTGGAAACATTCAGGCGCCCAGATCTCCACATCCCGCACCAGGCCCACTGAATCAGGTGGTTCTCAAATTCGAGTGTCCATGCACCAGGAAGGCTTGTTAAAACACAGCGTGCTGGCCCCACCCAGAGATGGTGGGATGGGACCAAGAACTGGTGTGTGTAGAAGTCCCCAGATGCCGCTGAGGCTGCGCTGAAATGGCTCTTGGAGGACCGTGAGGCCCAGCCCTGCGCGCGGAAGAAAAGCTGGCCGGCCAGACTGGGCTGGCGCATGGGAAGGGCTTGATGAGTTCCTGTGGACTGACCGACTTGCTCCCTCTCTCTCACCAGCTCCCCAAGTAGGTGATAAGCACCTTGCAGGTAGAGGCCCATCTTAGTCTCCCTCTCTTGCCAATCCCGTCAGGCAGTGCCAGAGCTGGCACCTACCGCCGGTGGGAGCAGCCTGCCCGCCCCTTGCAGGGCTGCTGGGAGGAAGCCAAGGACCTGGACGCTGTCTGTTTCAGTCATTGACCAGGAGGGCAAGTTCCCATCAACTCCTGGACGCGTTTGTGCCTGAGAAGCTGACAGGGAGGAGGCGTCGCCACCCTTTCTGTGCGTCTTAGGAAGCAGGGAATGGACACCTGTCTGAGGCCCGGACCCTCTCAAATGACCCACATGATTCGAAGGTTCCTGCTCCCAAGCTCCTCAAGTCGCATGTCCACTGTGCTCCAACTTTTCCTTACAACGGACAGTCAGTGTTCCCCTGTGCCTGCACTTAGGAGCCCTAAGCCCTGAGGAGAGGCCACCCGCCAGCTGTGCTTCTAGGACGGGCCTTCCCAGAGTGTCAGGATTGTTCATCTTCTGGGCGAGGGGGCGGGGGGGGGGGGGCGATGAAACTCATGAGAATATAGTCGGATTATTGAAATAAATTCTTAGCACCAGGGTCTGTGCTGTGGTTCTCAGAGCATTTACCAGCTTCTTATAAGAAATAAAATTGCCCTGACTGGTTTGGCTCAGTGGATAAAGCATCAGCCTGTGAACTCAAGGGTCCCAGGTTCGATTCCGGTCAAGGGCATGTACCTTGGTTGCGGGCACATCCCCAGTGGGGGGTGTGCGGGAGGCAGCTGATTGATATTTCTGTCTCATCGATGTTTCTAACTCTCTATCCCTCTCCCTTCCTCTCTGTAAAAAATCAGTAAAATATATTTTTTTAAAAAAAAGAAATAAAATCACCACCATCATCATCATCAGGCAGGAGGTCCTTATAACAGACATGCCAGATGTATAAAACGGACGAATCCCTCATTTTCCCCCCTTTTGGGGCTAAAAATTGAAAATAATTTTTAAAGCTATAATTATTAATTAGCTGAGAGTGTTTGCAGAGAATTACAGAAAGCACCCAGACTCGGGCATCCCCTAGCGTAGCTCAGCCTCTTCGCCGTGACAGCACTCACCTCACGCCTGTCATCTGTCAGTTGACCACCCAGTTCTGTGAAGCCAAGACAGAAGCCACAGAGAAAGGGGACATAAAGCCAGCACGCGCCAGCTCTCAGCATGTGCTGACTCCGTGCAGCAGGCTGTCCACACAGACCTTACGCACCCCGGCCAGTCCCAGGCCTGCTTGTCGGTATCATTTGTTGCCTGCCACGTGGGGCCACATGAGACGCAGGGGACACTGTTCACCCTTCTCACCCACGGGGTCTGCGTTTCTCCTCCGCCCTCTCGCCAGGCTCCCCGTGACGGGCCGCGCAGCCCTGTCTCCAGCACATTCTGCCAGGGTCATAGCCTGACAGCTTCTTCCTGAGAGGAGCTGTGAAACAGTTCCCAAGAGAGACGGGATTTTGTGGGCTTTCCAGACACTGTTTTCGAAACTTTATAAATAACAGACATGCACACACACACACGCGCGCGCACGCACACACACACACACATACACACATACATACATACACGCACACATACACACACATACATACACGCACACATACACACGCGCGCACACGTACACATTTAATTATGTTCTTCCTTCAATGCTTTGACAACTGGTCTTTCCCACATTTTCAAAATCTCTCAGAACCAGGCCTGCATGGCAACTACTTCACAAACTTCTTAAGGGAATGGCTGTCTTTTATGTTTGAAGCCCCGGTGCCCAGCACAACTCCTGGCACAGAAAGGGGCCAAGGAGCCAGCTGTGGAACAGCAGTAGTCCCGCTCACGTTCACCGAGCGTTTGGTCTGGGCCGCTCTGTGAAGCCCCGTGCGAGGACCTGATTGCCCCTCAGAACCACCCGCGAGCCATGGGCCGCCAGCAGCACCCTGTGGATGAGAACAGCCTGGGCTTGGGGTGGGGAGCTTGCCCAGCCCCACCGCCAGGCAGTGACCGCAGCTTTGGGCCCAGGTCTGTCTAGTGTCAAAGCTCTGTGTTTAACGCCGCACAGCACAAGTTTAGGGACTATGACTGTCCCAGCCACCTACTGGCTTTGTGATTTATTGCTGAACTAAGTAACATACCCAACAGCAGCGCATGCAGGAGAAAATAACAAGCCATGCCTCTCAGGAGGGAGCTACTGAGGCCCTGGGAGGGAACGGGCTGTCCTGGGCACTTGCCCTCCCTCTAGCTCCCTACCTGGCAGGGGCGCTGGGGAGAGGGGTTGTGCAAAGAAGCCTGGAGTGCTGCTTTCAGGTGAGCTGAGTGATCTGTGTGAGAAAGCCTGTGAGACCTGGCCTGGGGGTTCGTGCAAGAAGGACCACAGGGGAAGGAGCAGGAACCTATTTAATACAGGGAGGCCTGCAGGGGCCCTGGGTGCTGGGTCAGGCCCAGATCTCCCTCAGAAGAAGGCGGGCCCTGGAGGGCGAGGGGCGGGACGGTGCTCTCCCACCCAGCGCGAGGCCCAGTCTCCCATTTGCATGCACTTCACTCACTCACACTTGGGCTGGCGACTCAACCTCTGGGCCTTTATTTTTTCTTTGTCCATGAAATCGGAGGCTCCTGGGCGATTTTTAAGATAGTCTGTCTCTGGCATTCAGGTTAGGCCTGAGGCCCTAAAGCCACTTGGAATGTTCCACTGCTGTGACCCCTCTTGGAGGGGGGGGGGGTTTATTTTGGAATGCAGAGCCCGCTAATGCGTGGGTCCCGGCACTTTACTTCTCTGATTCCTGCATTCTCCCGGGAGTAACTGTATTCCTCAGTGTTTCTGCTTCTAAATCTGTCAAACATCAGTCTCAGCATTCGGGCATTCGGTAGAAATATTAACCAAAATGATTTATTACCAAAGTGGAAGGCAGAGTCCTGGAAAGAAAGTCCACGTGGCGAGGCCTTGCAGGTTTTGGGGAGCCTATGCCCTGTGCTGGGGTGCCTGGCAAACCCTTCGGGAGGAGGGGAGCATCGTTTGGGAGGTGCTGTCTGTGTGGTGGTGCACAGCGGGCATCTCTCGGCCACCTCTCTCCCCTCGCTGACCAGCCGGAGGAGGGAGCATCACTCTTAGACTTGCTGTGGGAGCCGCACGGCTGGGCTCAGCCCCTGGTCAGTCTCCCGCCTCCAGCTGCGCTGTGCCTCATTGGAAATGCCCCACCCCCCACCCGACTGAGTGCCTTAAGGAAATGAAACCTCCATGATTTCATAGTTCCTGTGGTTCTGGCTCAGGATTGCCCCTGAGTTTCCAGCCTGGGGCTGAAGAACCCTTCCCTGGGTGGGCCTGGCTGCCAGCATATGCAGCCTGTCACAGACTGGGGGCTTGAACGGCAGACACTTATTTCCTCACGGTTCCAGAGGCTACACGTCCATGAGTGAGGTGCCAGCAAACTCAGTCCCCAACAGCTTCCGAGGTGGCATCCTTACCTGGTACTGGCTCCGCCCACATGGGCCGCTCCCTGAGCTGCTTCATCCTCCTCAGGCCAGAGTGCCTGGCAGCCCAGGAGAGCAGGATGGAAGCCACATGTCTCTCCGGCCTAGCCTCAGAAGTCACCCACCGTCATTTCTGCAAAACTCTATTAATTACAAAGGCCAGGCATATTGAGTGTAGGAAGGAACTATAATGCCTGGAGGTAAGAGTCATTGGGGCCGTTGGGGGACTGGCTACCACATCTCTGCATGAAGAATATTATGTTTTTCATAATGTCAAATCCTAGCTCCACCCCTTGAAAGCTATGCAAAAAGCAAGCCTCTCTGAGCCTGTTGCCCCATCAACCGGATAAAAGTACCTTCCTCAGTGGGTGGATAGGTTACGTGAGAGAACAGACTTGCTGGCTGCAACTGCTCATCAAATAAACACTCTTTCCGTCCCCGACGTTCCGCAGTCTCTCGCCACCTTGCTATTTCCGCCTTCACTGCGTGCCTAGGCTTCGCACACTTCCCTGTGCAACGACGGGAATTCTAGACTGTCAGAGGAGCATCTGTGTCATCTAGTGCAATAGTCCTCAACTTCTTAAGGCTCTTTCTATTGTTTTTTCCCAGTGAGCCCCACATTTTGAAATACTTTTGATCACCACACTACATGAACTACATATTCCATTTCCCATTATATTCAACAAACATATATATATATAAACTGCCTATCAGAACTTCCGGTCCATGAGAGACCACCAGTGTTTCTACACCAACTTGTGATAATTTCGGTGGAAAGCAAAGTAATTACTATTCTAAAGGCCCAGAAAGATGAAAGGGATTTATCCAAGGTCATTCAGATAAGTTAATCAGGGAACTGGGGGCTCCACCTGGTCTTCTGGATTCCAAGCCAATGACCACTTCCCAGTTCTGAGTGGTCACCTTATTTTTGACCTGCTGTGCTACACCTCATGACATCTGACACTGGAGAGCGAGGTCTTTCCCGTCTAACACTGTAACTCCAGGACAAACACCATCTCAAGCCCCAGGCGTGTGAATAGCACAGATAGGCAAGACCTGCAACCCACAGATGTGGGCCCTAAGCACCACAGAACAGGCCATTGCCTGTGAGGCATCCACAAAGGGCTGTCCCACTAGACAGCACACCTGTCAGTCCTAGAGCTGTTCAGTGAGAGCATTGGGCTAGGGCCGTGGTCAGCAAACTACGGCTCAAGAGCCACATGCGGCTCTTTGGCCCCTTGAGTGTGGCTCTTCCTAAGCCTTAGGAGTACCCTAATTAAGTTAATAACCATGTACCTACCTATATAGTTTAAGTTTAACAAATTTGGCTCTCCATCGGCCTGCGGACTAAAGGGTCCCAGGTTCGATTCCGGTCAAGGGCATGTGCCTTGGTTGCGGTCACATCCCCAGTGGGGGACATGCGGGGGGCAGCTGATTGATGTTTCTCTCTCATCAATGTTTCTGGCTCTCTATTCTTCTCCCTTCCTCTCTGTGAAAAATCAATAAAATATATTAAAAAAAAAATTTGGCTCTCAAAAGAAATTTCAATCGTTGTACTGTTGATATTTGGCTCTGTTGACTACTGAGTTTGCCGAACACTGAGCTAGGAAGCTAGTTTTGTCTTTAAGTTTGCTGGCCCAGATCCACTCACAAAGAGAAACCAGACTCTCATTGACAAATGGAAGTCAGAGGCAAAAGATAGGGGCGAGGACCAGTCTTGAGACTACCTACATGGAGGGGGTGAGGCCGGGGCAGCATATGCTTTGCTTTGCCCTGGAAAAGGGGAACTGAGAAGTATGAGGGCTCCATAGACATCCTGGGGTGGCCAGCAACCCACCTTTTGGCAAAAGGTCAGTATATGACAGAAAGGACAGCTATCCAGTCCCCATGCCTTATCAGAAAAGAATCAAAAAGAAAAGCCTAAGAATTAAAGAGGAATTTCCTCAGCCTAGAGGTTGAAAGAATAACACCTGTGAGCCGGTGGGGTGGGCCAGTTGTTTAACAACAAATGCTCCATAGATGTCCTTGTGCTCTGTGCTCCTGTTAGTGCCTGCTCCCGATTTAGTTCACAGTAAAGTTGCTTTGGAACGTTCCCGCCTGCCTCTGCTGAACTACCAACCCGGTGGACACCATGATCTTGAACTTGGGCATAAGAAGAGAGGATTTTGTATGTCGCATATTTGGGCCAAAATTTTACGTGGGAGAGCTAAGTGTCTGGGGATAGATGTGGGCATGGCCCAGGACCAAAGGAGAAGCTGGCAGGAGAGCAAAGGAACTGAGAAAATGAGCAGGTTTGCCTTTTCCCCTTCCAGAGAAAAGAGCTGAGGCTCTTTGCTCAAGCCCTGGAGGTGCTGTGCTGGGGAGAGGAGAGGCGTGCAGGTTCCGGCCGGTGGGCGAGTTGCATGTCCATGCTGGCTGCACACAGTCGAACCTCGGGCGCTCCGTCCACAGCGGCCGGGGGGATGCTCTAATGTCAATTACGTCTAATGTCACTGCTCTGTCCTCTCTCAGCCAGATGCATTTCATGACAAGAAATTTAGTTTTACAGAGAAAACCTTTAGGATAAAGAGCAAATGTCCTCAATGAGCTTCCTTTGGGGCAGTCTGTGCGGCCCAGTGGCTGGAGCACTCCTCAACACCTTCCCCATCAGGCATTTCTTACACAACCTGTGCTCAGTCCCCGACGGCCCTGCTGAGTAAGCACAGAAGGCGTAGCCCTGACGCTAGCAGTTTACGGTCTGCGTGGGACCCAGATCACATACAGCAGGAAAAGACACAGGGTCATATGGAGGCAAAGGGACACGACCAGACACTTGGCAAATTCTTCCCTAATCTGAGCTTCAGAGGAAAATCGCAGTGGCTGCCTTGCAGCAGGCACCAGTTTGCTTGGGCCACCATCACAGAGGACCACAGACGGGGTGACTTAAACGACAGAAATTTGTTTTCTCACAATTCTGGGAGCTTGAAGTCCAAGACCACGGTGTCCACGGGTTGGTGTCTTCCGAGGCCCTCTCCTGGTTCTCAGGTGACCATCTTCTCTCCCTCTCTTCACAGGGTCTTCCTTCTGTCGGTATCTGCTTCCCAATTTCCTATTGGGTTAGGGCTCCACCCTAATTTTAACTTAATTGCCTCTTTAATGATCTATGTCCAAATATAGTCACATTCTGAGGTGCTTGGAGTTAGGCCTTCAACATATGGATTGGGTGGGGGGCAGAATTCAGTTCAAAACAAAGGGTATTTAGTTTAGAGGAGGAACAATCACACAGTGTAAAGTTACGTAGAACCACGCAGAAGGCTGCTATGCTGCCTGTACATGTGTGGACTGTGGACAGGAGCTCGGGAGGTAAAATTGCCATGAACCAGGGTGGCATGAAGAAGGCTTTACTGGAGAGGTGGGAATTGAACTAGCAGAAAGGAAGGGAAGAGTTAAGGGTAGAGTGGGGAGGAGAGGGCGATCCAGGTGGAAGAAATGACATGGAAAATGGCTCAGATGGGGCTCCAGGAAGACAGGCTCCAAGGATTTGACTAGCCCCGTGGTCGGCAAACTGCGGCTCACGAGCCACACACAGCTCTTTGGCCCCTTGAGTGTGGCTCTTCCTAAGCCTTAGGAGTACCCTAATTAAGTTAATAACAAGGTACCTACCTATATAGTTTAAGTTTAAAAAATTTGGCTCTCAAAAGAAATTTCAATCGTTGTACTGTTGATATTTGGCTCTGTTGACTAATGAGTTTGCCGACCACTGGACTAGACCAACCTTGCGAGGCTGGAGCATTTGTTTTGTGGGAAAAGAGCTGGAGAGGCAGGCTGAGAGCAGAGTGTAGAGGGCTGGACGGCAGGTAGACTTTCTCTCATGGAAGACTTTTCAACATGGTAGGGAAGTAATGGCAATAATAAGGTTTGTGCATAGCCCTTACAATTATTAGGAGTTTTTATAAATATTATCACAGACATTTAACGAAATGAGCAGGTCATCATTCTAACCATTCTGTGACCGGAAAGATTGAGATGGAGAGAGCTTTAAATTGCTTGGCCAGCAGCTATGAGGGCTAAATCAGAACTGCGCTCTAGGCAGATGCCTTGGTGAGCAACGAGGTGGGACCAGGGAGCTATTCCAGATGAGATCAGGGGTGGAGTGATGAACAGAGGGGAAAGGTACTAGAACTAGAAAAGTTTAAACAGACATCCTGGGTTGGTTTTGATTAATAAACATGCTCAAAATAAAACTGCTCTGAAATAAGCAAACCTGCCCCTGGGAAGGGGAGCACATTTGGTTGTCATCAGATGGCTGTATCTCAGCATGAACTGATTTATCAGATTCCTCCCTAACGTTGGTGAGTAGGAACCGAGAGCATCGTGCAGCCATGTTCTGACATGGGTCTCCATGCACTTATTGAATTACACTAGAATTATGTACTTATATGGTTGTCTCTCCCACTAGACCATGAGTTCCTCCAGGAAGGTGACAGCATGTTACTCATTTGTATACCCAATACCTAGTAAAATTCTTCAGTCATCAGAAGCACAATGTATACCTTTTGAGTGAATGGGATGATGGATGGATGAGAGGCAGCTGGTGGGACGCGGGCACAGGAGAGGGAAAGTGCACAATAACCAGATGTAAAGGAGCTCGAGGACAAGTGTGAGTGACTTCACAGTGTCCCTAAGGCAGGCTCACATGCAATTAGGTGAACCCACACTGAAAGAAGTTCTCAGTAAAACTGAAAATCTTAAAGTAAGTGGTCACTGCAGGCCTTTTTCACGTGGAGACTTTATTGCTGGGGAATTGGCACAGATGATGAGAAATAACTTACTTCATAGAGTAGGTTTCTAGGCAGAAATCAGTGGTTTCCTGCCCATGGCCCCACCCTATTAGTGCTCCAAGAGTCCTCTCCGGTACGCTCCTGGGTAGCCTTTTGTCCTCCTCCAGTTGCCATCCCCATGCTGTGTCTCCGCTGGACACATGCAGGATTCCCAAACACCTGTTGAATGAACGAGGCTGACTGTAGACGGTGGTGCGGTAAGACGGGAGGACCAACACATCAGCGTGTGTGACGTTCTCCTCTCCAGTATCTGTCAAGAAGCCCAGCTGGACTGGAGTCACTTGACCTGTGTTCTTTTATCCCCTTGGGGTATAACTGTGATCGGCAGCTCCTAAATCAGTTTGTTTCAGAGAGTAGGCTCTGTGGAAACTACAAAGATGGGTAACAAAGTCCCTGTCTTCCAGGAAGTTATCCTCTCCATGGGAACATCCAAATATATATATAAAACTTCTGGAGGACTTTAATGGAGAGATGGACAACAATGCAGCCACAGTAGGGGACTTTAACACCCCACTGACTTCACTGGATAGATCTTCCAGACAAAAAATTAACAAGGAAACAGTGACTCTAAAGGATACACTGGATCAGATGGATTTAATTGACATTTATAGAACATTTCACCCCAAAGCAGTAAAATATACATTCTTCTTAAGTGCACATGGATCATTCACAAAGATAGACCACATGGTAGGACACAAAACAAGCCTCTACAAGTTCAAGAAGACTGAGATCATATCGAGCATCTTCTCAGATCACAGTGGAATGAAATTAGAAATCAACTACAGTAAAAACACCCCAAAATATTCAAGCACATTGAGGCTAGATAGCATGTTATTAAACAATGAATGGGTTACCAACAAGATCAAGAAAGAAATAAAAAATGTCCTGGAGACAAATGAAAATGAACACACAACAACCCGAAATCTCTGGAACACAGCAAAAGCAGTCCTGAGAGGGAAGTTCATAGCACTACAGGCCTACCTGAAAAAACAAGAAAAATTAATAATAATCTATTTAACCCTACAATTTAAAGAACTAGAAAGAGAACAACCAGAAAAGCCCAGAGTAAGTAGAAGGAAGGAAATAATAAAGATTAGAGCAGAAATAAATAACACAGAGACAAAAAAAATCAGTGAAACCAATAGCTGGTTCTTTGAAAGGATAAACAAAGTTGATGAGCCTGTAGCCAGACTCGTCAAGAAACAAAGAAAGAGGACCCAAATAAAATCAGAAACGAAAGTGGAGAAGTAATCTCTGACACCATGGAAATACAAAGGGTTGTAAGAAAGTACTATGAACAACTATATGCCAACAAGCTGGACAATGTGGGTGAAATGAACAAATTCCTAGAAAAATGGAATCTCCCAAAACTGAATCAGGAGGAATCAGAAAACCTGAATAGGCCAATAACAACTGATGAAATAGAAGCGGGAATCAAAACACTCCCAGCAAACAAAAACCCGGTCCGGATGGCTCCACAGGAGAGTTTGACCAAACAGTCAAAGAAAAACTAACACCTCTACTCCTCAACTTTTCCAAAAATCCAAGAGGAAGGAACACTTCCAAGAAATTTTTATGAGGCTAGCATGACCCTAATTCCAAAGCCAGATCAAGACACTACAAAGAAAGAGAATTACAGGCCAATATCCCTGATGAACATAGATGCTAAAATCCTCTACAAAATACTAGCAAATTGCATCCAGCAATACATTAAAAAGATCAGACACCATGACTAAGTGGGATCTATTCCAGGGATGCAAGGCTGGTACAATATTCACAAATCAATAAACGTGATACACCGTATAAACCAGTGATGGCGAACCTTTTGAGCTCGGCGTGTCAGCATTTTGAAAAACAGTAACTCTGGTGCCGTGTCACAGATAGAAATGTTTTGATATTTGCAACCATAGTAAAACAAAGACATATTTTTGATACTTATTTTATATATTTAAATGCCATCTAACAAAGAAAAATCAACCCAAAAAATGAGTTCGCGTGTCCCCTCTGACACGCGTGTCATCGGTTCGCCATCACGGAAACAAACTGAAAGACAAAGTCACGTGGGGAGACATAGAACCAGGCAAACAGCCGGCACCCCTCTCCGTGAGCTGGTGGTCGGGGCCGTGCGGGGTCTGACTCTGGAAGGGGACGGGAGGAACCCGAGGGCCAAGCCTGTTCCCTGGGGCCTGGGCCCGGCCCAGCCTCCGAACATGTGGTTTCCATCGCGGAGCCCGGCGCCTCCCACCAGCAGGAGCCCCGCCGCTGGCCCCTCGGGAGGCGGCAGGGCAGCCGGGCAGCTGGTCCCCCTCGGTCCGGAAATCGCAGGACAGTCCGAGGCGACAGGCTGCAGGCTGCCTGCGGGGCGGGCGCGCGGCTGCTCGGATCCCTGGGGAGACGTGACCCTGAGGCCAAAGCAAACAGCGACGCACGCCGTGGCCTCTGGTGAGACTTTATCCAGGACAGACAGCCCCGCTGGGACCTGGCCCGCCTTTCCTCCTCCTCCTCCTCCACGCCCTCGCCTCCCCCCGGAGCTGTAAAGGGTCTGCAAGGAAAAGGCACATTGAGAGTGTCACCCTGGTTTCAGAGAGGAAGTGCCCGCAGCTGGCAGGGCAGGGGCCTCCCCGTGGAAGAGGCAGAGCCGCCGTGGGTGCAGAAAGCAAGGCTGTTAGCTCCTGCGAGATGCCAGGGACTCACGTGCCCTGGGGCCTGCATGTCAGGAGGCACTGCCTGGAAATAATGGCCCAGGTCCCCGCCTGACATGTCACACGGAGAATAAACACCTGTGGGCCGTCACCTGACTGCACACACCTGGGGACGCCCGGGACGGACACTCGTTCAGGACTGGACCTCGCACGGGGGAGCTCAGACGCCAGGACCGCCTCACGGAAGAGCTTTACTCTCCAGCGTCAGCACACACCTGCCAAGGTGTTCAACAGCTTTTTCAGAAATTTTGTTATTTCAAAGTGAATGAGGGGCCTAGCTGGTTTGGCTCAATGGATAGAGTGACCAGCTTCAATTCCGGTCAAGGTCATAGCCCTGGTTGCAGGCTCGATCCCCAGTAGGGGGCGTGCAGGAGGCAGCCGATCCGTGATTCTCATCATTGATGTTTCTCTCTCTCTCCCTTCCTCTTGAAATCAATAAAAAAACAATATTTTTAAAAAGTGAATAAGGATAAAGAAACATTTTCACAGGATGAAAACCAGTGACGTTGCGTACTGCTACTCCTGGACTTCCTGCACGGGCCTCCCGGAACCGCGCCTTCCCCGCAGTCCACTCTTCACACTGCTAATGGGGTCTCTGTGCTGATATTGGAAGGAGTGGGGGTCCTCTTTCCCACTGGGTGCTGCTGGGGAGGGGGGTGGGGGGGACTTCTTATGAGATCCCGAGCAAAAGAATTTTCTGAGACTCACACGGGAGAACGGGTGATTTTTATTTGTGTGGAACTAAATCCCTGTGTCTCTAAAGTCCCATTTCCCTGAGTCCAGTCCTAGAGGAAGTGTCGCTGGGGTTCCATCAAGCTAGAAGCAAGCCAGCGTCCAGCCTTTCCTTGCCATGTTGGAGCCGGTCCCGCCCAGCGTCAGGCTAGTTGTGGCCCCTTA
Source organism: Myotis nattereri (assembly GCF_964212035.1). NCBI lineage: Eukaryota > Metazoa > Chordata > Mammalia > Chiroptera > Vespertilionidae > Myotis > Myotis nattereri. The sequence continues at coordinate 3,282,877 of NC_138095.1, read as the reverse complement.
GTCTATGCGGTGGGTCCCGTGGCCGCGGGCCCTGGGGGTGAATGCCGGGAAGCCAGGCATGAGTCATGAGCCACGTGTGCGCAGAGGAGCCAAGAGCATAAGAGAGCAAACTCCTTTGTCCGGGGAATAAGTACCCCGAATCTTTGTGGGCTTGCAGTGGCCACGCCTGTTCTGGCCAACCATCTCTGTCCTGGGTGTGATTGACAGGCAGGTACCGTCCTAGTCATCCCTAGTCATTGGGCGTGTGTCTGTCTTTCCTTTGCCCGGTCGCCTCCCCCCAGTGCTTTGCAGAGAACATGCCTATAGTGTCTGCCTGCCCCTCGCTTTCCTCCTGTTGTTAATAACCAGGTTCGTTACAGCCACATCCACACTAGCCAGTGAGCTGGGCATGAAAGAGCCCAGCGTACAAATGCCTCCCGCTCCCCGTGGCCTGTGCGTCAGGATGAACTAACCTCCTTAGGGCGTCGCGCACACTCCTTTTGTCTGGCCCTTCCCAGCTCATCTCCAGTCATGAGGTTCTGTTGGTCACTATACATTTCTCATCTTTCCCTGAAACGTATCCCCAGGTCATCCCAACAACTCTGCAATCTCTTAGTGGGCAACATTAACCTCAAAGCACAGAGAGAGAGGAAATGTTATCGAGAGAATTAGCCTTGCCCTAGCTGGTTTGGCTCAGTGGATAGAGCGTCAGCCTGCGGACTGACGGGTCCTGGGTTTGATTCTAGTCAAGGGCACATGCCTGGGTTGCGGGCTCAGTCCCCAGTAGGAGGTGTGCAGGGGGCAGCTGATCAATGATTCTCTCTCATCATTGATGTTTCTATCTCTCCCTCTCCCTTCCTCTCTGAAATCAATAAAATATATATTTAAAAAAAGAAAAGAAAATAGCCTTCATATTGACCCTCCAACAGATTCCTGTTGCACATATAAGTGGAATCAGACAATATTTGTCTTTGACATTTCCCCAAAGTAATCTATTTCTTTTCCAAGTCCCTTCTTAAGGGCTGGGCCCATTCACGGCTGTGCGTCCTGGCGTGGGAAACGGCCGGAGGAGGGTGTCAGTGCCGCCCGCCTGCAGGGTGCTCCACGAGCCGCTGTCTGTGCCAGCAGGTCCCTGCCTGGGCGCCGGGCGGCCTGCTCCTTCTCAGAGGTTCCCCCTGGCTGGTTACTTCTGTCCCCTCATAAGCACAGCTGAGATACAGCGCATGCCTTGTGCCACGTGCGTTAGAACAGGCCTTCCTGTATTTAACCCTTACACTAGCCCTGTGAAGTGAGGACTAGTATGCATTTACAGATAATAAAACTAGTTTTAGAAAGGTCAGGGTCTTAATTAAGACCACATAGCAAAGGGCAGCATCAGAGCGCCAGTCTGACCCAGCCTCTGGTGAGCTCTCTCCACACTGTTATAAACCTGCTGTTCTCAGAGTTCAGAGGAGGTACGTTTTGCTCTGGTTTTGTTCTTTTCCATTTGTTTGTTTTGTTTTGCTCCTAACCCTAAATATATATAACTAAACTACAAGGAATTAAGATTGTCCTCCAAGACTCAAAATATTCTTTTTCATATTTGTGTTCTAAGCTCTGTGGCTAACAGAAAATATTTCTTAATGGAACAGGTGTGGCAGATGAAATATCTACACCCTTAATATTTGAGGGACCCCAGCTGGCATGACTCAGTGGTTGAGTGTCGACCTATGAACCGGAAGGTCACGGGTTCAATTCCCGGTCAGTGCACATGCCCAGGTTGTGGGCTCCATCCCCATTGTGGGACTTGAGGGCGGCAGCTGGTCGATGGTTCTGTCTCATCATCAATGTTTCTGTCTCTCCTTCTCCCTTCCTCTCTGAAATCAATAAAAATATGCCGGGAGCCGGTCCATCCTTGCTGTTTCAAGGGACCTGGCATATATGGCATACTGTTCTTAATATGTTTGCTCACCTTCTTGGCACTATGTGTTTTAACCAAGGTCACCTCTCTGAGAAAGGTTGTTTCCCCAGGTAGGGATTTTCCCCTTAAGTTAGGGAGGGAATAAAACCCCTCAACTAAGTGCCAGGCGGGTAATTAATCACTTTAACTACGAACAATCATGCTTAAGCTACATAATCTTTACTCCCTGGAATGGAGATAAGAAACGCCCTAACCTTTGGAATAGAGATTGATAGGATTGGAATCAACTGGTATAAATACAGATGTAACAAGACAACAAGAGACAGAACTTAGAAGACAGAACCAAGAGACACAGAACCTAGACACAGAACCTACACAGAACCTAGAGACAGAAGAACTTCGCTGGAGAGAACATGGCAAAAGATCCTGGACAGAAACTGGCCACAGAACCTAGAGACAGAACCTAGCGAGAGAACATGGCAAAAGATCCTGGACAGAAACTGGCCACAGAACCTAGAGACAGAACCTAGCGAGAGAACATGGCAAAAGATCCTGGACAGAAACTGGCCACAGAACCTAGAGACAGAACCTAGCGAGAGAACATGGCAAAACAACCTGGACAGAACCTGGCAACAGAACCTGGCTGGAAAACCTAGTGAGAGAACATGGCAACAGAACCTGGACAGAACCTGGCAACAGAACTTGGCAGGAGAACCTGGATAGAACCTGGCTGGAGAACCTGGAGAACCTAGCAAGAGAACATGGACACAGAACCTGGCTGGAGATCCTAACCAGAACTTCGCTGGAGATCCAGACCAGAACTTGGCTGGAGATCCTGGCTAGAGATCCTAGCTAGGCTGCTGATCAACTGAACGCTATCTCCGTGTCATTCCTTCTTCGCCGACTCTGTCCACACCTTTGGGGACCCCTGGACCTGCTGGGGTTGGACCCCGGCAAAAATATATATATTTTAAAAATATTTGAGGGCGAGAACAAAGAGCTAAAACTAAATGATCAAACTATTTTCGGGGAAGGAAAAATGATCACCTGACCCTGTCGTGGAATGTTGTACAGTCGGCCCTGCATCTGCGTGTTCTGCATCCACAGACTCACGCACCTGCAGCGGGAAAATACCGGGGGGAACTGACACTGCTGCTGAAGGACAAAAACCGTGGTTCCAATACTACAGTCTTGTGCCACTTGCGAGTTATAGTCCCACAGGCAGTTTATTGTATTTCTCCAAGCCTTGGTTTCAACATCTGTAAAATGGGAATAAAAGTTGTACCTGCTTTATAGAGTGGTTGTAAGGTTTATAAGATGATGTTCATAGAGCTCTTAGCAAGTGCTCAATAAAATTAGCTTTTAGCATAAATGTTCCACAGGCGTCCTCCTACCTCTATACATTTTATGACTCAATTTGAAAAAAGGTAGTAGTTAGCGTTAAAAGTGTTAGGTCTGTACTGACTGGTTTTTCTTGTCATTATTCCCTAAAGAATATAGTATAACTACTTATATACTTTACATTGCCAAGGTATTAGAAGCAATCTAGAGGTGATTGAAGCATATGGGCAGATGTGTGCGGGTTATGTGCTCTTTTAGATAAGGTTCTGATATCTGAGGGGGTCCTCAAACCAGTGCCCGTCAGGTGCCGAGAGAAGACGGTACAGCACGTTCTACTTAAAATCTGCTGGAGGGACAGAAACAAAGGCCGTGGGCTCTGACAGCTCCTGCCGTGCTTACATGTCACCTGGTCTGTGTACCAGGGGCTGTTCAGAAGCAACTCACACCGGGTTTTAGGTCTGAACTATCTTTTCCCAACCATTTTCAAAACGCTTGCTCTCCCTTTCCCGCTCGGTAAGGACCCGGGAGGATGCTAGCCACGGGAAGAGGCCATGGGGAGCGTGGGTGCCTTCCTGCCTGGCTGAGCGCATCGCTCAGGGGCTCCAGGGGGTGAGGGAGGCTGCTGAGCGGCTCCTCTCCCTCCTCACCCTGTGGGCATGTCCAGCCCATCCCGCTCTTCTTTATTCACATTGTGGGCAGAAGAGCTGGTTCTTCCTTTTAACGTGGCCACGCCTTCCCAGGCTGAGCAAAGCTCCTGAGCCTGGTGCCCTGGCCACTTCCCAGCACCTCCCAGGTGTCCTGTGAGGTCCTGGTGGCCATGAGGGTGGGACTGATCTTGGTCCAGTCTCCTAGCGATGGTACGAATACCCGTGTAGTGTTCTCCCACCCCCACTTTCTTTACCTCCTTTCCCCTTTAATACTTTCCCTTTCTCGCCACCTGCATTCCTAAGGAGGGAGGGCTGCCCTCCATCCTGCTCTAAGGGGCCCTGGCCTGAGTGTGGGCAGCGTTCTCGGTGTGGCTTAGTGGTTTTGACTGCTAAACAGAGCAGGAGGCGAAATTCAATACTTGGCTCTCTAAATTCTATTTATTTCTCTAGTATTTTGAGCCTTGAGCTCCCCACAAGGAAAAATGAGTGTTTTGTTGAAAAGGAGTGGGGGTTAGGGTTCGAAGTTAAAGTAACACACAGTTTCCGGAAAAAACAGTGTCCTGGGTTCCAGCCCTAACTTTGCCATCCACTTGCACCCGTGTGACCAGCGGTTGCTGATTGATAAGGTAAAGTGGCTAAGTGAGAAGCAGCACCGAACACTGTGATGTTCAGACACAAACTCCAAAGACAAGCCTGTGGTGCAGAAGTGCCTGTGCCCCTGACTAGTTATATTTCCGGAGGCAGTTTATTTGATTTCTTCAAGCCTCAGTTTCATCACCTGTAAAATGGGAGTACACATATTTTATAGAGTGGTTGTAAGGCTTAAGATAATGTTCATAGAGCTCTTAGCAAGTGCTCAATAAAATTAGCTTTTAGCACAGACATTCCACAGGGTTCCTCCTACCTCTATGGCTCAATTTGAAAAATGCCAATAGATAATTCAATTTTTAAATATGTTTTTATTGATTTTTAGAGAGAGAGGAAGGGAGAGGGAGAGAGAGAAAGGAACATTGATATGAGAGAAACAATGATCTGTTGCTTCCTGCATGCACGCCAAACACCGGGGATCGAATCTGCAACCTGGGCCTGTGCCCTGAAGGGGAATCGAACCAGCAAACCTCGGACACAGGGTGACACTCACGCCACTGAGCCACATCTGCCAGGGCGATCATTAATTTTTTTATTATTTTTTTCTTTTTTTAACTTGTAGTTCTATTTTTATTTGTTGTTTTTGTTTGTTCGTTTTAATTTTTTTAAAGATGTTCCCATTCGCCCTGGTGCTCTTTGTGGGTTGTGAACTGGACTGGGTCTTTCCATACACAGACCCTCCGGCAGCACACAGCACACTGATCCTATTGTGATGCAGCGGGTCAGTCACTGGTACGTTCGGGAAATGGGGCTCCTGCTGTAGAGGAGGGCGGAGGAAGCCAGGTGAGTGGGCGCAGGGAAAGTGGTCTCGGACCACGTGGGAAGACCGTGAGTGCTCACGAAGAAGCTTCCACTTGACCTTGCAGGCAGGGGTGCAGCCGCTGGAGGTCGTTAAGCAGGACAGCGCTCTGCCACAGGGCAGAGGAGCGCACGCGTGCACCCTGGGGGCTCGGGAACGTAGCCTGGAGCTACCTGCCGTAGGGTGTTTCTTTCACGTCTTGCTGCAGCTAAAAAATGCATATAAAGTTTGTATTCTACTCCATATATTTTTTAAATACAGAGCAGCATTTTCAATTACTTACCTTTTAGTAAGATAACACTCCAAGGACATACAGGTTGTGTGGTTATTCTGTCACCCTCCGTGGCCTTGTCGCAGTGCCCATCGCCCCCGGGGGGTGAGCGTGGCCCTCGGGGGGCACAAACGGGAGGGTGTCCATGTTCACCGCTGCGTCTCCAGCACCTCAAACAACGCCTGACGCTGAGCAGGTGCTCAGGAGCATGGACTAACTGAGTGAGTGATGGACATGAATGACAGGATGGGACCATGATGAACAGTGATATGGGCAGGTGGCTGTTAGATTATATGAGAGGCACAGCGGGGGGGGGGGGGGGGGGGGTCTGGCACTCAGGCCGCGGCGGCCAGATAGGCCTGTGTGCTAAATCCTTCTCTCAACCGTCCACCTGGGACACCACAGCCCACCAAACGCTTGGAAATGAAACAGGGGTTGGGAGGTGGGAGCAGAAGTCATCCCGCCTGCCTCTGAGTTGATCTCTAAGAACGGTAAACCTCTCAGCGGGGCTAAAAGAGACTGTTGTTAAACTAAAAACAGTAACAGCAAACGACTAGAGCTGTTCTGAAAGCGCTTTCTCTAGAAACTTCTTCTAAATCTCACCTCAAATGACTCCCTCCCTCTGCCCTAACCAGTCTGGCTCAGTGGATAGAGCATCGGCCTGCGGACTGAAGGGTCCCAGGTTCGACTCCGGTCAAGGGCGTGTACCTTGGTTGCGGGCACATCCCCAGTAGGAGATACGCAGGAGGCAGCTGATCGATGTTTCTCTCTATCCCTCTCCCTTCCTCTCTGTAAAAAATCAATAAAGTATATTTTTAAAAAAATGACTCCCTCCCTCTGTTAATGGAGGGGAGAGGGGCTCGTCTCCCCAGTTGCTCGTGGAAGTGGGGTTCCCGGGGAGCCACCGGAACCAGTATGTCAGAGCCCCAGGGAGGGTGAGACAGGGTAGAAGCTGTATGTCCGAGGGTTCCCCCCGGGTTTCCACAGCCCCGCCCTCGTCCCGTCATAGCAGCGCGGCTGGGCTTCAGCAGAGCGAGAATCAGAGCCCGTGTCCCGGGGGTCCTGTCCCTGCGGGAGCCGGGTCCAGCCCAGCACCAGCTGGCTCAGCGTGTGTCCCCCGCAGGCCACCGTCCATCGCGTGTGGGGTCTGCAGGCCATGGGCCACCGTCCATCGCATGTGGGGTCTGCATGCCGTGGGCCACCGTCCATCGTGTGTGGGGTCTGCAGGCCATGGGCCACCGTCCATCGCATGTGGGGTCTGCATGCAATGGGCCACCGTCCATCGCGTGTGGGGTCTGCATGCCGTGGGCCACCGTCCATCGCATGTGGGGTCTGCATGCCATGGGCCACCGTCCATCGCGTGTGGGGTCTGCAGGCCGTGGGCCACCGTCCATCGCAGGTGGGGTCTGCATGCCGTGGGCCACCGTCCATCGCATGTGGGGTCTGCATGCCGTGGGCCACCGTCCATCGCAGGTGGGGTCTGCATGCCGTGGGCCACCGTCCATCGCAGGTGGGGTCTGCATGCCGTGGGCCACCGTCCATCGCATGTGGGGTCTGCATGCCGTGGGCCACCGTCCATCGCGTGTGGGGTCTGCAGGCCGTGGGCCACCGTCCATCGCAGGTGGGGTCTGCATGCCGTGGGCCACCGTCCATCGCATGTGGGGTCTGCATGCCGTGGGCCACCGTCCATCGCGTGTGGGGCCTGCATGCCGTGGGCCACCGTCCATCGCATGTGGGGTCTGCAGGCCATGGGCCACCGTCCATCGCGTGTGGGGTCTGCAGGCCGTGGGCCACCGTCCATCGCAGGTGGGGTCTGCATGCCGTGGGCCACCGTCCATCGCATGTGGGGTCTGCATGCCGTGGGCCACCGTCCATCGCATGTGGGGTCTGCAGGCCATGGGCCACCGTCCATCGCAGGTGGGGTCCGCGTGCCGTGGGCCACCGTCCATCACAGGTGGGGTCTGCATGCCGTGGGCCACCATCCATCACAGGTGGGGTCTGCATGCCGTGGGCCACCGTCCATCACGTGTGGGGTCTGCATGCCGTGGGCCACCGTCCATCGCAGGTGGGGTCTGCATGCCGTGGGCCACCGTCCATCGCAGGTGGGGTCTGCATGCCGTGGGCCACAGGCGCTAAAGAGCCCCAGAGAGCCCCGCAAGCCCAGAGTCAGCGCGGCAGGAATCACGAGCCAAGTGCCCAGGAGCAGCGGGAGCAGCAGGAGTCCAGAGCACCAGTGCCTTGGTTAGGGGACTGTGTTCCCCAATGTGCACGTGCTTGCATGGCCATGCCCATTCTGGCCAGGGGTCTCTGTCTCCAGGTTTGACTGGCAGCAAGCACCTTCCCTAGGTCACCCAGCGTTACTGGGCCTGCATCTACATTCATCTTGTCCAGTCGCCTCCCCCAGGCCCTGCAGGGGAGAGGCTGGTGGGTCCCTGGGGATGAAGCTGCAGCTTCCGGGTGCAGCTCCCAGATGGCCTGCCTGGAGTGTGGGCCTCCCCTTCGCTGCTTTCTCATTATTAGTAACGAGCCTGTTACAACGGGTCACTTCCTCTCAGCTCCTCTTCTCTTTCCCTTGCAGTTCAACCTTGAGTCATCATTCACTCCTGCCCAAACCTCTGGCAGTCACTCCTGCCCTCTTTCTTGACAAAGCTCCCTCCCCCGGTCACCGCCCTGGCTGTGAAACACTATGATTCTTCAGATGGAGTCTTATTCCTTCGCCGATTTCATCATCCATTGGCTGCCCTCTCCTCTGAGCTCCTGTGGCTTCACAGGTTGTGCCAACTTTGTGGCGTCTGATGGTAATATGTGATTCTTTCACATCACATGTTGGATGCTCCCTGAGGGCAGGCATGGGACTCCCGTGTGAATCCTACTCTCATATCTTCCCCGGGCCCCTGGGCCATGCTGACACCGCACACATGGTCAGCAGTTGGTTCCCTGGTTGACAAGGCAGCTAGAAGTGGAGGAAATCTGCCCGCAGGTCCGGGCAGCTCCCCACAGGGCTTGCCCTCAATGTCTCATGAGCAAGAATCCTCAGATCTCTGCTGGAGTTCTGTGGCGTTCAGGCCCCAGGAAGGTCAAGCTGGAGTCCAAAGTGATCTGCCCAGAAAAGCTGAAAGCCACAGTGGCTTTTAAAGACACAGAAAATGAAGGACTTAACCAAATATTGTTCCTAGGAAGGCCTCAGACCCTGGTGGGGTTTCCAAGCTGCAATCACAGCAAAAGAGTGGAGGGTGAGGCCAGAGCCCTGCCGGGCAGGCTGGGGCTCATTTCCATTGGGCATGGCGGCTTCACCCCAGGGTTTCCTGCGCTTCAGTATGAACTGGCTCATGTTCTCCCAGCCTGAACCGAGAGTTGAATACAGCGTGCCTGGTGAACGGAAGGAAGAAAGAAAAACATTTTTTAAATTCCTGCCCTAGCTGGTTTGGCTCAGTGGATAGGGCGTCGGCCTGCGGACTAAAGGGTCCCAGGTGTGATTCCAGTCAAGGGCAGGTACCCTGGTTGCCGGCTCCTCCAGGCAGGAAGCAACCAATCGATGTGTTTCTCTGATGTCGCTATTTCCCTCTGGAAAAATATCCTCGGGTGAGGATCAATATATATAGAACATATACTATGTACTGGTCATGTGTAAAACCAACTTCATCTTCATAGCGTGCTCTAACCCTCATGTAAAGCCCGTGAACTGGGCAGTTATTTCCCCGTGCAGATGATGGAACTGAGGCACAGGGCGGATAAGGAACGTGCCTGAGGTTACAGGACTGTGAAGGCGCGTGTGCCACGTGGACTTGAATCCCAGATTTTAACAGCTGCCACAGAGTGCCTGCCAAGAGATCCTTTGAAAAAACTTTTAAAACAACCCAATCAAACAACATGAGAAAAAAGATAAGACAATTAGGGGCTCCATGTAAGAGGTTCAACATCTGACACGCATACATACAAGGAAGAAGAAGAGAAAATGGAATTATTTTTAAATAGCATAATAACATTTCCTGACATTTAAATGAAATGAGTTTTCAGATTAAATAACCTAAAAATAAATGGGGGGGGCGGGGGGGGGGGGCGGTGAGTCCTACACCAAAAATCCATGAGAGTAAAACGTTACAGCTCTATGAATGAAGATAAATAAAACCCTAAAAATGTCCAGAGGTTAGTTAAAAGGCTGGAATTGAAAGTGACATCAGACTTCTCAATGTTAATTCTGGAAGCTGGAAGTCAATGGAGCAGCGCCATCTGAAATTTGAATCAAAATTATATCCAACCTAGCCCGGCCACGTGGCTCAGTGAATGAGCGTCCAGCTATAAATCAGGAGGTCATGGTTCCATTCCCAGTCAGGGCACATGCCTGGGGTTGTGGGCTTGATCCCCAATAGGGGGTGTGCAGGAGGCAGCCCATCAATGATTCTCTCTTATCATTGATGTTTCTCTCCCTTTCCTTTCCTCTCTGAAATACATTTAAAAATACATATTTAAAAAATGTATATCCCACCTAACATTCTCTACCCAGTTGAACCCTGAATCAAGTGTGAGATATAGAGCCCTAGCCAGAAGGATCCCGGGTTCGATTCTGGTCAAGGGACGTACCTTGGTTGCAGGCTCCTCCCCAGCCTGGGCTCTGGTCGGGCTTGTGCAGGAGGCAACCAATCCATGTGTTTCTCTCACATTGATGTTCCTCTCTGACTTTCCCTCTTCTACTCTCCCTAAAAATCAATGGAAAAATATCCTCGGGTGAGGATTAACCAAAAAAAGAGGGAGAAAAAGTGTGAGACACAGAACTAGAAAGCAGGTGAACTGGCGAGGGTCCATCCGTTTCCTGTTGCGGGGAACAGCGCCCAGCGCAGGGGAGACTGACTCCCCACTGTCTACCTTTTCGTTCCGTGTGGATGTTCACCATGTGCTGGTGGCACATTATTCGAACATGTTTGAACGCTCTCTGAGTGTGCTGGTAATTAACCGGACACGGGAATCACCCATCTTAGGTGATGCTGCGCTCGTGGCTTCTTGCTCTTCCCACTCACCTCCCACGAGCACCGGCTGGTGCGCTGGGCCTGGAGGCAGAGAGAAAGGAAGGCTGGCCAGCCTAGAGCCTGCTCGCTGCAGGGGGACATGCAGAGGTCAGCTGGCAGGCAGTCCCCTGGAGGCCAGAGACTCAGCCTTAGGTCATTTGAATGATTACTGAGTGGAGATGAGTAAATGAGCGTGGGGCGCCACTTGAGTCATTTGGGCGTGGGTGAATGACAGGAAGAAAGTCAAGTTAGGGGAACCGGCCTGGCAGGACACAGCCTCCCTTGCAGAGGCTGGGCCTGCAGGGATGGAGACTGTTGGGGAGGCCTGCAGGCTGTCTGCCCCTGACACCTCAGGGGAGGGGCTGACGTCTGGTGGAGTGATTATCTGCGCACATCAGTAAGGAGGGTAATGATCGCTGTCCAGGTTTTAATCGACCTCATGTCTCTGGGAGAAGAGAAGCTTGGAGCTGTTTCTCATGAAACATGAGCTGAGCCTGATTACAGCTCTGCTCACCCGCTAGATGGAAGCAGCATGTTAAGCTGTTGACGCCCTTGAGAACGTCTCGAATATACTAGTGTTTAAAGCCCCTGTAGGAGTCTGTGTTATGATGAATGTGTGGTATGATGAATATGGTCATCTTTTTGTGAACATATCAGTAAGACTATATTCCAGCACTTCACCCAAATGATAATAGGTCAATAGAATCAGCCTTTAGAAGAAAGACTGCCATGTCCTTTAGTGTTGGGTACAAATGCTGAAGGGGAGTTACTGCTTTTCACATTCTACCTGCCATGACCTTTGAAGATAATTCTTCCCCTTCCCAATATGAAGATGGCAAAAAATTTCCCCACGGCGCATTCCAGGAAAATCTGTTACCAGCGTGCTATGAAGATTATAATTTACATCATTTGTAGAGCATAGGAGGTCTGAAGTCTGAGTTGAAATGTTGATTCTACCAATTGTTGGCTCTTACTAGTAGGTCTGAGCAAATTAGTTAGCCTCTCTGAGTCTTAGGTTTTGCTCTATAAATTGAGGCAAACCCTGCCTAGTAGGGTTAAATAATTATATGGATTTTTATGTATAAATATATATGTACATAAAATATATATACATATATATGTCCTTTAACATACAGTAATTGGCATATGGTAAGCACTCAATAAGTGCTAAATGTTATAAAGTATTTTTATAACTTTCAGATATACTAATACTAAACCTCAATTCCCACTTACTCTGCATAATGAAACTCAAAATATGTATGGAAAGAATTGTGAAATCTGAAAAGTGCTGTACAAATATAAAAGTGGTAATACCAGCTTATTATTGCCTTTCTATACAACAGAAAACATTCCTGTCAGAATCTACGCTTAAAGGATGTTGTAATTACAAAACAACTAGTGCATTGGTTAAAGCATTTTTAATTCTGTAAGACAGTGATTCTCAATCCTTTGGGTTACTCCCTGGGGAGAGCCAGCTGCCATAGGGTGAGGCGGCCCCAGAGAGGCTGAGGGCTGATGCCTGCCAGCAACCAGACGTGTAAGCTTAGAAATGGACTCCTCCCACCTCGGTTAAGCCTTCAGATAAGACCACAGTCCCAGCCAACAGTTAACTGCACCTCATGAGAGACCCTCAGCCAGAGCTACCCAGCGAAGCTGTGCTTAGATTCCTGACCCACAGAAACTAGCAGATAAGCTATGTTTTTAGGGCGTGAAGGAAGGTAGGAGAGAGTAAAGGGGGGATAAATGATGATGTAAGGAAACTTGATTTTGGGTGATGAACACACAGTGCAATATACAGATGATGTATTATAGAATTGTACCTCTGAAATCTATATAATTTTATTAACCAATGTCACCCCAATAAATTAAATTTTAAAATATTATAAAAATGTTGACATTAAAAAACAAGAAAAATATTATTTAAATAAGTTAAAAAATAAAAGATTGGTAACAAGGTACACATAAAAAAGGTATGTTTGTTGTTTTGAAATGCTAAGTTCTGGGACAATTGTTACGCAGCAATACATAATAAATAGTATAATATACACACGGAAAAATGCACAATGATAAGGATAAGGCTTGATGAATGTCACAAAATTAACATACTCACGTAATAAGCACCTAATCCAGAACCGGAACACAGCCAGCCCCTCCGAAACCTCCACGTGTTCCTTCTACTTACACCCCTTCCTCCCGGAGTAACACTATCTGGACCTTTAACAGCTTTCCTGTATGTGATCAAGAGGGAAAAACGATGAGAAGCTCCGAGGGAACCCACAAGAATACCAGCATAACTCTAGGTCGATAACAGTTTGTTAAACAGGCGGAGAGCGAGTCAGTGTGACACGCTGCTGAGGGCGTGGGCTGGGGGCGGAAGTGGCTGCCTTAGCATCTTGGCTCTGCGCCCGACCAGCGGTGACCTCGGACGGCAAGTCCGTCTGCATCCGCGTGTCTCCGCCTGTAGACGAGAGTGCGGAGACTGCTCACCTCCCACACTTGCTGAGGAGAGAAAAGTGGAAATGAGTCTAAGTCAAGAAGAACCATGCACATAACAAGCGCTCAAAATTGATTGCCTATTATCACTACATCGAGGGTAAAACATGTTGGATGATGCATTTGTACGACCTATCATTTTGTTTGTTTCAAAGGGACAAACAGTGGAAGGTGAAGGGGGAAGTACAAAGTTAGAGGCTGAAATGAGGCTTTAATTTATCAGTGGATTTTAACTATCAGTGAAATCTCAATTGCCATGAATCCCTAAAAATGGATGCTTGCCCTCTGGGGAGTAAGCCTGTGTCTATGTTTAATTTCTCCCCTCTGTTCCCTCTCTCTGCAGAAGGTAATAAAAGATTTAGATGTAGAAAGCGAGGAGGCATTCATAATGAGACAGAGGCTATAAATAGACATGTCAATGAAATAGGTTAGTGAGGGATCTAGCTCTCAGAGTCTCGGAATCAAAGGCACACATTCTTGTCACCTCTGTGCACTGACACAGGCATGCTTGTGAGGGTCTCTAGACAGCTGTGTGTATGTTTTCCTACATATGTGAACATGGGTGCATGCATGGACCTGTCCTAGCATATTACTGAGGACAGAATTCTGAGGCATAAAGGGTGTATTTCTGGATAGTAGAGCGATCCCTGTGGACCAGATCAGTATCCTCCCCCTGACAGTCATTACTGGAGATACCAGAATAAGACATGAGCCCCAGCCCTGGCAGGCGGCTCAGTTGTTTGGAGTGTCATCTGTGCACCAAAAGATTGCAGGTTCCAATCCCAGTCAGGGCACATACCTAGGTTGAGGGTTCTATCCCCAGTGGGGGCACGTGTGGGAGGCAACCAGTTGATCTCTCTCTCTCTCTCTCTCTCTCTCTCTCTATCTGTGTGTGCGTGTGTGTGTGTGTGTGTGTGTGTGTGTGTGTGTCTATCTCTCTCTCCCTTCCTCTCCCTCTAAAGTCAGTAAGCATATCCTCAGGTGAGGATTGAAAAAGCAAACATTACTCCCAGACGGTCAAGCCCGGTTCTGTAGGACAGTGACACAGCTGACATGATGACTGTGATATCACTGGTCAGTCTGTGAGACCTCGTCAGGACTAAGGCCCATGGTGATGTTCCAACCTGTCAAGCGCTGCAGTCAGCTTAGCTGCTGGTTTCCTGAGCAGTCAGACTGCCATTCCCAGTCTCTGCAGCCGTCCCCTCATGTCCAGCTGCCATCCCGTCACCATGGGGACCGTTCTCTAGGATCCTTGCTGCCCCTCACGTTGATATTGACCACACACTGCCTTGAGCAGGGTTTGTTGAATCACTGTTTGTTTCTCTATGACTGCGACTTCTTCATAGGCAAAGGGCAATGTCATTCCTCGTGTGTCCCCAGCAGCACCCAGTGTGGTGACAGGATGTGAGTGCCACTCACATTCACTGAACAATGCACACTCCTCGCTACGCCCCCTGGTGCAGCTGTTTTGTCAGTGCTCCTGTTGGTGGCACCTGGGACCTGTAGTGTCGAGGGAATACTATAGAAATCTGTACCCCGGCATGTCCTGTGACATCTTATAATAAAAAATGTTCATGCCAACAGGCCTGTCAAGATCGTTACTGTGATTTCAGATTATAGTGATAATAAGAGAATATGAGTAATTTCATAAACTTCAGCAAACTAGGCTTAAAAGTGAAATTTCCCTGAGAGTAGACAATGATCTTCCGCCAGCCTTCCCAAGCTTGAGATTGTAGACTACATACACCAGCCATTCACGATTTTGTAATTCAGGAAGTTACTGGCCTAGAACAAGGACCAAACTTCGAGAGCCAAGGGATCTTAAAAGTTCTTTTGCTGACTCCTCAGTGCCTCTCAGTCATCTGGGACAGAGCTTTAAAAGTCAGGCTTGCCCAGCCAGCGTGGCTCTGTGGTTGAGTGTCGACCTATGAACCAGGAAGTTACCGCTCGATTCCTGATGAGGGCACATGCCAGGGTGCAGGCTTGATCACCGGTGGAGGGTGTGCAGGAGGCAGCCGATCAGTGATTCTCAGCATTAATGTTCTATATCCCTCTCCCTCTCTGAAATCAATAACATCTCTCTCTCTCTCTCTCTCTCTCTCTCTCTCTCTCTCTCTATATATATATATATATATATATATATATATATATATATATATATTAAAGTCAGGTGTGCATAATCCTCTCTAAGTAAATTCTGCCCCCTTGTGGATTAAACACCCCCAGATAGGAAAACACACTATAGCTGCATGGACCATTTCCTCTTAGTTCTTTCAAAGATGTTAAACCTCGACGGTGTTTAAGAGTAATGTTGACGCCCTGACTGGTTTGGCTCAGTGGATAGAGCGTCAGACTGCGGACTGAAGGGTCCCAGGTTCGATTCCGGTCAAGGGCATGTACCTTGGTTGCAGGCACATCCCCAGTGGGGGGTGTGCAGGAGGCAACCGATCGATGTTTCTGACTCTCTATCCCTCTCCCTTCCTCTCTGTAAAAAATCAATGAAATATATATTTTTTTAAAAAAGAGTAGTGCTGACGCTCTGGCTGGTAGCTCAGCTGGTTAGAACATCGCCCTGATATGCCAAGGTCATAGGTGCAACCTCCTGTCAGGGCACTGACAAGAATCAACCAATGAATGCATGCATAATTGCAACAACAAATTGACCATTCTCTTTCTCTCTCTCCCTAAAACCAATTAATAAAAATGTATGCCCTGCAGGTGGGGCTCAGTTGGGTGGGTGTCATCCTATGCACTGTGTTTAGTCTAAAAACTTCAACCCCTCCGTCAGCTCAGGGCTCTGACCCTCCATCAGCTCGGGGCTCCAACCCCTCCGTCAGCTTGGGGCTCCGACCCCTCCATCAGCTTAGGGCTCTGACCCCTCCGTCAGCTCAGGGCTCTGACCCTCCATCAGCTCAGGGCTCTGACCCTCCATCAGCTCAGGGCTCCGACCCTCCATCAGCTCAGGGCTCTGACCCTCCATCAGCTCAGGGCTCTGACCCTCCATCAGCTCAGGGCTCCGACCCTCCATCAGCTCAGGGCTCTGACCCTCCATCAGCTCAGGGCTCCGACCCTCCATCAGCTCAGGGCTCCGACCCTCCATCAGCTCAGGGCTCTGACCCTCCATCAGCTCAGGGCTCTGACCCTCCATCAGCTCAGGGCTCCGACCCTCCATCAGCTCAGGGCTCTGACCCTCCATCAGCTCAGGGCTCTGACCCTCCATCAGCTCAGGGCTCCGACCCTCCATCAGCTCAGGGCTCCGACCCTCCATCAGCTCAGGGCTCTGACCCTCCATCAGCTCAGGGCTCCGACCCTCCATCAGCTCAGGGCTCTGACCCTCCATCAGCTCAGGGCTCCGACCCTCCATCAGCTCAGGGCTCTGACCCTCCATCAGCTCAGGGCTCCGACCCTCCATCAGCTCAGGGCTCTGACCCTCCATCAGCTTAGGGCTCCGACCCTCCATCAGCTCAGGGCTCTGACCCTCCATCAGCTCAGGGCTCTGACCCTTTCGTCAGCTTGGGGCTCTCCCATTTCCCCTCCCCTTCTAAGGGTATAGGGAAGAAGCTCAGTATCTGCTCACCCTCCCCCCGGAGTCCGAGGCCCAGGCTGCCACCATGGACCTGCACCATTAATTTTAGGGGCCCTGGGAACAAATGCTCCCTCCTGGGGAAAAATAACAAGTCACCACATGATTCCCCGATGTCTAAGTCCCACTGATCATCTGCAAGCTTCATTTGTTAGCTTTAGCCTTTCTGTAAATATCAAACATGCATTTGAGAAGACATCCCGATGTATCAGTCCTTTAGCAGCTAGTACTGAATGTGGTTTTTCACTTGTTTTTAAATCTTATTGATGTTTTATAGAGAGGAAGGGAGAGAGAGAAGGGACATTGATGGGAGAGAGAAACATTCCCTGACCAAGGACCAAGCCTGCATCCCAGTATATGCCCTGATGGGGGATCGAACCTGCTGCCTTTTCATGCACAGGACGACCCTCCAATCAACTGAGCCACACTGGCCAGGGTTGAATGTGGTTTTTCTTTTCTGAAGACGACAGAGTCTTCAGAGAGAAGACTAGAGTTATTCTGGGGCTGACCAGGAAGGAAAGATGTGGAAGAGAAACTTCCCTAGTTCCCGGGGAGGGCTGCGGGCAGGGAGGGCAGAGGCTACGGGCGGGGAGGGCAGAGGCTGTGGGCAGGGGAGGGCAGAGGCTGCCCATCTGCTCGAGCTGCTCCTTCACCAAGATCGCTTCTTCCTTCCCGCACTCTGTGCAGGAAAAGCCCGTCTCCCGTCCCAGAACTGGTCAGTCTCACCCCCGAGTCTTCCTCACCCTCTTGTCAGAAATGCTCTTCTGTACAAGATGATCCGCTCTCCTGGGTGTGGTCAGGATGTGGCTGTGGGAAGAGCGGCTTGCTTTGAGGAGGTGCCTCTTGCAACGTTTAGAGGTAAAGATCATGCTGTCTGCAACTTACATTCAACTATGCTTAGTGCTGCAATAGATGATAGATAGATGATAGATGATAAATAGATGATAGATAGATAGATGATTGATAGATAGAAGATAGATAGATAGATAGATAGATGATTGATAGAAGATAGATAGATAGATAGATAGATAGATAATAGATAAATAGATGATAGATAGATGATAGATGATAGATAGATGATAGATAGATAGATGATTGATAGATAGAAGATAGATAGATAGATAGATGATAGATAGATAGATAAATAGATGATAGATAGATAGATAGATCGATAGATAGATAGATAGATGATAGATAGATAGATAGATAGATAGATAGATGATAGATAGATAATAGATAAATAGATGATAGATAGATAGATAGATAGATGATAGATAGATAGATAGATAGATAGATAGATAGATGATAGATAGATAGATAAATAGATGATAGATAGATAGATAGATGATAGATAGATAGATAATAGATAAATAGATGATAGATAGATAGATAGATGATAGATAGATAGATAGATAATAGATAAATAGATGATAGATAGATAGATGATTGATAGATAGATAGATAGATAGATAATAGATAAATAGATGATAGATAGATAGATAGATAGATGATAGATAGATGATAGATAGATAGATAATAGATAAATAGATGATAGATAGATAGATGATAGATAGATAGATAGATAGATAGATAGATAGATAGATGATAGATAGATAGATAGATAATAGATAAATAGATGATAGATAGATAGATAGATGATAGATAGATAGATAGATAGATAGATAGATAGATAGATAGATAGATAATAGATAGATAGCTAAATAGATGGTAGATAGATAAAGCCAATACGGCCAAATATTACCAGTTGTCAAGCAAAATGCCTTTCAAACTCCTCCCAATTCTGCTTCACCTCCTCAGCATATTGTTTCTTGTTTTTCAAAGTACAGTGTGTACAGTTATTGTCAATAATAATTACCATTTTGAGAATGTACTGTATACCATGTGCCAGTGCCAGACATCCTTACACCAGTCTTTCACAGTGGACGTTCTTATACTCATTTTTCAAAGAAGGAAAAAGACTTAGAGTGGTCAGGGAATCCACTGGTCTTTTGGCCACTAGTTAAAGTCACATCTATCTAACTCCAAAGCTCATACTCTTTCTAGTGCTTCATGCTGCATCCAGTGTGCCCGAAACAGTCTGGAAGGTACATCTACCTGGCCACAAAGCTCTTCGTACACAAAATCTTTTAAAACACTTCACTTATGAGTGGGTACCCTATTCTACACGCGCGCACACACACACACACACACACACACACCCCTATGGATCATATATATATATATTATATATTAGTCTATAAATCAGGTGAGTTGATTTCAGAGAGGAAGGGAGAGAGAAAGAGAGAGATAGAAACATCAATGATGAGAGAGTATCATTGATTGGTTGCCCACAACCTGGGAATGTGCCCTTGACTGGAATTGAACCAGGGACCCTTCAGTTGATGCTCTATCCACTGAGCCAAACTGGCTAGGGCTAAAATGTATTCTTAATTGATTTCAGAGAGGAAGGGAGAGGGAGAAAGGGAGAGAGAAACATCAATGATGAGAGAGAATCATTGGACAGCTGCCTCCTGCATGCCCCCTACTGGGGATCGAGCCCGCAATCTGGGCATGTGCCCTGACCAGGAATCAGACCTTGACCACCTGGCTCAACCACTGAGCCATGCCAGCTGGGCCAAGCTAGCAACTTTTTGTTGCACAGGACAATGCTCAACCAGCTGAGCCACACTGGCCAGGGCTAAGCCTCAATTTCTTGATCTATATAATGAAAGAAGCTGATTTTAAAATTTCCAGCGTCCTTTTTATTTTTCTGACATGAGCAGGCCCATAAGAAAAGGGCAATCACCGAGTGAAGGAGGTGCTTACACAACTCAATCGCCGTTAGCGGGTGCCCTGCTCCACGTTAATGGTGCGTATGGCACAGTCCTGCACCCGACCTGGAACTGTAGCCACGGTGGCTCTCTAACTTGGTGACTTGTAAACTGCCTGTCTGCACAGCCTGGTAACCAACAACTTGGTTCTCAACCTGCGTGCCAAGCATGTGGCCTCTCCCGGGTGTGACCCTGGGGACGCCAGGGGCCTGTGTTGATGGTGGCAGCATGGAGGACCCATTCTTTGCAGAGAGTAAGTCTGCAGACTTAACTAAGGTCCCAGGCAGCTGGGTCCTGTAGGATTCAGCAAGTATTTGAGAAGTAGAAGAATTCTCTATTAGGGAAATAAGAGAGAGGTAGATATTTTAAATGCAGCATTCAAGTTTCTATTAAAAGTTACCCCTGGCCGCCCAGCCAGCATGGGTTGAGCATCGACCTATGAACCAGAAAAATAAAAAGGACATTGGAAATTTTGAAATCAGTTTCTCTCATTTTATAGATCAAGAAACTGAGGCTTAGCCCTGGCCAGTGTGGCTCAGCTGGTTGAGCATTGTCCTGTGCAACAAAAAGGTGCTAGCTTGGCCCAGCTGGCATGGCTCAGTGGTTGAGCATCCTCCCACGCACCAGGAGGTCAAGGTTTGATTCCCAGTCAGGGCAAATGCCCAGGTTGTGGGCTCAATCCCAGTGTGGGGCGTGCAGGAGGCAGCTGGTCAATGATTCTCTCTCATTGATGTTTCTATTTCTTTCTCTCCCTTCCTCTCTGAATCAATAAAAATCTAGGGGGGAAAAAAGTTCCCACTGGCCTTTTTCTTCATTGCATCCATGAAAGCAAGATGGGTCAGCAGTGGCTCTATGGGGACCCATCTGAGAAAATTCAGCCAGGGGTCTCCCTCCTGCCACGTCTGCTAAAAGCCACGTGGACTGACCCGGAAATGTGGCCTCAGCATGTAGTGGAGACAGTGCCCATCAGTACATGGAGGCTGGAGGCTGCGTTAAGTTGGACTAAGTGAACTTCTTAGAAGGGCCCGCAGACACCTCCTGCCACAACAGCAGGCCAGCCTAGCTTTGTACGCACAAAGGCTTAAAACACTTCCCTATGCGTGTTTCAATGTGAATGAAATAGTCAACTGGTGATAGAAATCGCCTTTTAATAATTTACCATTATCTTCTCAATGAATTCTTCAAAATATGTGACTCAGTTATATAAAAGTGTGAGTGTGAAAAAGGTTACTTCTGCCCCCATGTCTTTGAAGGAGGTCGTGAAGTTCCAGAGAATCGTTAGGAAAGGTAAATGCCCCTTAGAGAGAAGCCTTCAGTTTATCTCCGCCGCCGCCGACTGCAGGCGCGCCCTGAGAAGGGCTCTTCTACAGTGAGGCGCCTTTACTGGAGATGCCGCGTGCCCTCACCTGGCGCTGCACCTCAGGCCGTGCAATTCCCGCTCTGCAGGTGGAACGCTGAGGTTCAGGGAGGGGATTCTCCCAGCTCCCCGGGCCCTTTGTTACCCCCCTGAGGTGCACGCAGGGAGGCCCACAGCTTCTGGGCTGCACTATGCATGTGGAGACGTGTGTGTGCTGCCGCCTTCCAGCCCTCCCCTCCCCCCACCATCAAAGGCTGCAGGCGTCCCTCACACCCAGTGGGGACTGTTCCCTAAGCGTCCCTGACACTCGTGGTTCTGCCACTAACTAGCTTTGTGCCTCGACATTTCAGTTCTCCAGGCTGTAGTTTCCTCCTAATTAAGTCTTGATGAACTTGAGGGCTTTCCTAATGAAGATGAGTGGCTGAATGCCAGGGGACCCAAGGCTGGCCCCCAGGGGTGCAGACTGTCCCTTCCACTTACCCACTAGGGGAGCCCTAGGCGCAGGAGCCCCCCAAGCATTGCCACGCTAGGTTACATGCAGAACCCAGGGCCCTGTCCTTTTAGGCTACAGGCCAGGGGTGTGGGTTTAGAAAGCACAGAAGGGCCCGAGAAATCCTCAGGGATCCCAGTGGCCTCCTTGAGCCCGGGGAGCGGAGGCGCAGCGAAGAGCAGAGGTGCCGCACTGACCTTGAGGCTCGCTGTCTCGGTGACATCACTTGCATCAGGGAGAGGCTGCCCTGCACTGCCTTATTTAACTCTGGGGAAGGTATAAATAGAGCTTGGCGCTCTGGCAAAGCACTCCCCCCCCCCCCCCCTCATGTTCATCAACCAAACCTGAGTCTTTGATTCCCTCTAGTGGCTCAAGTCAGCAACTTTCATAACGGATTCTTGCATTTCTTTATTCATTGTATAGGAAGTGACTACTGTGTGCTCCAACTTGGAGCTGGGTCCTTTAGCTTTGCCAGGGCTGCGGGATGCTGATTTGATCTGAGCATTGCTGTGTCTAGTGTTCAGTGATCAGGGACAGAAGCCAGAGCTCCTCTCATAAGCTTAGCTTAGTCCCGTGCACACCAGCTCATCTCCCTGCTGTTCCGCGGCTGCTTTATGGGGACTGCGGGAGGGTCGGTGTAGACGGTCATTGCTACCACCGAAGGAGGTGCAGGAGGTGTGCCCCAGCCTGCTCACTGGTGCAGTAAGTGCACGGCTTAGATGCAGATCCCTCCGATGAATATTAGGCACCTGCAGTGTGTGAGGCCCAGGGCTGGGGGCCGTGGGAGGCGGTGGTGAGTGGTGCTTAATGTCAAGGCGCTTCCTGGCTAGTGGGAGCGCCAGGCGTCGGGAAGCCACGTGAAACAGGACACTCGTGCACAGCAGGGGTGTCCTGCGTGAGCGTGGCAGTGAGGCAGGTGTGGGGGAGCCCGGCTGTTGCTTCCCAGCTCTGTGACACTGGCGCGTGGCTCACTCCCTTTATGCACGTCCTCGATACACTTGGAGAGTAAGCGTTTCTTCATAGACTTGAGTGTTCATTCTCCAGGCCAACCATCCCTCGTGCTCACGTGGTGGCCGCTCCCATTGCAGTGCCGAGGTCCAAACAGAAACGTGGTTGAGAGCGTCAGTGAGGCCGGCAAGGGCTTGTCCGGTGGTTCTGAGGCTGCCCCTCCGCTCAGCCAAGCCACCAGCTCCCTTCTTTGCCGGGGAACTTGGGAACCCCCTGCTGTGCTCGGAGGTGGAGCCGCTGAGGGCTCCCCCCAGCCAGCCCTGCTCATCTCCCTCACTTCACCTTCCTGCAGCGAGAACACGGCCCCTTCCCTGCCCCACAGATTTCTTGCCGATCGTGTTGGGAAATGAACACGGACTAAGAGAGGTCGTTTATATGCTTCCGTTGGTCATGACCCTTGGGCTTTAGTGCTGAAAGCCCTTCTCAGGTGGCAGCGATTTTGCTGCAGGAGAAAGGACTTCACACAAGCCCTCGGGCTGTTTTAACTTGGAGGTTGTTTAATGTTGTTGCATCGCCAATGGCTTGAAAGAGATCGTATTTCACACTGCGCTCTTTTTTAAAAAATTTTTTAAAAATTTATTTCAAAGAAAGAAAGGTAGAGGAGAGATAGAAACATCAATGATGAGACAGAATCACTGATGGGCTGCCTCCTGCACGCTCTACACTGGGGATGGAGCCCACAACCAGGCATGTGCCCTGACGGAATCTAACGATGACCTCCTGGTTCATAGGCAACCTGGTTCAATACTCAACCACTGAGCCACGCCGACAGGGCCACGCTTTTCTTTTCTTTTTTTTTTTAATTTATATATATATATATATATATATTTGATTTCAGAGCGGAAGGAGAGAAAGAGAAGAAACATCAATGATGAGAGTGAATCATTGATTGGCTGCCTCCTACACGCCCTCCACTGGGGATTGAGCCTGCAACATGGGCATGTGCCCTTGACCAGAATCGAACCCAGGACCTTTCAGTCCTCAGGCCCATGCTCTATCCACTGAGCTAACCACTGGGGCATGCTTTGCTTCGTTATTACCGTGTAAGGAGATAAAGGAAGATCCAGAGATCAGGCACACCTGGAGTGCCAGACACATCAGGCCTAGAATCTAGGTGGGGTTTCATCACAGCAATTCGTTGGTCATCAATTCTGTAGATTTAACAGCCAGCAATGCCAGAGCCCCAGCGAAGATCAACAGGAAGGAGAGAGGCGAGCAGGAGGCCCACGCCTCTGACAGGACGTCATTCCTGCAAAGACAGAAGCTAGAGGAAAGAAGGCCAAAGTGGCCGAATGCCTGTGGGCTAAATGGGTATTGGATCAATGGAGGGATGGGATCCTAATGTGCTAACTCAGAATTTTGCTTTGAATAGAAAGGGTTGAAACCACAGGATATGAGAGCATACAGACTGGAAGACAGAGCTGGGAGGACAAGAGAGGAGGTTCTCTGTAAGGAAGCAGGGGCTGCTGTAGAGCCCACTTGCTCCTGGGGGGCATGCCTGCACCTCCTCAGGGGTCCCGAGGCCCCCTGGCTCCGAAAGGCCCTGAGGGGTGAGCTGGGAGCCGGCGCCTGTGCTGGGCAGGACGCTAACCCTGCTGTCCCTTTCGGTTTCCGTCCTATTGGAGCCTCTGCTAGCAGGGGAGAGAAAAAACGAACACCAGTATTGTTGACCCGAGTGATTTCCTTGTTCGGAAAAACTCCCTAAGGTAGGAGTGTTTGGGGGTGGGGGTGTGCAGGGAAGGAAGATAGGATGGAGGAGCCAGCCTGAGGCCCTGGGCTTCAGCACTTCTGGTCCAGGACTCTCGGCACCGGCTTGCTGGCCGGTTTGCTCCCACACATGGCCATGCAGCTGCAGCTTCTGGATTCTCACCCCGGCTTCCTCTTGCAGTGTCCTGCTGGGTCGGAGCCTTGGGGGCTTACACTGAGATCAAGAAAGTGGCCGAGGAACAGGTCACTCTGCCCTGTCACCATCAGCTGGGGCTTCAAGAAAAAGGCGCCCTGGACATCGAGTGGCTGCTCACGGACAGCACAGGGAGCCAGAAGGCGGTAAGTCAGCCGCGAGGGCCCCGCCTCCCCTCCCCCCCTGCTCCGCCCTCGCCTCTCCTCAGCCCTCCCGTGTTTCTCATTGGGCCACAAAGGGCTGGAATTGCTTTTTGCCTTTTTTTTAAATCCTCACTCGAGGATATGTTTTTGACTAATTTTTAGAAAGAGAGGAAGGGAGAGAAGCATCGATCAGTTGCCTCCCGGATGTGCCCCCACCGGGGACCCAACATGAAACCTGGGTTGTGCCTTGACCGGGCGTGGAACTTGCAACCTCTGGGTGCACTGGCCGATGCTCCACACGACCGAGCCCCAGATGGGGCTGGAACGGCTTCCTTTATCCGGCTGGAGATCGAAGGCTCTAGATGGGAAACTACAAACCAGAGAGGGTATTCGGGTCGTGAGGATGAGATTCTGTGTTCTTGGGGGAAGCAGGAGCTGCTGGGAAGCCCTCTGTCCCCTGCCCACCCAGGGAGCCTGCGCCATCCTGTCCTTCCGAAGCAGGGACCAAAGGCAGTGGCTCCTTCTCCGGTCTAGAGGCGGGACTCGGCCTGTGGGCGGGGCCTGCTCCGCCTCCTCTGCAGCCATGACTGGCACCCTGTGCGATGGGGTAATGCGGTAAACATAGGGCACAGGCGCAAGTGCGGGGCACGCAGGCCATGGTGAACGTGAGCAACTGCCAGCAGAAGGAGCAATGCCAACGCCGCAGCCGGAAACCCAAGGAGCTGGCCGGGTCTCCTGGCAGGCGCTGGGCCGTCCGGGCGCGGGGTGGGGCTGGGGTGGAGGGGTGGGGGGGAGGGGGTGTGGGGGGCAGACTCCTAGCCCTGTGAGCAGAGCTCTCCGGCGCCTGTTCCCGACGCCTGGGCTGGCCTTCACCGGGGCTGAGAATAGGTAACCTCTGTTTTACCCTCCCTGCCCTGACACATCCGGCCACGGGACCTCCCTCCGCCTCGTTTCCCAGCGTAACTATCCTCCTCCCTTTACCCACTGACTTACTGTTTTAAAATATATTTGTATTGATTTCAGAGAGGAAGGGAAAGGGAGAAAGAGATAGAAACATCAGTGATGAGAGGGTTGTGGATCGGCTGCCTCCTGCACGCCCCACACTGGGGATGGAGCCCAAAATCCAGGCATGTGACCTGACCGGGAATCAAACTGTGACCTGGTTCATGGGTCAGTGCTCAACCACTGAGCCACACCGGCCGGACTGTTTTAATTTTTTGTTGTTGTTGAAAGTTTAGCGATTTAAAAAAATTTCTACAATCTAGGAAAGCTGGCCAGATGTTCCTTCTTCTACAGAACTTTGCTATTTCGCTTCTAAAAAGCGAAACGTTGTCATTTCCTCTCTACTGTCTACTTTTTTGTTATAAGGTGGTTTTTACGAGCAGAAGCTAAGGTTTTCACTGAAAACAAATTACAGGATCCCTGTTGGGGTTTAACCTGCTGAATGGGCTGCCCACATCGCCGTGGTATCTTGATCCTGTTTGTCATTTTGTTCGGTCATCACCCCACTCTCTGTTCTCTGTAGAGCAAGGTCACCTTAACCTGAACCCGTCTATCCCAACAACCTTAACCTGAGCCCATCTCTTCCAACAACCTTAACCCGAGCCCGTCTATCCCAACACCTTAACCCGAGCCTGTCAATCCCAACACCTTAACCGGAACCTGTCAATCCCAACACCTTAACCTGAGCCTGTCAATCCCAACACCTTAACCTGAGCCTGTCAATCCCAACACCTTAACCCGAACCTGTCAATCCCAACACCTTAACCTGAGCCTGTCTATCCCAACACCTTAACCTGAGCCTGTCAATCCCAACAACCTTAACCCGAGCTCGTCTATCCCAACACCTTAACCCGAGCCCGTCTCTTCCAACAACCTTAACCCGAGCCTGTCTCTTCCAACAACCTTGACCCAAACCCGTCTATCCCAACAACCTTAACCCAAGCCCGTCTATCCCAACAACCTTAACTGGAGCCTGTCTATCCCAACACCTTAACCCGAGCCTGTGTATCCCAACAACCTTGACCCCAGCCCGTCTATCCCAACAACCTTAACCCGAGCCTGTCTATCCCAACAACCTTGACCCGAGCCTGTCTATCCCAACACCTTAACCTGAGCCCGTCTATCCCAACAACCTTGACCCGAGCCTGTCTATCCCAACACCTTAACCCGAGCCCGTCTATCCCAACAACCTTGACCCGAGCCTGTCTTTCCCAACAACCTTAACCCGAGCCTGTCTATCCCAACAACCTTGACCCGAGCCTGTCTATCCCAACAACCTTAACCGGAGCCCGTCTCTTCCAACAACCTTAACCTGAGCCCGTCTCTTCCAACAACCTTAACCCAAGCCTGTCTATCCCAACACCTTAACCCGAGCCTGTGTATTCCAACAACCTTAACCTGAGCCTGTGTATTCCAACAATGCCTTAGTCAGCCCCGCTTCCCAGTGAGCTAAATGAGAGCACAGTCTCCTCTAATAAAAATCCAAGACTGACTCCACTTATCCAACTTTCACCCAAATGTTTTTATTAAACTGCAAAAACAGAGTGGCTTGGTTATGTGGCCAAGTGAGCCTCGGGGTCAGGAAGCCATTGGTGATGAAAGAAGCCACTGCCACGCTTCTGGCGTCACCCTGAGAGCAGGCTCAGCTCGCACTCATCTCCAGTCGCATTCTACAGGGAAGTGGTCATTATCCAGCCATGCCATTGCACAGCTTTGTTTCTGTTTGAAGTTTTTTATTGTGCGTACAGAGAGCTAGCTCCTGCGGAAAGGTAGATGTCTTGAATGACCATTCATGGACGTTCGCTTAGTCCACCTCCGACAAGCCTGCGTCCTTCGCGTACTGACCGAAACACTGGCCGCACAGATTGAGGCCGGATTTCCGGGTCAGACCGGCGGCTTGAGCAGAAGGCAAGAATGAGAACCCTGGCCGAATTTTCTCAGCTGGCCCCAGGAGAGGTGCTGGCGACCCATCCTGCTCTCTGAAGCCACGAGGCGAAAGGCCAGACAGCACAGTTTATTCTGCACTTGCCCGTGTGCCCTGCGAGGCCCTGGGGTGCAGGAGTGAGGGAGACATCGGAATCCCTAGCTCCTTGGAGGGTACTGGGACGTGGCACCAGTAATTAGAAACATACATACATGTTTACGAGAGCACGGTAGGTGTCGGCTACATGCCAGGCACAAGCCGTTTAGCACATAGGACGTAATTCAGCAACGCTCGTGGGACTGGTAGTCCCATTTACACACCAGGAGCTGAAGCATGAGCCCACAGGGAGAACGGTGCGTAAGGCCGCCTGCTTTGCATTTTGAAACTAGGCACTCTGACGTCAGTACCACCAGCTCTACTGCCTTCTTAAATACTTTGAAATGATACCATGTGCTATGTAGGAAATAAGGAGAAATTATTCCAGACAGAACTAATTATGCAAAGACCCTGATGCTGAAAAAAGCTTGGAACTACTGGAAGTTCTAAAAGATTAAAAATCAATTTAGTATGAACCAATGTTACCTCAATTAAAAAAAAAACTATTTTAAAAATCTACGTAGTTAAATTTAATAGATATGGACTCCTGCTGTACAGGCACCCTCTCTTCAGGAGCTCCGTGAAGAAGTAAATGTCAGGATTGAGACAGGAAGGCCATTCTAGATGGATGCAAGGAGGACCCACTGGCCAAGAGTAGTTGGAGGAGGGGAGAGGGCAGCAAGTGCTTTGTGTAAGACGGTACCTCTGATAAAAATTTAAAAAGCACCGCTGGGTGCTGGTGGAAGGCAGGGCCTGAGGAGCTCATGGGTCGTAGACACGGGGCCTGGGATCCTGGGGACCACGAGCAGCGGTGTGAGCACAACACAAGCCGTGAGCCTGCAGAAGGCGCAGGACCAGAACAGGGAGGCGTGTGTGCATGCGAGGGAGCTTACACGTCTCCTGGGATGTCGTGGAGTTTTCGAAGGATTTTAAGAGTGAAGGGACATATGCATTTTGCTAGTAAAGCAACCACTCTGGCACCGTGCAGCACGCTGGGTTAAGCGGGGCTCGAGTAGAAGCCATATCAGGTAAACAGTTTCCGGCTAGACGAGGCCAAACCTACAGTCATGGATGTTGTGCTGTAAAGAAGGGGTTAATCAGAATGTAGTGTGTAAAGTGGCCAAACTTGTCAGTTGCCAGGGAGGTGGGGAGAAGAGTGAGGGTGACTGAGAAGAAAAGGGCTGGAGTGGGTGTGGTGCTGAACGCAGGCTCACCAGGGCTTGGACCCAAGGCCAGGCTGCGTTTTGATCTGGGCAGCGTGCTTCCATCCCGTGCGTGTAGGACGCACAGATACGCAGGGAGCATGTGGGGGTGGTCCGCAGGCTCGGGGATAGTAGAATTTCAGCCTCGATGGGATGACATTAGACTCTGGAGCTTTCCTTCCGGTTCTAGGGATGGAAACAGTAGAATTTCCAAAGGCAGCGAGACCGCCTCCCCCAGGTCGGTCAGGGACACACGGGAGAAACCTTTCCCCTGTTTTTCAGTTGGAGAAATTAGGACAAAGGGTTCCCATCCCTGTGCCAAGCCTCTTGGCCACACCTTCACCCTCCCTCCTCTCCCTTTAGATCAGCAAGAAACATCCTGATCCAAACGGAGAGGGGATGGTATCTGCCATTCAAGGCAGTTTCCCATTTGCTATGCGGGCCTGGGACCACGGCCGGCCGTGCAGAGCCGCTGCCCAGAAGCTGAGCTGAGCCATCTGTTCCCAGAAACCCTGGCGAACAGCCCGCCTCCTCTCGCTGAAAGGGCATCTGGAGCAGGTCCACCCGCGATGCCATCAGACAAGCAGCCGCCGCAGCTGTAACGCATGCATTTAACTTTACGTTTGTTTGCTGAAGAGGTACCCTGTGCTCATGTTCTCCTATTACACCCTGACCCGTGGCTTTGTCTCAGCACCGCATTTCCTAGAACTAAAAACAAAATAGGCAAGCGAGAGACACACAAGCACCTGAGATTCAGTGTATGTCTGGAAAAAACGGAGCCAAATTGCAATCTGTGTCAGAAGTGTATGTGAAATTCACATTAAATAAGGGCTACGATTATTTTGGAGTCGTATAACCTCTGCTTTCCAGAGATGTGGACCGCGTACATGCGATTCTCTCCTTTTTCTTCACTAAATGTGAGGACGGGGGGGGGGGGGAGAAAGGGGAGAGAGCAGTCACCAGGGAAGGCTCTAGAGCAGCCGTGGGCAAACTACGGCCCGCGGGCTGGATCCGGCCCATTTGAAATGAATAAAACTAAAAAAAAAAAAAGACCGTACCCTTTTATGTAATGATGTTTACTTTGAATTTATATTAGTTCACACAAACACTCCATCCATGCTTTTGTTGCCGGCCCTCCGGTCCAGTTTAAGAACCCATTGTGGCCCTCAAGTCAAAAAGTTTGCCCACCCCTGCTCTAGAGTCTAGACTCAGAAGGGAACTCGGCTTTATCTTGAGGCCTGTGTAGGTGTTGTTTAAGCAAAAATGAAAAAAAAAGGTGGGGGGGGACATTTCAGAAGGACAAGACAGCAGGACCCAAGACAAAGACACATCAGAGGACGTCACCCAGAATCTAGAAACATTGGGTTCAGGGACTGGCCTCTTCAGAAATATGGGGGCCGGGGGGGGGTGTTCAGGCTGCACGCCGGCTGTAGGTGTCACCTCAGAGGCCAGGCTTTGTTCCACACTGTGCACACGATGGGCAGCAGCAGCTCTTAGCCAGGGAAGGTTTACTGTACAAATGTGTGGGGTGTTAACATTCGTGGGGCCCTGGTTTGAACAATGTTGGAAACCTTAGGAGCCTTCTGACTGCGGAATCAGAGTAATAAAAGCGACTGTGAGCCCGTTGGTGTGGCTCCGTAGATTGAGCATTGACTCGTGGACCAAGAGGCCCTGGGCTCCATTCCCGGTCAGGGCACATGCCCGTGTTATGGGATCAATCCAGGGTGGCATGCAGGAGGCAGCCGATCAATATGTCTCTCTCCTCGATGTTCCTCTCTCCCTTCCTCTCTGAAATCAATAAAATATATATATTTCTTTTAAAAAGCAATTGCGTCCTAGACAGCTTGGCTCAGTAGGTAGAGCGCTGGCCCTGCCCAGGTTCGATCAGGTCAAGGGCACCTACCCTGGTTGCAGGCTCCTCCCCGGCGGGGCCCTGGTCAGGGTGCGTGCAGGAGGCAACCAGTCGATGTGTTTTTCTCACATCAATGTTTCCCTCTGTCTTTCCCTCTCTCTTCCACTCTCCCTAAAATCAATGGAAAAATATCCTCGGGTGAGGATTAACAAAAAACAAACAACAAACGATCGTGAGTGCTTACTGTCTCGTTTCCAAAAAGTCCCATGAGGTAGCTTATGCCTGTCTTAGAATTAGGACCTGAAGCTGAGGAAGGTCAGTTGGCTGACCCGCTGCGCGGCTGAGTGGAGGACCCCATTGAATGTAGCCTGTTAGGCCTCCCAGCAGCCCTCAGTCACTGCTGGTGCAGCTTTTTTCCACATTAGGGCCCTGTAGTGCAGCGGTTCTCAACCTGTGGGTCACGACCCCTTTGGCGGTCGAACGACCCTTTCACAGGGGTCGCCTAAGACCATCCTGCATATCAGATATTTACGTTACGATTCATAACAGTAGCAACATTACAGTTATGAAGTAGCAACGAAAATAATTTTATGATTGGGTCACAGCATGAGGAACTGTATTTTAAGGGCCAGAAGGTTGAGAACCACTGCTGTAGTGGATCCTAAGTGACAGGTGTTTTGCTTTAACGTGGACTAGAAAATCTCGGAGCGTATGGCACATACACTATTCCATGAAACGTACGCCTCAGTTACATATGAGTGTGCTATGAGTGCGCTGGTTCATGGAGGAAAAATTTATTTTCATCTCTATTGTTGAAAGTATTACATATGCCCCTCCTTTTCCCCAGTGACCCCTTCTATCCCGCCCCCACTCCCTGAAAAATGTATTTCTTAATGTGAGTCTCTTCAAAAATTTTGAAAGCTCCTACTGTAATATAATTTTTAAAAAACTATTGCCCAGCCGGCCGCTGTTGAGCGTCAATCTATGAACCAGGAGGTCATGGTTCGATTACCGGTCGGGGCACAACCCATCCCTATTGAGGGGCATGCAGGAGGCAGTGGATCCAAGATTCTCTCTCATCATTGATGTTTCTATCTCTCCCTTCCTCTCTGAAATCAATAAAAAATATATTTTAAAAAATTATTGACTGATTGTTAGAGAAGAAAGGAGAAACATTAACTTGTTCCACTTATTGATATGTTCATTGGTTGACTCTTGTATGTGCCCTGACCAGGGAGCGACCCACAGCATTGCTGTACTGGGATGTGATACTCAACCAACTGCGCTCCCCTCTGATGCCTAAAGCAGCTGCAGTGGGAGGGCACTCCCTGTCCCGGGGCACCCACACCTTCCCCCCAGGTGCAGTACCTTTACCTTCCTCTCTCCTGAGCTCCAAGGCCCTTCTTTAGCCTCTGTAACATTCTTTTTTTCTTTTAATACGTTTTTATTGATTTTAGAGAGCGAGGGAGAGAGAGAGGGAGAGAGAAACATCCATCGGGTTGCCTCCTGTATGCACCCTTGACCTGGACTGAACCTGAAACCTGGGTGTGTGTCCTGACCGGAACCCATCCCTCGACCTTTCAGTGCACCAGACACCACTCAACCAACTGAACCACAGCGGCCAGGCCAGTAATTTTCTAAGTAAACTTTCTCTTATACAAAATAAGTAAATAAAGCTCAGCTGGTGTGGCTTAGTGGTTGAGCGTCAACTATGAACCAGGTCAGGGTTCAATTCCCGGTCAGGGATCATGCCCAGGTTATGGGCTCGATCCCCAGTGGAGGGCATGCAGGAGGCAGTCGATCAATGATTCTCTCTCATCATTGATGTTTCTGTCTCTCTCTCGCTTCCTCTCTGAAGTCAATAAAAATATATTTTAAATTGTATTTAATGAGTAAATAATAAGTAAATCAGCTGGAGTTCACACCTACTAAGGCTCTCTAACGTCCAATGTAGACAAAGGTATTTCCTGATGTTAGTCCAACTCTCAGAATTAATAAAAAGAGATCTCCCAGACCGAAAAGGGCCACCACCCTCCCACAGCCCACAAAACCTCAAAGCTCCTAGGAATTCCTCACTCACTCTACATTCAGCATCTCTCATTTTTTATGGGAAGCACAGACTGACTTCCTTCGAGTGAGTGCTCACCCACAAGGTGCAGGGACATGAGAAAGAGAGAAATAGCGTTAAGTTCCAAGTGGTCCGAGCTCACTTATTCTACCTTCAAACACCAGTCCCCACGCTCAGTCTAGGAGAGAAAGCAAAGCTTCCAGTTTCTCCTGTGGCTGATGTGTTTCATCCTCTCCCCATTGTCCCACCAGTTTGGCAATTCTATGGCCTCTTCTTCCAACTCCCCCTCCTCCCCCGCCCCCCCCCGCCCCCCCCCTCCCGCACCACCCTCCCCACCACACACACAAGAAACTTACCGTCCTGCGGAGTGCAAAAGGCGTAAAGGTGTGGGGACAAGAATGCCCTGCACACATTTTAAACAAGCGCCCAATGGGAGGAGGCTGGGACCCTGGCTAGGGCCCTAAGAAATGACTCCGATATGGTGCTGGCCACAGCCTTGCCCACCAGCTTGGTTGTGTGTTAAAGGGATAAAAATAGAATAGAAACCTGTCCCTGGCCCAGCACCTCTCCCAGGCACGCCCAGTTTCACTGGGCCACACAGTCTTTAATTAGTGAGTCCAGAAGGCCCCCCATCCTGCCCCACTCTTGCAGGATTAAACTCCGGGGCCCAGTTTCAGATTAAGATGAAGGCACTCTACAGATATTTATTAAACAAAGGAATGGCCTTTAATCGAAGCCATTTATTGGAGAGACTCACTTCCTGAATCTCCTGAGTCTTGTCTTTAACTTTTCACTGGATCCTGCACCTTCTTTTCCTTCTTGAATGTAAGGAGTTAATATTTGTGAAGTATTTAGAACAGAGCCTAGCGCCAAATGAACATCACACCCATGTTGGTTAGAGAAAAAAGTCCTAACTGAGCGTATAGATTGTTGTTTCTATGTCTACTGGTAATTCACATTCCTAAGCCCAGAGCCAAGCACTGTGCCTGGTCCCTGAACGGCCACTGGGCGAAGGAACAAGGCCCTTTCAGATTTCATCCTGTGAAGTCGGTAGGATAAGAATTATTATACTGCCCTGGCCGGTTTGCTCAGTGAATAGAGCATCAGCCTGTGGACTTAAGGGTCTCAGGTTCGATTCCGGTCAAGGGCACATGCCCAGGTTGTGGGCTCAATCCCCACCCAGTAGGGGACGTACAGGAGGCAGCTGATCAATGATTCTCTCTCATCACTGATGTTTCTATCTCCCCCTCTCTCTTCCTCTCTGAAATCAATAATAAAAATATATACATATATATGAATGATTATACTACTAATTTTCTTATAACATATGAGCAGAAGTTGGCTTTAATTCATTCAAAAAAAAAAAAAAAAGACGTGTGATCTAACCCTTTTAGATTTTAAAAGGCGGAGGCCCTTGCCCCATCTGATTTCAGAGCCAGGATCTGAACCCGAGGTTCCTACAGCCACTCCCCTTCCTTTTCCCGCCCTCCCCCACAACTGGCAGCTTCCATGGAAAAGAACACAGACGTTGGAGGCAAGTCTGTCTGGGGGTCCACACTGGACCCTGGGCTGACACTGTCCACTTCCCGTACCTTCCAAAGTAGCCCAGCACAGACCACACTCAGGAGCAGCCCGGTGCACTGGGGAGCCCTGAGGGCGAATTTTCAGGTGGGGTTGAGGGCGAGACTCTCTGTTGATCTGAGAGGAGGGGAGTTAGGTCTCTGGAAGGCTGGTCCCCGCCCCCACCCTTCCGCCCTCCTCCCTCTTCCTCCTCCCTCCCCTGTGGTTTCAAGTTTCTGCCAGGCCCAGGCTCTGAGCCGAGAGCAGTAGGAAGGGGCTGCCCTTGGAGGTAAGGCTGGAAGCGTGAACAGAGGCTGGGCTTGAACGTTCAACTACAGATCCCAGACGACAGTCCTTTATTTGACTCTGGGGTTGGTGGTACGTCTCTCTGAGTCCTGTCCATGCAAGAACGTCCAAACCTGCAGAGAATTTTAATAAACATTTATCTGAGCCCGGCCAGTGTGCTCAGTGGTTGAGCATCAACCCCTGAACCAAGAGGTTGCTGGACTCTTGGTCAGAGCACACAGAAACCATGGGCAGGGCTCGCTTTAGGCAAAGATAAACCTTTTACCACGAAGTTCTATGTGGGCTCCATCCCTGGTGGGGGGCGTGCAGGAGGCAGCGGATCGATCATGTTTCTCTCATTGGTATTTCTCTCTCTCCCTCTCCCTTCCTCTCTCTCTGAAAATCAATAAAGGATAAAAAATTTTTATTTTATTTTATTTGAGCCCCAAAGAGGATACATCTAGAAGCAAGATCTCAACAGACTGAGATAATGCTTCAGAGAATAACAGTTTGGGGTTTTTTTGTGTTTGAAATTAAAGGGGGCGGGCGCCCTCCCTCCGCTGCCTTTCCGGTCCCCTCCTCCCGCCCCCCGCCCCCCACCCGCCCCTTTCTTTACCTTCTTTCTCCAAAGTTCCAAGGCCCTCTTTAGTCTCTGTAACTTGCTTCCTGAGCTATTTCCTTTACCTTCGTGACTTTCTAAATAAACGTTCCCTTGTGGAAAAAGAAAAGAAGGGAGGAAGGAAGATTACAGGAAGGTGGGAGAAGCAAGGCGGGGTCAGATTACGGGATGGTTCAGATGACTGCTCTCTAGAGGGCGGTTTTGCTTATTTCAAAGGTGTGTTAACCTAGATGCACAGAAGCCACCGCCAGGCCTTGCTTACGGCAAAGTAAACCTTTTACTACAATGTTCTATGCCTGGGGGGAGACTCCCCACCATGCCCTGCCCAGCTAGGAATTAAGATCAGCTCACCCTGCGGGTCACTTTCCACAGAGCCCCTTTCCCGCCCACAGTTCCCCTCTGTCTCGTTGTCCTGGGTTGGACGCCCTCACTTTCCCCTCTGTCTTCTTGGCCTCTATTTCATGCCCTCCGTCATTTTATCAGGTTTCCTGGCTTTAAATGCTGCCTACATGCTTGCTCCCAGAAGCATATTTCCAGCACAGGTCTCACCCCTGAACATCGTAGATATCTGTTTGGGGATCTAACCAATATCTCAAATGTAGTAAGTCCAAATCAAACGGATCCCCTCCCCACCCCACGCACTGTGCCCCCAAACCTGCTCTGCCCAGTTTTCCCTCTTTGTTGGTGGCAGTTCTCTCCTTTCTGGTTCATGCCAAAATCTGGGAGTAGTCCTTGACTCCCCTCTTTTTCTCATAACCACAATATACATTTAAATGAAGTGGTCAGTTACATGGCCGGTGGTGCTCAGTGGATAGAGCATTGGCCTGTGGACTGAAGGGTCCCAGGTTCGATTCTGGTCAAGGGCACATGCCTGGGGGTGCAGGAGGCAGCCAATCAGTGATTCTCTCTCATCATTGATGTTTCTTTTCCCTTCCTCTCTGAAATCAATAACAATATATATTTTAAATAAATAAATAGTCAGTTACCCTGCCAGTGTGGCTCAGTGATTGAGCGTCGACCTAAGAACCAGGAGGTCACAGTTGGATTCCAGATCAGGGCTCATGCCAAGTGTGGGGTGTGCAGGAGGCAGCTGAACAATGATTCTCTCTCATCATTGATGTCCATCTCTCTCTCCCTCTCCCTCTCTGAAATCACTAAAATATCCTGAATGAGGTGGTTAGTCTATTGAAAAGTCCATTTGGTTTGTCTTCAAAATACATTCAGAACCTGATCACTTCGCATTCCCACCGCTGCCATCCTGGAGGCCGTGCGGCTCCTGCCTGAATCTGGTTTTCCTATTTCTACTCTTGGCCTCCTATAGCCATTCTCAAAACATAAATCACATCATGATATTCTTCTGCTCAAAATCCCTACAATGGCCGCCCATTTCCCTTACAGTGAAAGCACCATCTTTGCAGTGGACCGTGAGGCCCTACGTGGCCCGGCCCCACCCCTGACCTGGCCTCCCCCTCTCCCGGCTCACGCTAGCCGCCGGGCCCTGCTGCTCCTCAGACACGCCAGGCCCCTTCCACTGTGGGGCCTTTGCAGGGGCTCTCTCTGCCCCAGACAGCGCAGAGGCTGGCTCTGCATCTCCGCCAAGTGTTTGCTCTAATGTCGCCTCTGGGGGGGTCTACCTTGACCACCTTATTTAAGGTGCAGTCTGTCCCCTGACCCACAATCCCCTTTCCTGCTCTGTTATAGATGTCTGGTTCCTGTCACTAGAATATATCCCAGCCTGACCCCTGGGTGACAACTCTTCCTTCTAGGCTTCCTCAGTCCTCACCCGAGGATATTTTTCCATTGATTTTTTTTTTTTTTTTTTTTTTTAGAAAGAGGGGAAGGGAGGGTGAGAGATAGAGAAACAGAAATGTGAGAGATACATCATGTGAAAGATGATGCATCGATTGGTTGCCTCCGGCAGGTGCCCCAACCAGGATCAGGGATCAAGCCTACAACCGAGGTACGTGCCCTTGACCGGAATCGAACCCGGGACCCTTCAGTCCACCGGCCGCGCTCTATCCATTGAGCCAAACCTGCTAGTGCTAGGCTCTCTTTCATCTCCTAAGTATCCCCCCGCTTACCAATTTGCTGAGCAGTGTCTTTGAAGAGTTCACTTGAGCCTTTGGGAGTTGCTGAGAACTCTGTCCCAGAGAAGATACCTCCATCCTCCATTTCCCTCCACTCTCATCCCAGTCAGAAGGAAACCCCTCCCCCCAGGCCTCTGCCCAGCAGCCCTCTGGGTGCTATAATGTAGAGACAGTAAGTTGAGCAGGGAAATCAAAGGCTAAGGGAGGAGGCAGGAGGAGAGAGGGGCAGGGAGCAGCCTTCAGGAGACCTAATTCCCCTCCTTATCAATAGAGGCTCGCCCCACTACCCTAGCCTGAAAACGTGCCCCTGCTCCCCACATACACCACAGAGAGCTGCCTCCTGCATGTTATCTTCATGTTTAGAGCCACAGAAATGAATAGGTGTACTTTTCCTTGATGTCATGTGTCCGTTGTTCTTGTTCATAGAAATGCAAATGAATTTTGTCCAAAGAATAGAAATCCCTTTAGTCCAACTTCCATTTGAACCTGTTGTAACATCTCTCTAGTTCCACCATTAAGGTTAAATAAAATATTGGATACATTTTTATTTTTTATGTCAAGATTTAACCTTTAAAATTTTTTTATTGATTTTTAGAGAGAGAGACACATCTATTAATTGTTCCACTTGTTTATGCATCATTGGTTGATCTTGTATGTGCCCTGACCAGGGATAGAACCCGCAACCTTGGCGCATTGGGACAACACTCTAACCAACTGAGCTACCCGGCCAGGCTGTGATTTTACTGTTTTTTTTTTTTTTTTTTTTTTTAAATGTTCTTCTTTAAAACTGTAGAGAAGGAAAAGAAATAACCTTTTCCCCTCAAGCTTCCCATGGCGTTTGACCACTGACTGATTAATGTGGGTAGAGGTTGTTATTCAAAAGAAGCTAGGAAAAAAACAAAACAAAACAAAAACCAAAGAAGGTAGGAGGGTTTTAAACTTGAGAACACAGGACCTACTGCAAGTATGAGGGGCATGCAGGAGATTTGGTTTAAATGTATTGACTATGAGGGGCCTCCAGAAGTCACGTGGAGCCAGGAGGTCATGGTTGGGTTCCAGGTCAGGGCACATCCCCGGTGGGGGGCGTGCAGAAGGCAGCAGATCAATGATTCTCTCTTATCATTGACTAGAGGCCCAATGCACGAAATTTGTGCAAGAGTAGGTAGGCCTTCCTTCCCGTGGCTGCCGGCACAGGCTTCCCTCCGGCACCCGGGACCCGGGACCTGGGCTTCCCTCTGGCGCAGGCACCAGGACCCTGGCTTCCCTCACAGCCCCGGCTTCGTCCGGTCTAATTAGCATATTATGCTTTTATTATTATAGATGTTTCTATCTCTCTCTCCCTTTCCCTTTCTCTGTAATCAATAAGAACATATTTTTTTATTTTTATTTTTTTAAAATATGTTTTTTTTAAATATTTTATTGATTTATTACAGAGAGGAAGGGAGAGAGATAGAGAGCTAGAAACATCAATGAGAGAGAAACATCAATCAGCTGCCTCCTGCACATCTCCTACTGGGCATGTGCCCGCAACCCAGGTACATGCCCTTGACCAGAATCGAACCCGGGACCTTTCAGTCCGCAGGCTGACGCTCTATCCACTGAGCCAAACCGGTTTCGGCAATATTTTTTTTAAAAAAAACAGAGAAAAACAAGAGAAATTTATAAGTCTGTGTATCACTATGTAACACTTGGGAGTACCCAGAGGTGAATAACTCAAAGAGGTGGTTAGGCCCTGGCCAGTGTGCCTCAGTTGATTGGAGTGTCGTCCCATACACCAAAAGGTCATGGGTTCAATTCCAGATCAGGGCACATACCCAGGTTGTGGGTTCAGTCCCCATATGGGGTATGTAGAGGGAGGCAACCGAAAGATATTTCTTTCTCACATAGACGTTTCTCTCTCAAATTGGTGCTTCCCTCTCCCTTCCTCTCTCTAAAGTCAATAAAAATATATAAAAATTTTAAAAAAGAGGTGCCCGGCTGGTGTGGCTCAGTGGTTGAACGTTGACCCATGAACTAGGAGGTCATGGTTCCATTACAGGCCAAGGCACATGCCCAGGTTGCAGGCTGGATCCCCAGTAGGAGGCAACCGATGGATGATTCTCTCTCATCATTGATGTTTCTATTTCTCCCTCTCCCTTCCTCTCTGAAATCAATAAAATTTTTAAAAATCTGTCTAAAAAAGTGAATTCTTCACATAGAAAGATGGAGAAAAGGGAGTTCCTAAGTGGAAAAATGCAATGGGCAAAGGCATGTGATTACAAAGAAAGCACAACTCATTTTAAAAAGGGAAGTAATGGCACCTGATTGCACTCTGATG
Source organism: Myotis nattereri (assembly GCF_964212035.1). NCBI lineage: Eukaryota > Metazoa > Chordata > Mammalia > Chiroptera > Vespertilionidae > Myotis > Myotis nattereri. The sequence goes on along the minus strand of NC_138095.1, from coordinate 3,243,472 downwards.
TGAGGCGACTGAATAGGAGTGAGATTGGGAAGGGGAAGCAGAGGTCATTTGGAGGTCGCTGGTCTTCAGAGGTGTGGGGGGTCATTCAAGGTTTCTGAGCTGGAAAAGAGCGAATGTGAGTTTTGCGTTAATATTAACTTGGCATTAACTTACATTTTATGCGGGGGACAGAAATATACAGTAGCCGGGCAGCTGGAAATATGAAACCGGAGCTCAAAAATATATTGTGCATGGAGATAAGGACAGTGTTAGGTCTGATCAAATAATTGAATAGATACCCTCTCCCCTGGGCAATGACCTTTAATCCACTTCACAACCGACATTCCCTTTCGCTTAGACCACCTTCCACCTGCTAAGACCATTTCCTTCCCCTTGGACCTGCCTAGGATCTGGCCCAGAGAATTCTCCGCCCAGGAAAATGCCCGCCTAGAGTCCGCTAACACCTCTGACTCCCAGTCCTGGGGGCCGGAGCCATCTGGGGGCTCAGCCCGTCTGGGGTCCCAGATGACCTAATACATTTATAACTTGACCCCTTTTGGCCTTGAGTGTTCCTCCTTCGATTTATCACCATAGGGGTGTTGGTTGAAATGAGGGGCAGAATTCTAGACTGGAAGTGACTCAGTAGGTGATCATCACAGCGTTTACTTTTTTTTTAGGATATTTTTTCATTGATTTCCTCTTACTGGCCTCTCCCTTTTTTTCCTTCACCGAAACCGTGGGTCCTCTGGGCAGGTCTGTGCCTCATTCCTGCTTGTTTCCCCTCCACGGGCTGTGAGCTCAGTAAATATCAGCTGAAGAAACAGAAGGTGCAGAAAAAGCAGCCCCTTTTTCAGAGGCGTGAGGGCAAACTCCGGGAGATGAAGAGCTTCCAGTGGGGAGCAGCTGTCAGGGCTGGGTGGGTCAGTGCTGGGTGGGGGTCAGTGCTGGGTGGGTCAGTGCTGGGTGGGGGTCAGTGCTGGGTGGGGGTCAGTGCTGGGTGAGTCGGCTGGGGGGGGGTCAGTGTTGGGGGGGTCAGTGCTGGGGGGGAGTCAGGGCTGGGTGGGGGTCAGGGCTGGGTGGGGGTCAGTGCTGGGTGGGGGTCAGGGCTGGGTGGGTCAGTGCTGTGTGGGTGTCAGTGCTGGGTGGGTCAGTGCTGGGTGGGGGTCAGTGCTGGGTGGGGGTCAGGGCTGGGTGGGGGTCAGGGCTGGGTGGGGGTCAGTGCTGGGTGGGTCAGAGCTGGATGGGGGTCAGGGCTGGGTGGGTCAATGCTGGGTGGGTCAGTGCTGGGTGGGGGTCAGGGCTGGGTGGGTCAGGGCTGGGTGGGGGTCAGTGCTGGGTGGGGGTCAGGGCTGGGTGGCTGCAGCTTAGGACAGCCAGGCCCTGAGGGCAGAGCACCACGTGATGAGGGTCACGGGCTCTAGGAGAAGTGAGACAATGTCAGACAGCTGCAGCCAAAAAATAAACAAAAAAAATAAAACCAAAGAAAGGCAGCCCCCTCCCCCCCACCACGCGGTCTCCCTTGCAAACGGGCCCCTTGACCTGCACCGGGTCTCGCCTCCCGTGACCGTGACCGCGCGGGGGCGCCGCGGGGTCTGCGCTCGGCAGCCATCCCCCCTCCCCCCAGCCCGCGGCCCCGCCTGCCCCCGGGTCCCACTTCCAGTGACCGCGCCTGAGGAAGGGCGGGTGCCCTGGGGGGGCCGCCCCCACCCCACCCCGGCTCCCCGAGGCCCGCCCGGGGTCACTCGCGCTCCTGGCCAGTGTGTTGGAGTCCCCAGAGCACCCGGGGTCCCCCCGAACCCCGCCCCGGCCTCCAACAGCAGGTCACCTGGGACCGGCCCGGGGAGCAGCCCGCGGCCACCCCCAAAGCCAACGCCCGGCCTTCCCCAGGGGCCACACCAGCCCCAGACCCGGGCCTCGGGCTCCCGTGAGCCCTCCCTGGCCCCTCCACCCCATCCTCTGCCCCTCCTCCCTCTCCTCCCCTCCCCTCCCCTCCACCATCCTCCCTCCCCTCTACCCCCTCTCCCCTCCCCTCCCCCCTCCTCACCAGCCCCTCCCCTCTCCCACCCTCTGCTCCTCCTCCTCCCCTCCCCTCCCCTCCCCTCCCCTGACCCTCCACCCCCTCCCCCGCCCCGCCACCCCCCCTCCCCTGCCCCTCCACCCCCCTCCCCTGCCCCTCCCCCCCCTCCCACCCCAGCGGCCTGCACACGCGGAAGCAGTGGGTTCTTTCACTGGATTCAAAACTGCAAACACCAGAGAGGAAGTTGAGAAAGACCCGCAAGGCTTCCTGACACCCGGTAACCGCGTGCCTTGCCCCGAGTGGAAAATGAAAGACTAGCAGCTAGAGAGGAGGAGGAGGAGGAGGAGGGGAGGGGTTAGGGGAGGGGGAGGGGGGAAAAGAAACTAAATGAAACATCTGCAGCCAGAAGTGCGCCCTTTGGTGGCGCCTTCTGTGCCTCTGGAGCCCTCCACCCGTCCTCCCCGCCTCTCAGCCGCCATCCCGAGCCGGACCGGGTGCCGCCGCTCTCCTGGGACAGTCCCTCTGACCCTCATTTCTTCTGTTTGCGCGTCCCTCCTGACTCCTGCGGCTCAGAAACCGCCCAGAGGCAGGGAGAGGGGTTCGCCGGAACAGCCTCTTCTGGGCCCGATGGGACACTCCTTCCCTAAGTGTCTGAGATGGAATGACGGGTCTCAGACTGGGGTGCTCAGGCCGGGAGGGCAGCGAGGGCAGCGTCTGAAGTCCGGGTGGGGGTCCGCGTGGTGCTCGTGAGGGACAGGACCCAGAGAACAGGAAAGGGTTCAGGAGCAAAGGTGGTGATGAGGCCGGGCGACGATTCAGTAAAAATCAAGATCATTTTTTCTTTGGGGAAATCTAAACGCTGGTTTCCCCGCCTGGGAAAACAAGGCCGTGGCTGAAGCTCGTGCTGTTACAGAAAAACCGGACAAGAACCAAACAGCGCTCTGAGAGTTTGGAGTTACACTTTATTCACCGGGCGGGCTCAGGGAAATGAATCCAAGTTCTAAGCAAAGCTACACGCAGAACTTCCCTTTTTATGGAAGAGCCAGCCCTTTGTGCGCTTGCTGGCGGCGGCCTTGAAAACTACACAGTTCTATCAATTAAAACATGCACCTGGCATGGCATTGGGTGTATCTAGTCTCTGGCCTACAAGGCCAGGCAGCTAAGTTTATCGCCCCGATTATTCAAGCAGGCTAGAAAGCAAAGTTATTTTTTCCAGAACAAGAGGCCGTCCAAAGAATAGCAGAGAATTCCAAACAGTAGTTTTACAGAATAGGGGTTTTCCTTCACAGTGGGAAGGTGGTGGAGGAAGGGACACCATCTCCCCGCCTAGTTTACTAATCCCCGTGGGATAAAACAAAGGAAAGCCAGACAGTGAAGCCGCAGTCAGGTCTGAATTTTGTTTTAAATTTTATTGAACTTATTGGGGTGACATTGGTTACTAAGGTTATGTTTTAAGTATACAATTGTAGAATACATCATCTATACATTGTTTTGTGTGTTCACCACCCAAAGTCAAGTCTGCTTCCATCCCATTACTCCCTGATTTTTTTGGGTCGGTTATAGTTCACGTTCAATACAGACCTGAATTTTAACCATTAACTTCTACTCCTTACCTCTCTAACCGCTTCAACTGGACTCTAAACTTTTGTAAGAACGAAACAAATTGATTTTTTTGTTGTTGTTTTACTTTTCCTCCTTCATTTCCAAGCTTTCTGAAAGAGCCGTTAATGAGTAGTGAAACGAATACATGTGGGAAAGGAAGGGGAGAGGTAACTGGTATACCAGAACAATGAGCTAGATGACTTTATTTATTTATTTTTGTTAATCTTCACAGATATTTTTTCCATTGTTTTTTTTTTTTTTAGAGAAAGTGGAACCGGGGAGGGAGGCAGAAAGAGAAACATTGATGTGAGAGGGACACATGCAGATGTGAGAGACACATTGATTGGTTGCCTCCCCTACGTGCCCTGACCAGGGCCAGGGATGGAACCTGCAACAAAGGTATGTGTCCTTGACCAGAACCGAACTCAGGACCCTTCAGTCCGAAGGCTGACACTCTAACCACTGAGAAAACCAGCCAGGCTAGATGGCTTTATTTATTTATTTATTTTTGGATTCTTAAATTTTTAATTATTAAAGTAAAATGCAAAAAATAAAAAATAAAGAAAAATGCAGTCCTCTAAAGTGAAGAAGTTGCATTGAACAGAAATTCATTTTGCCCTGTATTAGTTCACTAGGGCTTCCATTATAAAGTGCCACAGACTGTACAGACGGCTTTAGAGAGATGTGTTCATACCAGGCTCTGCACCTGTCTGTGAAATGGGGACAATGATTACTGGGAAAAATTGGGTGAGAAATAAACTAGATGTAGCCCAGGCGGTTGTTCAGTGGTTGAGTGTCCACCTACGAATCAGGAAGTGAAGGTTCGACTCCTGGTCAGGGCACGTGCCTGGGTTTCGGGCTCGATCCCCAGTGTGGGGCGTGCAGGAGGCAGCTGATCAGTGATTCTCTCTCATCATTGATGTTTCTCTCTCTCCCTCTCCCTTCCTCTCTGAAACCAATTAAAAAGTATTTTTAAACTAGCTGAAAAGCACCTCGCACGCACAAGGAGTGTAGTGTACTTTGAGTAAAGGGTATGCAAGTCCTGGCCAGGTAGCTCAGTTGGTTAGATCATAGTCCTGATATGTCAAGGTTGTGGGTTGGGTCCCCCGTCAGGGCTCACACAAGAATCAACCAATGAATGCATAAATGACTGGAACAACTAATCGATGTTGCTTTCTTTCTCTCAAAATACATAAATAAAAAATTTTAAATATATTTTTTTAAAAAGGAGGAAAGTTCCCTTTAAAAGTGGGGGTGATGCCGTGGCCAGTGTGACTAAGTTGTTAGCACATCAGCCCACGCACTAAAAGGTCCCAGATTTGTTTCCCGGACAAGGGCATGTTCCTGGGTTGCAGGTTCGCTCCCCATCACGGGTCAGATGTTTCTTTCTCTACACCACCATCCCCTTCTGCTCTCTGAAAAGCAATGGGAAAAATCTCCTCAGGTGAGGATTAACAACAACAACAAAGGGGGGTATGCACCCAGGTTTGGGGTTCCATCCCCAGTCGGGGTAGGTGCAGGAAGCAGGTGATTGATGTTTCTCTCTCTCACGTGAATGTTTCTCTCTCCCTTCCGCTCTCTAAAATCAATCAATAGCCTGGCTGGTATGGCTTAGTGGTTGAGCACTGACCCATGAACCAAGAGGTCACCGGTTCAAATCCCCCATCAGGGCACACGTCTGGGTGGTAGGCTCAATCCCCAGTGGGGGAGGAGTGATCAGCCGATCAATGATGTTTCTCTTTCACCTACGTTTCTTTTTTTAAAAAATATATTTTATTGACTTTTTACAGAGAAGAAGGGAGAGGGATAGAGAGCTAGAAACATCGATGAGAGAGAAACATCGATCAGCTGCCTCCTGCACGCCCCCCAGTGGGGATGCGCCCGCAACCAAGGTACATGCCCTTGACTGGAATCGAACCCAGGACCCTTGAGTCTGCAGGCAGACGCTCTATCCACTGAGCCAAACTGGTTCGGCTCACCTATGTTTCTATCTATCCCTCTCCCTTTCTTTTTAACAATCAATAAAAATATATTTTAAAAAAATAAATAAAATCAATCAGTAAATAAAAGGGGGGTCTGCAAAAAGTTCAAAAGGGGGAAAGTAAGTCTTGCTCCCCTTCCTTATTCTGTTCTTGCAATTCTCAGAGTCGATTCTAATGCCATTATGTGTACTCACTGTGCGTTTCCTTCTTTCCTTGATGAGGCTGTAATGATTAACTCAGATTTAAAATTCCTTCCGTATAAAATGGAGTGGTTCTCAGCATTTAATCATTACGACTTTATAATTAAAATGCTACACAAATATGAGGTGTTATTCTTCTTAAAAGGAAAAGCAAGGCCTAGACAAACACTGTATTTTGAACTTTCTTTAGAACAGAGGTCTCTTGGGTCCTTAGAATCAGCCCCAGGCTTGACTGCTTTGTTCCATTGGGAGTGTTCCCATCCTCACCTTGCCTTCAGCAGGGAGGAAGGCTGAGCCCCTGCCTGACACGCCTCGGTCTGTCCCGCAGGTCATCACTTACTCCGGCCATCATGTCTACGATAACCTGACTGAGGAACAGAAGGGCCGAGTGGCCTTTGCTTCCAATTTCCTGGCAGGAGATGCTTCCCTGCAGATCGAGTCTCTGAAGCCCCGAGATGAGGGCCTGTACACGTGCAAGGTGAAGAATTCGGGCCACTACGTGTGGAGCCACGTCGTGTTAAAAGTCCTAGGTAAGGTAGAGTGCCTGCTAAGCGCCTACCTGGGCAAGGGACAGCCACAGCCATCGTGGTACTACAACGTCCTGTTCAGCACTCTTTTTTAGATTGAACTTATTGGGGTGACATTGGCTAATAAAATATATGGGTTCCAGGTGTACAATTCTATACAATAATACATCACCTGAATATTGTGTTGTGTGTTCACCTAATGAGATGTTCGGTACTTTGGAGTCTATATTCAGATGTCACCTACTCCAGTTCGCTGGGAATAAGTATGTTCTGTATTTTAACGGTAATGAAAGAAGAAAAAATAATCACAACTTTCTATGGTAGCCCTTAAAAAAATTAAATATCCTCTAATATTTGAATGATATCCTTATATTTAACTTAAATCTCTCTGATGATTTAAATCCATTTGTTGTTTTTTTTAACAGCAGAAGCTAAGTACTACTTAATATCTGCCAAATTAATGAACTCCTATCCTTGTCTCAATATTAGTAAAACCATACTCAGCTTTCCTAAAATTTCCAATTAAATGTGTTTCTTCTATGAGAATGATGTAGTTTTTGAGGCTGCCTCTGAAAATTCAACCATTGGAAGCAGCTGGAGTAGGTGTGAGTGCACAAGGGACAGAGCAGTGTATTTCTGGAGGTGATGTAACACAGGGCTAGGAAGCTAGGTAACGGCTCTTGAATCCCCACTCCGAAGTGAACCATCAGGATGGCCGGGGAAACTCAACAGGATATAGTTCTTCCATTGAGTCTACTGTTTGCAGATCTTTGAATCAGTACTTTTTTTCCTCTTTCTTTTTGGCCAGTGAGACCATCAAAGCCCAAGTGTGAGCTGGAAGGGGAGCCGAGAGAAGGCAGGGACCTGGCCTTGCAGTGCGCGTCGTCCTCTGGCACTGAGCCCATCGTGTATCACTGGCAGCGAGTCCGGGAGAAGGAGGGGGAGGAGGAGCGTCTGCCTCCCAAATCCAGGATCGGTAAGTCATCTTCCCGCCGGTCTATTGAGACAACAGGACGGAACTGTCCGTGAATTCCAAACTGGACAGCAATCACCATGCGACCTCAACTACACCCCTGCATCTCTGACCTTCCATTCACACCCATAAACTGGGACTGTCTTTCTGTTCTCAAATGGATCGTAAAGTGTAAAAAACATTAGAAAGAAATGTACCAAATAAATCCACTCTATCTATCTTGGTTAGTCTCCCTTAAATGTTCACAGCCCTTTGTAACTTTTGAGGATTTGCTATCATTTAAAAGAATGTTCACCTTTCTTCCCATGTCCCCAGATGGGATCTATTCTATCATCTATCTCATCCTTACCAAACGGGACTAGGGAATCTTGGGTAGATGATGTAATAAAATCAACACAAAATGCAGAGCCTGCGCTGAGGGAATCGCATCCTTTGTGCTTGCATAGACCACAGCAACCCGGGCCGCGTGCTGCTGCAGAACATCACGGCGGCCTCCTCGGGACTCTACCAGTGCACAGCGGGCAACGAGGCCGGGAAGGAGAGCTGCGTGGTGCGAGTCACGGTGCAGTGTAGGTATCCGCAGGTGCTGCTTCCCCCGCACTGTGCTTCAAACATGTCAACACGTGGAACAGGTTTGATCATGAGTAAGAGTAACCGTTATTTCCAGGAGTACATGGCTGTCACCCAAATCAGCCCAGTAGTTGCAAGGACCCTTCGGCAGTTGTGTGAGCTCTTTCTTTACAATCATGTGTCAGCTTTCTAAAGAAATGTATTATATCTGGGTGGGGACCAAGTGGAGATTTCCTTTATAAACTTCCCTTACAAAAGGGTAACTTCCGTTTTTAGAGCTTTTCCTGTGTCTGCAGTTTCTCAGAAATGATCAGCTTAAAATAATCTTCAAGTTGGAGCGGCATATTTTGGGGTGGCATATCCTACTGCCCTTCAACATCAGCGGGGGAGTCAGACATCGGGGGAAGCGGGGACTCAGGAAGATAACGCTCTGGGCATACGCATCCTGTCCAGGGCTTAGGTCTTTTAAGTTCATGCATCTCCTGGTTTGTTTCATTCCGTTTCCGCTTTCGTTTCCGAGAAAACAGATGTGCAGAGCATCGGCATGGTGGCGGGAGCAGTGACAGGCATGGTGGCCGGGGTCCTGCTGATCCTCCTCTTGGTGTGGCTGCTAGTCCGAAGGAAAGACAAAAAGAGATACGAGGAAGAAGAGAGACCTAATGAAATCCGGTCAGTCCCTCCCACATCTCCTCTCCCACTGGGCCTCCTTCCTGGGGCCAGTTCCACAGCGACCAGCAACGCAGTGGCCCATTTTCTCTCACCCAGGCGTCTGTGTGAGGGCTGTCCTGGTAGGCAAGGAGGGCCAGCCTCGGACAGAAGGTCTGGCTTGCCTTGACTTTAGGGAAACTGTCTCTCCTCCAGAGATGCAAGCGATCAACTCCCCATCACTTCTGATCCCTTCCGCTTAGAGCGGGCACACCCACGGGCCACAGAAGGGTTTCCATAGGCAAACCCCAGCTCAAGGGGCGCGTAGTCTTCCAGACCATGTCAACGGCCAGAGCATCAACGGCCAGAGCGAGAGCTCATCTCTGAGCTGCAAAGGGAGGTGCATGTGCCTGAGCCACGCTTTGAGCCTCAGAAGGCGGGCAGTCCCTGTTCCCTGCGTGGCTGCCTCCGGGGGTATGACCGAGGTTTGCAGCTTGAGGACTTTATCGGGAACCTTCAGAAGGAAGCGCCGCAGGGGCAGGATCCCAGCCTTTCCAGTGTTCCATCTCCCCTCTGCTGTGTTTTCTCTGCAGAGAGGACGCCGAGGCCCCGAAAGCCCGCCTGGTGAAGCCTGGCTCGTCGTCTTCTGGCTCTCAGAGCTCGCGCTCCGGTTCCTCCTGCACCCGCTCCACCGCCAACAGCGCCCCCCGCAGCCAGCGGACACTGTCCCCGGAGGCCGCGCCCCCGCCGGGGCTGGCCCCCCGCACCTACAGACTAGTGGGGCCAGAGGCCAGAGGCTGTGAACCGAAGAGAGCGCACCCCGCTCCCCCGGCCAAAGCAGAGAGCCCGGCCAGCAGGATCCCCGGCCGGAGCCGGCCCCTCCAAACTGTCTAAATCCCCGGGACTCTGACGCCCAGGCTTTCCCGGGAGTCAGGATCTTAGGACTTTTCTAGTCACTAGCTCAGCCACCAGCCACACAGTCCCCTCGATTCGGAGGAGCGGTCACTCTAGCGGGGAGGCGGCATGGAGCAGGTTCAATGCGCATTCTCCCTAAATGACACCGAACAAGGGGAGGGGTGTCAGCTGACCGCGTCCGGCAAGGCTTCGGACAGGAGTGGGGGGAGCGGGTCTAGATCCGGGCATCTGTGGACCAGACTGTGGTGAAAAAGGCTGAGAAAGGGGAGGGAACCCATGCGAAACTTCTCGCCTGAGATGTTTTGTATCAATACTTCAGTTCACGATTGTCAAGAAGTGAGGTGTTGTTCATACATTTTTTCTGCCTTTCTGCAAACCTACTGAATTATGTGATTATCCAGAGTCAAGCAGAACCCACAGCCTTATACTACACCTTTCTGCACCAGGGACTGGGGTTGCTGCTTCTAAGAAACTCCAAACAGGAAATGCCTCTTCTATTCTGTCTTGATCTCATTTACCATAAGGTTTGGATATGAATTTCAAGAGGAACTGAAATAATGGGATATGGAGATGAATTGAGTTTCTCCTACTCTATCCAGCACTAATTTTCTTCTACTCACATTGGACCATTAGAGCACTAAAAAAGGAGTCCAAAATGTGTGACAAGGGCCTAGGAGAAACCTTTCATCTTGCTGTTCAGAGGGTCACTGACAAGTATCAGAACTGTATGCTGAACAATTGTGGGTTTTCCCTCAAATCAGATGTCTCCATACTGCCCTGCTGGATCGCTCTGGAGCAAGAAAGCATTCACTGTGTCATTTCACAAGGTCCTTAGAAAGAAGTCTTACAGGGAAAGAGACCTCTTAGAGATGCTGAAAGACCATGATGTACCATTATAGTCTTTCTGAGAACACACAAAACCAGCATTTCCAGACTGACGGGGTCGGAGAGGGAGATTAGGTCACTTTTTCTGATGCCACAGAATGGCATAAGGAAGTTCAGCACTGCACCAAACTCGGAGCTTTCTCTATTTGTTTCCTCTTAAGAAAAGGATGTGAACCTGGGACTTCTGACGATTCTAGGCCTTAGGTTATCAGAAAGATCAGGGATTGCCAACATTTCCTACTGGCACTGCAGGTATGTCAAAGTCATTCCTGCCTGAGAAGTTGGGACAGAGCAAAGTTCAGTGTTTTACCAGCTGAGTCTGTAAGTCTAGCTCTGGGCTACAAGGAAATGGAATCAATTTGAGGAAGAGATGGTAAGGCTCTCTAGTGAGCGGCAGGAGAGGCGGGGTTAATGCCTGTTAACACTCGGTCAGCATCTTGGAAAGAATAAGCAAAAATGAATCACCAGGATAGCTCTCAGAAGAGCTGATCCATGGGAGAAGAAAGGTCTGAAAAATTAAAAGCAAACAACAAAACCAAACAGCAGCCTCCAATAAAATAACTTGCCCTTTTAATAGTTTTGACTATCTTACTACTCAAATTCATCCTATGCAAGAATTCGAAACCTGAAATAGCCCTTCGAGGACCCTACTGCAAATGTCAGCAGATCACTAGCAAAGCAAAAGATTTATTGTTGAAAGGGCAGCAGAGGCTATAGAAAAGAAAAAGCAACGCTGAAGATGGTGATGAAGCATTGCTTCTAAGTCAGATACTGAAAGGGAGAAGGCTGCTCTGGAACTGGGCCCCATTTCTCTGGTTTTTCATTTCTACATTTAATTCTTATAACAGTGTCTTCACATTGTGCAAATGCATTTCTTCTAAAGCCCTTTAAAGAAATAGGGGTTTAGCCCAGCCGGCATGGCTCAGTGGTTGAGCATTGACCTATGAGCCAGGAGGTCACGGTTCAATTCCCGGTCAGGGCACAGGCCCAGGTTGTGGGCCTGATCCCCATTGTGGGGTGTGCAGGAGGCAGCCGATCAGTGATTCTCTCTCATCATTGATGCTTCTATCTCTCTCCCCGTCTCCCTTCCTTCCTGAAATCAATAAAAATATATTAAAAAAAAAAAAGGAAATAGGGGTTTGGCCTTGGCCAGTCACTCAGAGCATCAGCCCATGGATCTAAGGGTCGAGGGTTCAGTTCCTGGTCAAGGGCACATGCCTCAGTAACAAAAGTTCAATCCCCAACCCTGGTTGGAGCGGCATGCAAGAAGCACCCAATCAATGTCTCTCACATGGATGTTTCTCTCCCCCTCCTCCTTCCTTTCCATTCTCTAAACATCAATGGAAAAATATCCTCTGGTAAGGATTGAAAAGTAAGTAAATAAAAAAAAGGGGGGGGGGTGTTTGTCAGTGGTTAGAGCATTGGCCTGCACACCAAAGGGTCTCAGGTTTGATCACCAGCCCCAGGCATGGCCGCCAATGTGACACATCGACAGTTCTCTCTCTCTCCCCATCCTGCCCTCCTACTCTCTCTAAAAATCAACAGAAAAAAATGTCCTCATATGAGGATTAACACACACAAAAATAGGGGCTTACCTTGGGTGAAAGTTCTCATCTGTGTTTTCTTACTCTTTAAAGTTGAGAAATAAGAGACATTGAGGAAGTAGTATAAAGAATGTAATGTTAGTTTAACTTCAAAGGGCTAGCAAATTTGGAATGTTTCTTGTACTGACACTGCCTCATTGTAAGATAAAAAGTCCCTCACTTTACTTTTTCCTTCTTCTTGTAGTGGTATCCAGCAATTTATCATTTCTGCTGGATAATATTGAGCATTCTCTATCCCGGAGAACCTGAGCCAAACAAGGGCCTAGGACACTGCATCCCTAGCAATTTTGCTCTGATCATTACTTCCTACCTTGAACCTACGGCAGCCGTGGGCAAACTACGGCCCGCGGGCCGGATCCGGCCAGTTTGAAATGAATAAAACTAAAAAAAAAAAAGACCGTACCCTTTTATGTAATGATGTTTACTTTGAATTTATATTAGTTCACACAAACACTCCATCCATGCTTTTGTTCCGGCCCTCCGGTCCCGTTTAAGAACCACTGTGGCCCTCGAGTCAGAAAGTTTGCCCACCCCTGACCTAGCGCCATGCCTTGGAAAGAAGGGTTTAGTCTCCTTTGCATGAAAGGATGTTTAGGTTATTTAAACATGTAGTTATCAGAAGATTAAAATACCAGTTGAATAATCCAGATTCTTTTGGAAATCAACTCACACTGGAAATCTACAAAACAAGTCACAAAACTGATAACTACCTAAAATCTGAGAAATTCTAGGGCTTGGAGATTCTGAGAAAGGTGATGAGGTCTTAGTAATGGTGGCGACCTTCCTCTGAGTCAAGCTTTTGAGTTCAGATATGACAGGCTCCAGGCTTAAGATAAAGTTTGAACCGTTACTGTTTTCAAACCACATTCCATTAATTTTGCAAGTCAGATAAGTTTGATGCTTGAATACGAAACAAACAAAGGATACAATCACTAGACGTTGGAAGAAAAAAATGTCCGGAAGAGGATACAGACAGAATGATGTGAATGTTTAGAGAATAACCATTTCAATAAAATATATAAACTGAACTTAAAACTGAAAAACAATGAAGTTGATGCCTTTGTTATTAGACTGTATAAAAACAGTTTCAGAATCGCTGGTGCAAAAACACACTCATTTTGCCTCATTTCTGTTAAGCCGTTTATACTTCCATCTTAACTTCTCAGTTGCCTTGTAATCGGGACTGTGATCAAAAAACAAGTATTTATTACAGATGGATCTGTGTCTGCAATGAAAACATAAGTAAGTAAAGGGGGTGCTGTAGGAGAGGCTGAAGCTCATATAACCTGCCCGGGGAACTGGTTTATTAGCTTTCTGCCAACGGAAGGACAGAACTCGGACTGAATATATCTGCTCTTTGTTGATTTCGGTCACAAATACACCAACCACGTGTCTCCCCCAAGGCGCGGCGCCGGGCAGTCCTGGAGACGCCCCGCGATGGCGGGTCCGCGCTAGACCCCCCTTGGGGACTTTATCAGAATAACAGTGTTTGCTAAGCAAGTGCAGGTGACGCACCCACAGGAGAGCAAGCACCGGACCCGGTGAACCGGGGCCCCGCGGCATGGAATGGGGCGACGGCGCAGCCCCGGGCCGCGCTCGGCAGGGGCCAGGCCTGGAGGGCGGGTGCTCCCCCCGAGCCCCGGGCCGCCCCGCCGCTTCACTGTAGGGGCCGGCCGGGCCGGGCGCTCCTCACACCCGAACTTTAGCTGTAAACTCGATCGTCCCGTTTCACCAGGACTCGGCCCACGGCCTGACCTCGGGGAGCGCCGTGATCGGCGGCACATGCGACCGCGGGTCGGGCCCAGTCCACCCACCGGCTGGGCGGCTGGGCCGCAGGCGGGGCGGGGTCAGCGCCGGGGCTGGGAGGGGGGCGAGCGGAGCCGGTGCTGAACGAGCCGGGGGTGGGGGTGGGAGGGGCAGCCTCAGGCCCCCGGAGGCGGAGGAGCCGCACAGCCCCCCCCCCCCCCCGAGCCCCGAGGCCGCGGCCCGGGCTGCCTGTGGCGGCTCCCCTCCCCCGGGCCCCCTAACCCCAGGGAACACGGGCCTCGGGGACTGACCGAGCGGGAGCGGGAGCGGCGTCTGCTCAGAGCACGGCGCGCACTGGACCGGGGGCGGGGTGTCCGCGCCTCCGCGGTGCGGCCGGCGCTCGGCCCGAGGCAGAGAGGAGACCGGGCCCGCCGCCCGGAGGCCGTGACCCAGCGCCGGGGCGGCCGGGGCGGGAGCCGCCAACGCGGGAGCGGCCGCCTCGCTCGGAGGCCCGTCCACCCGGGCCTGGGCGGAGGGCGGGCCCAGCGCCGAGTGCGCTCCCGGCGGAGGTGGGGCGGGGTGCGGGGTCCCCACCCGGACCCGGCCTGGGCGGGCCCGACCCGAGGCCCCTCCACCCCTGCGGTGGGGGCTGCGGGCCTCCGGCTGCGGCCGTGAAGCGAGGGCGCAGGCGGCCTGGCGGCTCCCCAAACCGCAGGCCTGGGTGGCCCCGGAGCAGTCACCCCAGCAGCGCCCAGGGTCCCGCACCGCGGGGCCAGGCCCTCGCCCGGAAGCAGCCACTGCGAATCGGGGTCCGAGGAACCCGGGGGGTTGGGGGCTCGCGCGCCTGAGGGGCCTGGGCCGTGGGGGAGGGGGAGCCCGTGGGGGAGGGGCGCCCGCGGCCATCTTGTCCTGGCCCCACTTCCGTCTCCTCTCCCGGCGCCTGGAGTCCCGCGCTCCTCCCGGGGCCGCTCCAGGGCGCGGCCAGCGCGGCCGCCATTGGTCGACCCCGGGTGCGCCCGCCCCCCTCCCGCCCGCGCTCCGGGGCGCACGCGCACAGGCGGACGCCCTTCCCGGGTGACGCTGGGCTCCCGCGCGCGGGCTTGGCCTCCTCCCCGCCTCCCCCGCCCTCTCCCCGGGGCCGTTCGGAGCGCGGGGGCGAGAATGAAAGTTCCAGAATGCTGCGGCGAGTGCGTCATCGCGGGGAGGGGCGGGGCCCAGGGCGGAGCCAGCGTGCTCATTGGGGCTCGTAGGGGCGGTCGCGCGCCCATTGGTCGAGAAGCCTTGATGGGCAGCGAGCAGGGCGGGCCCCTTCTGGAAGGTTCTGAGGGAGGGTATAAGAGGCCGGGCGGCGGCGGAGCTCAGCCTCATTGAACGCGGGGACACCAGTTTAGGTCGGTCTGTGCCAGCCGAGCGCGCACACCAGGTAAGGCCGCGGCCGCTCGGGCCTTGGGAGCTCGACGGAGAAGCGAGGAGGCGGGTGGGCGGCGGCCGGGCGGGCTCTGAGGGCCCCCGCGGGCCGCCTGCGCGAACCTTCACCGGGCCGGGGAGGTTCGCTCCTGGCGGGCGTGGGGCGCCCGCCCTCGGGAGAGGGAAGGGAGTTGCCGCGGCCTCCTTTGGCGCGGAAGTGGAGCGCTTTACAGCCGCCCCTGCGCTCCCCGGCCTCCTGGTTAGGCAGGTCCACCCGTGTTCTTTGGCAGCCATTACTGGCGCGCGCCCAAGGCGGGGGAGGGGGCCTCCGGGAGCACTTTCTGCGCCGGCGGTGCAGCGGGCGGGGGCGCCGCGTGGTGGGGAAGCAGTGGGGGGGGGGCGGTGTGCAAGGTCCCAATCGGGCTTGAGGCCACGTGGTCGCCAATGGCGCAGACCTTCCCGGCCGGTGTTTCCCCTTCAGCCGGGGGCTGCAGTGGCTTTAACCCGCCCGTGAGGTTACCGCCGGCAACGCTGAGTGGTCATACTGTGCCGGGCTCACCCGACCTATGAAATAGGTCACCATTCGATCCCGGCAGGCCACGTGCTCTCGATTGTGGGCTGGAGCCTCAGTGTGAGGCGAGCTGATCTCGAAATTGATTCTATTCTTCTAACTCAAATGAATAAAAATATATTTAAAAGTGGTCACACCTAATAATAGCCTGACTTTCAACTTAACAAAATAAGCATTTCTAAGCGCTCAAACTTTTTTCCAGCAACCATGTCTAAGGGACCTGCAGTTGGCATTGATCTTGGCACCACCTACTCTTGTGTGGGTGTATTCCAGCATGGAAAAGTGGAGATAATTGCCAACGATCAGGGAAACCGAACCACCCCGAGTTATGTTGCCTTTACTGATACTGAGCGATTGATCGGTGATGCTGCAAAGAATCAAGTAGCAATGAATCCCACCAACACGGTCTTTGGTAAGTCTAATATTAAAGTCGTGGCGTAAATTAAGCTAGGCGCGGGACACCTATTGTGCAGAACTCAGGTTTAAATATAAGTCTGGGACCAGGAAAGCCCTTAGAATTGGAAGAATCATTTTAATATATGTGCTGCCAAAGCGAGCGCGGAAGAATCATTTTAAAAGCGTAGATGAAATAGACATGAGCAGCAGTCCATAACTGCTTAGGCTAAAATTTTGAGGTATGGGCAGCTCAGGAAAACTTAACCAAATTTGCTGGCCATACAAAAGTTGAAATAATTTAGTATGAACGTGGGTTGCTAGGCATCAGTATTTGAGTAATTGAGAGCCTAGGATGTTTGGGAAAATATAAGGAAATTGATGATTTGGATTTGCATTTCTAATATTTGTGCAGATGCCAAGCGCTTGATTGGACGTAGATTTGACGATGCTGTTGTCCAGTCTGACATGAAACATTGGCCCTTCATGGTGGTGAATGATGCTGGCAGACCCAAGGTCCAAGTAGAATACAAGGGAGAGACAAAAAGCTTTTATCCAGAAGAGGTGTCATCCATGGTTTTGACAAAGATGAAGGAAATCGCAGAAGCCTACCTTGGGAAGGTGAGTAGTGCAGTGTGGGAGGCATAGATGGGGATGGCAACACCAGATACTTAGGTTCTCTGGTGGGTGGATGACTTGGGTTTTGACTGACCAAGAATATACAGACAAGTTGTCAGGAACTGGTCTATTTGTGTTAACAAAAATGTTTTCTGTAATTTGCTCTATTTTGAGTGCATGCCTGAGTAGGTGATCATAGGACTACCAGTGTGTATGAACTACAATATCCTTTATTTTTTTCTATTAGACTGTTACGAATGCTGTTGTCACAGTACCTGCTTACTTCAATGACTCTCAGCGTCAGGCCACCAAAGATGCTGGAACTATTGCTGGTCTCAATGTACTTAGAATCATCAATGAGCCAACTGCTGCTGCTATTGCTTACGGTTTAGACAAAAAGGTGTGTACCATTTGTGCTGCATGTCTGCATTACTTTAAGATTAAATATGAGCCTTAGTAAAAAGTTGGCATCTGAAATAAATTTAACAAGCGATCTTCATTCTAATGGCAGGTTGGAGCTGAAAGAAACGTGCTGATCTTTGACTTGGGAGGTGGCACTTTCGATGTGTCAATCCTCACAATTGAAGATGGAATCTTTGAGGTCAAATCTACAGCTGGGGACACCCACTTAGGTGGAGAAGACTTCGACAACCGAATGGTCAACCATTTCATTGCAGAGTTCAAACGCAAGCATAAGAAGGATATCAGTGAGAACAAGAGGGCTGTCCGCCGCCTTCGTACTGCGTGTGAACGTGCTAAGCGCACCCTCTCCTCCAGCACCCAGGCCAGTATTGAGATTGATTCACTCTATGAAGGAATCGACTTCTATACCTCTATCACCCGTGCCCGATTTGAAGAATTGAATGCTGACCTTTTCCGTGGCACCCTGGACCCTGTAGAGAAAGCCCTTCGGGATGCCAAGCTTGACAAGTCCCAGATCCATGATATTGTCCTGGTGGGTGGCTCTACTCGTATCCCCAAGATTCAGAAACTCCTACAGGACTTCTTCAATGGAAAAGAGTTGAATAAGAGCATCAACCCTGATGAGGCTGTCGCTTATGGTGCAGGTAATCCAATGACCCTACTTGAACAGTTCTAATGGTAGCCTCTTTGGAGAGGCTCAAGCTGACTCGCTGTGATGAATGATCCTTAAACATTCGTAGTTTCCACTAAAAGCTTAGCTAATGATAGCCTAACTTCCTTGGATGTCTGAGCGATTGAGAGAATTGTTAATGAAAAAAGGAGTTGTGTATCACTTTTTAAAACTAAATACTTTTTAATCCAGCTGTCCAGGCGGCCATTCTCTCTGGAGACAAATCTGAAAATGTCCAAGACCTGCTGCTGCTGGACGTCACGCCTCTCTCCCTCGGCATTGAGACGGCCGGCGGCGTCATGACGGTGCTGATCAAGCGCAACACCACCATCCCCACCAAGCAGACGCAGACCTTCACCACCTACTCCGACAACCAGCCGGGTGTGCTCATCCAGGTGAGTTTCTCTCAACCTGGCCTGAGGTATTGGAAGGTTCTATATATAAAATGGGGGGTTGGGGTGGGAGGGGAGACTTGGCCCCGCTGTGATGATGGATTCCAAAACCATTCGTAGTTTCCACCAGAAGTCTTGTGTTGGCCAATTCCTTCCTTGGATGTCTGAGCGGGTCAGGCTTCCCTAATTGAAGTTATACTTGGAATAGCATAGAAAATTTGCAATAGTTTTCTAGTAATTTCTATTTTCTACCAAGGTTTATGAAGGTGAGCGTGCCATGACCAAGGATAACAACCTGCTTGGCAAGTTTGAACTCACAGGCATACCTCCTGCACCTCGTGGTGTTCCTCAGATTGAAGTCACTTTTGATATTGATGCCAATGGCATCCTCAATGTCTCTGCTGTGGATAAGAGTACCGGAAAAGAGAACAAGATAACCATCACTAACGACAAGGGTAAGTTAAACCACAATATTGAGTGTCAATGCCACCTGGACTTAAAATTTAATAGTAGGGACATGCTTTGGGTCTTAAGTTTGCATGTTTCAAATACTTCTGCCCAGGGGGAGGGGCATTTAGCTGAGATGGGGATTGTAGATTACAGTTTTCAAACATACGCCATGTCTAAATGCCACAGGTCGTCTGAGCAAGGAAGACATTGAGCGCATGGTCCAAGAAGCTGAGAAGTACAAAGCTGAAGACGAGAAGCAGCGGGACAAGGTGTCTTCCAAGAATTCACTTGAGTCCTATGCATTCAACATGAAAGCAACCGTTGAAGATGAGAAACTCCAAGGCAAGATCACCGATGAGGACAAACAGAAGATTCTTGACAAGTGCAATGAAATCATCAACTGGCTTGATAAGAACCAGGTATGTAGTTTTTTTAAATTGAGCGGATGGGCCTAGAGCTTGAGGACATTGGAGGTCACAATGATGAATGGTCCAAACATTCGCGGTTTCCACCAGAATTCCAGTTGTGTTGGCAACTTCCTTCCTTGGATGTCTGAGTGGCCCACGATTTCATAAGTAGTCTTTACAGTGATGGCAGGCTTCTGTGTCTAGTGCCTTATCAGATATTGCATTAGTTGCATAAAGGTTCCTTAAGTTTTGATGGTAAAATATTTTATCCTTTTCCCAGACTGCAGAAAAGGAAGAATTTGAACATCAGCAGAAAGAGTTGGAAAAAGTCTGCAACCCCATCATCACCAAGCTGTACCAGAGTGCAGGAGGCATGCCAGGAGGAATGCCTGGGGGCTTCCCTGGTGGCGGAGCTCCACCATCTGGCGGTGCCTCCTCTGGGCCCACCATTGAAGAGGTTGATTAAGCCAGCTTTGAGCATAGATCTAGCATTGTTCCACACAAAATATTGAAGGACCCAAATTTGTAGCAAATTCCATGGCAGTTTTAAAAGTTGAGCTGCTGTATAGTAAATAACTGGGCATTCTTGATACTTGAATACGGACTGTGCACAGGGAAAGGAAATATAATGCACTTTATAACTGTATTGTAAAGTGGAAAATGCGGCGTCTTAAATAAAACTATTTAAAATTGGCACCATACAATTGCCTGACTCCATGTTTTATAAAGGCAGCGCTCACTTTCTAGGGTGGGGATTTCTCTCTGGCCTAAGTATTTACACACAGTATCTGGGTTGTCAAGTATAGATTACTGAAGTTCAGCAAATTCCTAAGGAAGGTTTAAATGAAGGGAAATAACTTTGAGTTAGGGCTCATAATTTAGTATATGGTGCTATCAACACTAAAATTTTGAACTGTAGATACATTAATTACTTTAAGGATTAAGTTCTTGGAACAAAATCCTAATTTCTTGGAGTGATAAATGGTTAATAAAAATGGTAGGTTCAGGTGGACAATTCTGAGGTACACCACCTGCATGGTGTATTGTGTGTTCACCGCCCCAGGTCATTTTGAAGTTTTAAGGACAGCTGGTTTGAGCAAAGATACCGCCATTTGTGCCTGGGTGGAAGTACAATGTCAGTACAATGTTTGAACCTGTGGAGTAAAGAGGGCCCTCCCACCAGAAGCCCTGCTCAGGCTAGCTTTTGCTGGTTT
Source organism: Myotis nattereri (assembly GCF_964212035.1). Taxonomy (NCBI): domain Eukaryota; kingdom Metazoa; phylum Chordata; class Mammalia; order Chiroptera; family Vespertilionidae; genus Myotis; species Myotis nattereri. The sequence continues at coordinate 3,223,282 of NC_138095.1, read as the reverse complement.
TTCTTAGTCCAGGGCTTCGTTGGCTGTGGTGAGGGTCTTCTCACCTTTGAATCAAACTAATTTGGTTGGAAAGGAGTTGAGTAGCTAATAGGTTTTGATCAATCAGCCTAACCCAGGGGTCCTCAAAACTTTAAACGGGGGTCAGTTCACTGTCCCTCAGACGGTTGGAGGGCCAGACTATAGTTTAAAAAAACCAAATTCCTATGCATACTGCACATATCTTATTGAAGTAAAAGAAAAACGGGAACAAATACAATATTTGTATTAGCATGCGGCCCGTGGGCAGTAGTTTGAGGACCCCTGGCCTAACCTTCAAAGTTAATAGGCTGAGAGGAGGAACCCAATTTGTAACTACAGTGCCTTTAGGTACTAGTAATCCTGCTTAGGAGCAAAGGCCTTGATGGTTCTTTGTTCACTGGGTTGTAAGCAAAGTTTTTTTGTAAATCACTTTGTCCTAATGGACCTCCATTTCCTCAAGCCTGAACCAAGGTGATGGCTAAAATCTATACTTGTCCCTGTGGTGGTCAGTTTAGGATTCTAGGTGTCTCAAGGCTCACAGAGTAACCCCACCTATTGCTTCCTCTATCATGGTTCTTGGTAAAATGCAGGTAACTGCAATTCTCAGCATTAGCCTAGTTCAGTGAGCATAACCAAGAGGCTGGTTGCCATTCATACCAGTATCCTAGGAACTATGCCAAAATTGCCAAGGCATTTTTGCTAATTTTACAGCAGTTTACGAAAAAAATTTTGAGTTGCAAGTAAATGAAGTTACATATTCAAAAACCTTTACTACATTGACATACTTAGCAATATCATCACTAATAAAAGCAGACTTAGAACTGGACGCCATTTCGAAGCTTTGGTAGTGCTCCCGGCACTTTTGGCGAAAGGAGGAGCGCAATCGTGCTCCCCGGCACTCGGGTTAATTTTTCTTGTCCATAAGTTGGCATCAGTGAAACATTGGAGGGAAAAATCGCAGTTTCCTTTATGTGGATGGGAGAAAATGCACTGGTAGGCATGTGTAGTAGAAAATAGTTGGGGTTTGGGAGGAGGGTGGAAATTATTTGCTTTATTTTTAGTTAAATCTGAACAAGAAGGTTCAGAGAAAAGTAACCTCGTAAACCAGGGGGAGGAGATTCAGGCATTGACATTCTATAAAAAACTTCAAAACATTTTTGTGAGAAAAACCTATCAAAATAACTAGACTTAAGACACTTGTTTATTGTGCTGTATATGTTCTTTGGTAATTACACTTTAGCCTGTAAATTCGTAAATGAAAAGATTAGCCTTTGACTATATTAGGGAAATTATTTTAATTGTTGCCTTATTGTGCTGATGAAGAACTAATTTCTTGGTTGTCCTTTAGTTTATGTAGGTCCATTCTTTCAAAATGCTCATACGAAGAGCCAAAATGTATCAGATCTGTATGGTCAGAGATGTGGCACTCATAAGAAAGCATGTTACCATTTCTTCGTCTCTTATGACCCCTTTTTAAATTTATGTGACTTTCATTAAAGATTACATTTAAGGTTTAAAAACAAAAACATTTTTGTTCCTGCACAGTAGAGCAGTGAATTATAAAGTGCCCAGCTCATCTGAATACAGAACTTTACTCCAAAACCTGTATTTTTATCTGGGCTTCATGCTTACTGGGGAAAAAAAGTACGTACATGCAATTATGTACTTAATTTGGTCCCAATATTCATCTTGAGTTCACTTTTCATTTTTTTATGTTTTTATTGATTTCAGAGAGGAAGGGAGAGGGAGAGGATAGACTCATCAATGATGAGAATTATAGACAGGCTGCCTCCTGCATGCTCCCTACTGGGGCTGGAACCCACAACCTGGGTGGGTATGTGCCCTGAACTGTGACCCACCGGCCAGGCTGAGTTCACTTTCACATCGTTTTTTCCAGTACTTTGGGGTTCACAATTGTAGATTGACCTTTGCAAGTAGAAGTCTAAGGATCCAAGTAACTCAAATCAACTTTGCTTTGTCTTTCTTTTAATCAGCCTTCTGCTGCTGGCTGAGCCTGGTTGGGGGAGTAGACACAAAGCTAGTGAAGATCACTTCCAGTCGTAAATGTCTACAGGGTAGCAGGAGAGACTGACATACACACGATGAATTGAGGACAATTACAAAGTGACATTACAGGTACCAGGTAGCCTAATGATTGTGGGAAGACCCTGGAAAGAGTATTACATAAGTCGTTTATTGGAGAAAGCTTAAAGGAAGATGCAGAGAAGGTGGCCATAGGAACACTAATGTCTACCATTTTCCATTCAGTTCAGTGTTGGCAAGTGGTTCCACTTCTTTTATTTGATTCTAACAGCATGGGAAGAATGGCTGGATAGTCGAGCTCTGTGTGCATAAGTATGTAGGGCGGCAAGAATGTTACTTTTGCATGAATTTTTCTAAGGAGATGGTTGTAAGAGGGAATGTCCTGGCCTAGATGCCTGGTTCTGATATTTGTACAGGGTACTACTGGGTTGGAAAGAGGAGGCAAAAACTTGTGTCCCTCAACCTCCACATCCAGCTTTAAGAGTTACAGGCTGGCTTCAGCTGAACTGAGCAATAACATGGCTGACTTCGAAATGTATTTTTCATACCATAGCTTGTTTGATCCAACAGTAACCATTACACTTTTAAACTACTAAGGCAATAATTTGTTAATCCTCACTTGATATTTTTCCATTTCTTTTTTTTTTCTTTTTTTTTTTTAGAGAGAGTGGAAGGAAGGGAGGGAGGGGAAGAAGAGAGAGAGAGAGGAGAGGAAGACACATCAATTCGTTGCCTCCTGCAGGAGCCCTGACCTGGCCAGGATTGAACCTGCAACCCTTTGATGCATGGGCTGAAACTCTAACCACTGAGCACACCAGCCAGAGCAGGAAATAACTTTTATCTTTAATGCTACAGCAATAAAGTTACTACTGTAATATTTATATACTTAAAATGACATGTAAAGATCGATGTTTCATCGATGTTTCTAACTCTATCCCTTTCCCTTCCTCTCTGTAAAAAAATCAATAAAATATATTAAAAAATAAAAGCCCTAACCGGTTTGGCTCAGTGGATAGAGCGTTAGCCTGCAGACTGAAGGGTCCCAGGTTCGATTCCGGTCAAGGGCATGTACCTTGGTTCCGGGCACATCCCCAGTAGGGGGGTGTGCAGGAGGCAGCTGATGGATGTTTCTTCAATGTTTCTCTCTCATTGATGTTTCTAACTATCCCTTTCCCTTCCTCCCTGTAAAAAAATCAATAAAATATATTTAAAAATCATGTAAAGAGCTAAAATAATGCCTTCAAACAATCCTTTTCTCAAACAGTATTTATTGAGTACCTACAATGTTCCAAGACTTGTGCATAGTAAACAATGGCGTTTTGGATTTTGTTAAGATAGAATGGAGTTACTGGTGAGGCATAAGTAGGAAAGTTTGGGACAATTTTCATTTTTTTGAAGTCTATATGTGGATGTAAGGGCATCTTTGTCCACTAGATGGCAGTAGCTATTTATAAAACTGCTACCAGGGCAGATGGGAGAAATTGCCAGATTTTTTTTACGAAGTTTTGTGCTTTTGGTTTTTTCTCCCAAATTTTTATTGAATTTATGGGGTGACATTAGTTAATAAAACTATGGATTTCAGGTGTACAATTTTATAATACATCATCTGTAATCTGTACACAGGTGGGGCAAAAGTTAAGTTTATGGTTGTATGGAAAATAACTAAATCATAATAGTACAAGAATAAACTCTATTTTGGGTATGTACTCACAACTGTAAACCTAATTTTGCCCCTTCTTGTATTGTATTGTGTGTTCACCCCCTAGTCAGGTCTCCTTCCATCACCATTTATCCCCCTTTTACTGTCTTTTACTTGCCCCCACACCCAAGATTTGTGCTTTTTGTTTGTTTCACAAGTTTCCTAACTGGAAGGATAGCAAACACTGAGGAAGGAAGTCAGCCTCAAATATTCACCTTCCACTTCCAGGTATTCCCAGTTAAGTTGAGCAAGTGCCCTGCTTGAGGGGTATGCCTTTTATTCCCAATCCCATTGTGTGTGTGTGTGTGGGGGGGGGGTGGGGGGGATACAGACAGACTTTGAAACGTGGAGGGGGAAAAGATAAAGCTCAGTGGGAAGATATTTTTAAGCTAAGAAAAGAAAGAGGCTGCAGAGCTGACTTCCCCAAGGAGGGGTAGGAGAGGGAGAGGCAGAGAGAGAGAGAGGAGAGAATGGGAATGAGATGAGTTTGTCTTGCTGTGAAAAGATGAATGATCACTTCTGGGAATCTAATGTAGAGTGGACCTTTGTACCCATTGATCAACGTCTCCCCACTTCCCCCACCCCCTGTGCTGTTCTTATCTATGTCATTTGAGATACGGAACTCTCAAACCAAGTAGATACAGTTTTATATCGAGGGGTTGAAAAAAATTAGATTGGACTGAAAAGAAAGCAGGCTATAGGCAAGTAACCACTTGAAAAGATTTAGAAATATTCACCAGAAATCTCTTGTTTGTTGACTTAGTGTTTCTCATATTTCTGTCTAGCAGAGACCTACTCCGCTGTTTACTAGGTGTGTGACCTTAAATTATTCCTTCTGAAGCCGAGTTTCTTTACCTATGGAATGGGATTATGATACTCAACCATTTTATTTGTTTTGAGGACTAAGTGAGCCAGTATATGTGGAGCATTTAGCTCTGTACCTGACTCATAGAATATAAGTGCTCAGTAAAGGCTATTATTAACTATTCATTAACTATTAACTATTAATTACATAATTATTTAAAAATTTCCCAAGACTACCATGACAAAGTACCAAAAACTGTGTGGCTTAAAACAATAGCAATGTATTGCCCCACAGCTCAGGCGGCCAGCGGCCTGAGAGCAAGCCCGACCCTGCTCTCCCAGGGCCTGGCCTCTCGGCTCCGCACGGCCTCACAGATGCTGAGCTGCTACTCGGCTCCGGGAGGCGGCACTGCAGTCACATGACCATCTTCTTCCCCTCTGTTTTCACATGACTTTCCCTTTGGGGTCTGTTTCTGTGCCAGTTCCCTTTTAGAAGGACACCAGTCATGTTGGATGAGGGCCCACCCTAATGACCTCATTTTAAAATAGGACCTCTGTCAAAGGTGGTGAAACCATTCATTGTGACTAGTGGAGTCAGTACTCCCCGATGTCTTTCCCGGGAGGGGGACACAGCTCAGCCCCCATTCCCTGTGATCAGGAGATCCACCCCAGCGCTGCACAAACACAGAAGGGAGCCCCAGATGACATGCAAACACCGGTTCTTTCTAGGGGCCAAGGAAAAGGCCTTTTGATGGCAGTCTCCTTCCCGGAAGCAGCCCCAGCACGGGCCGCCAGCTGTGGGCCGTGTTCCCCTCTGTCCTCACCAGCCGTCGTCCCTCCGGACTCCCAAGCAATGGCTAATTCTATTCTTTCCGTGATTTCCCCGTGGGCAGCCGTTTATTTCTGTCATCAAGTCTCTGATGAAATCTTTATCTGTGAAATGTTTAGTCCAATCCCGGCAAATCGTGTGTATTAACACGGCACAGGCTGCCCGCGCCTGCATGATGTGGTCATTTGGAAGCGAGAGAAGTGAGGATATCGGGCCAGGCTTCCTTTGTGAGCTCGCATTAATGGGGGAGCTGGTGATGTTGATCGACAGCCCATCGATCTGGGCTAATAGTGCATTGAGGGGGCAGAAGTGGGGCGAGGCAGGGAATAAAGGATAACGGCCAGTGGCCAGGGTCCCGGCAGCTTTTAATCTATTATTGCCCCTTTTTAATGCAACTTTCTTGTCCACTGCATTTGCTTCCACCGGCTCCTCCTGCTGTGCTGAACTGTGAAGCCAGTGGGATGCCACCACCAGAGTGGCCCAGAGTTCCCGGTATTGATTCTTTGATGCTCTGGGTGTGAATTGTAATTATTTCATTAAGCTCTTTAATGGGTATCAACCATGAACCTTCCCCAGCCTAGGCTGGGGTGGCCAGGGCAAGGTCTGCATCATTAATGTGTTCGTCTCGTTGCCACCAATTGTTCTACCCTTGACCCTTTCCCCCCTCCTATTATTGCGTCTATAGTTTTAGTGGGAAGCAGGTCGATCTGCTCTCAGGGAGGAGCTGGGAAGGGAAGTTGGCTGATTTGGGGAGGTTGGAGGGGAGGCTACGGTTGAGCAGATTGCACTGTTGGCTATTCACACCAAGGGACTAGCTAATCACTGGGTCAGATCTGCTCTACCTCGTTCCGGTTTGCCTGTGCAAGGAGGCGATGCCCGATACCCCGGGACAAAGTGAGAGCGCTTGCAGCCACTTCCTTGGGTGGCTTTGAGTCCTGCTGTAGCTCAGGAGTATTCCACACCCTGACTTAGGCCATTCATCAATCTACTGGAGTGCTGTGTGTGTGACGGAGTGCAAAACATTGCTTTGTGACTTCAGGTTGCCTCATCTCTACGAAGGGTAGAGGGATCAGTAAGTGAACAGGTAGCAGCAAGACACTGATGAGCATTGAGAATGGGCACCACTGAGATGGGCACAGTGCAGGGAGATGGAGCTTCCTAGAGGGGCAAATGCCTAAACTGAACTTGAAGAATGAGTAGGAGATCGTCACAGTCAAGAGGAAGGGCACCTCAGTCCCTGGAACAGCATGTTGCAAAGGCCTGGAAGTGAAAGAGAGAAGGCACGTGAAATATGGGGGCCTCCTCGAGTCAAGTAAGGCCAAGGCTTTGTACGAGGAGGAAAAGAAGTCTGCCCTCAGCCCGAGTTTCGCAGCGTCTGCCCACCTGCCACTGTGGACTCATCAGGGGGCCCAGGAAGCTCAGAGTCCCAAGTGGCATTTCCCATCATTTTATCAGGCGCTTTCTTGTTCCCACAAGACTTACTTTTAGGTCAAGAGTGACTTTTATCTCAGGTCCTTCACGTGTTTGGTTTGTGTGGTGGTTTAAAACATATTCACAGTTTTCCTTGACACTGGTATCAAGGAATGGAGTCTAATTCCTCCCCCTTGAATGTGGGCCATCTTCAGGGACTATCTTCAAATGGGGAGAAGATGGCGTGAGTAACCCTGGGTAACTTCCAAGTCTAGCTTATTAAATCCATGCTGCTTCCATCTGGCCCTCTGGACATTCACTGAAGGAGTCTTCGGCTGCCCTGTAGGAGAGACCCCGAGTAAGAATTGGTCAGCTGAGACCAGTCAACTCCCAGTTCCAGAGCAAAATAAATTATTATTATTGTTTTAATTTATTATTTTAGGGTGATTTGTCACACAGTAATAAATAACTGGAAGAGTTATATTTGGCTAAGTTGTGTTTGATTCCATTTGATTACTATAGCTTTATAGTGAGTCTTAAAATCAGGTAATATGAGTCCCCCAAATTTGTTTTTCTTTTTTAAAAGTTTGTTTTGAGTCTTCTAGATCTTTTGCTTTTCCATGAAATTTTTAAAATTATCTAAATTTCTAAAAATAAAAAGATAGCCTGTTTGAATTATAATAAGGATTTTAATGACTATGGACTAAATAGGGTAGGGTTGACATCTTAACAATGTTGAGTACCAATCCATGAACATTGTATATATCTCTTCATTTGTTTAGGTCTTTCAAAATTTCTGTCAGCAATGTTTTGTAGTTTAGAATGAAGAAATCTTGCATCTTTTGTTGTATTGGTTCCTAGTTACATTTTTTAAATGAACATAGATATTTAATATGAGGTAAAGTTGTAGAAACAAGTAAGTAGGTAAGGAGAATCTCTACCCACATCTCTCCCAAAGTAACCTTTTTCTTTACCATGGTTTTTTTAAAAAATAAATCTTTATTGTTCAGATTATTACAGATGTTCCTCTCCCCCCCCTCCCCCCATAGCCCCCCTCCACCTGGTTCCCACCCATCCCATGCCCTTACCCCCCGCCACTGTCCTCACCCATAGGTGTAAGATCTTTGTCCAATCTCTTCCTGCACCCCCACACCCCCTTCCCCCCGAGAATTGTCAGTCCACTCCCTTTCTATGCCCCTGCTTCTATTATATTCACTAGTTTATTCTGACTTAATTTTTAGATTCACTTGTTGATATTTATTTGTTGTCACTTTGTTGTTCATAATTTTTATCTTTACCTTTTTCTTCTTCTTCCTCTTCTTAAAGAATATCCTCCAGCATTTCATATAATCCTGGTTTGGTGGTGATGAACTCCTTTAGCTTTTTCTTGTCTGTGAAGCTCTTTATCTAACTTTCAATTCTACATGGTAGCTTTGCTGGGTAGAGTAATCTTGGTTGTAGGTTCTTGCTATTCATCACTTTGAATATTTCTTGCCACTCCCTTCTGGCCTACATGGTTTCTGTTGAGAAATCAGCTGACAGTCGTATGGGTACTCCCTTGTAGGTAACTGTTTTTCTCTTGCTGCTTTTAAGATTCTCTCTTTGTCTTTAGCCCTTGGCATTTTAATTATGATGTGTCTTGGTGTGATCCTCTTTGGATTCCTCTTATTTGGGGTTCTCTTCGCTTCCTAGACTTGTAAGTGTATTTCTTTCATCAGGTAGGGGAAGTTTTTTTTTTTTTTAATATATTTTATTGATTTTTTACAGAGAGGAAGGGAGAGGGATAGAGAGTTAGAAACATCGATGAGAGAGAAACATCGATCAGCTGCCTCCTGCACACCTCCTACTGGGGATGTGCCCACAACCCAGGTACATGCCCTTGACCGGAATCGAACCTGGGACCTTTCAGTCCGCAAGCCGACGCTCTATCCACTGAGCCAAACCGGTTTCGGCATCATCAGGTAGGGGAAGTTTTTTGTCATGATTTCTTCTAATAGGTTTTCAGTATCTTGCTCTCTCTCTTCTTCTGGCACCCCCATAATTCGGATGTTGGTATGCTTGAAGTTGTCCCAGAGGCTCCTTACACTATCTTCATATTTTTGGATTCTTTTTTCTTTTTGCTTTTCAGGATGGTTGTTTTTTTCTTCTTTGTATTTCAAATCTTTGACTTGATTCTTGGGATCCTCTAGTCTGTTGTTGGATCTCTGTATGTTATTCTTAATTTCAGTCAGTGTATGTTTAATTTCTGACTGGTCCCTTTCCATTTTTTTTGGCATTCTCATTAAGATCCTTGAAGGTCTCACTAAGTTCCTCGGAGGTTTGTAGAAGATTCTTGAGCAATCTTATAACTGTGGTTCTGAACTCTATGTCCAGTAGTTTGCTTTCCTCCATTGCTTTCATTTATGACATGTTTCTTTGTCTCCACATTTTGGCTGACTGCAAGGACCCGCTGTGTCTATAGTGGAAGAACTGCTGGGCTGGAAACATCCTTATGGGGTAGGACTTGCTTCAGTGGGGCTTTGGTGCTCACTGAGTCTGCCTCTTGAGTGTGTCCCTTATGGATGTGAGGAGTTGAAATCTGGTATCTGACCACTGGGTACCCTGGCTCCTGGATCTCCAACTCAACCACTGTGTGAGTCCACCCAGCAGGAGCTACAGCGATATCAGCAGATTTCTCCTCTTTGTTTGGGGTTTGGAAGTTTTGGAGCTCTCTGACCCAACTGCAGTTCGTTAGGTTAGGCTGCAAAAGGGCAGGCGGTTCCTTTGCCCTGCTTGGGTGGGGATGTAAATTGAGTGGGTCAGGGTCTCAGAGAATCACCAGGGTGGAGCAAACAGCAATGGCTGTTGTCAGCCATCTCCGCGTCTCCGTGTCTCTGCATCCCCGAGTCCCTGAGTCCCACGACCTCACAGTAACAATGATCCCTGCAAGCAGCTCTGCGAGAAAGCCACCCTCGCTTTCCAACCAGCTGCAAGACAGTCTAGTTTCTCCCCGTAGGAGTCTGGGTCCCCAGAATCTCACTGTAAAGGAGTTCTTTTTCTTTCCTTATTGCTTTGGCTAGGATCTCCAGTAAACTGTTGGATAGAATGATGAGAATGGACAACCATGCCTTATGATCTTAGAAGAAAAGCATTTAATATTCACCATTAAGTATGATACTAACTTTGGGTTTTTCATAAATGTCCATAGATTTGGTTTGGTATTGTGATTCCGTTAAGGATAAATTTGTTGAGTGTGGCAACCTCCCCATAACAAAGCTGCCAGCAGAGATCTGGATGAAGGAAGAGAACTGGTGCAAATGAACATAGGAGTGTGGCCTGACGACTTAAAGGAAATGAGTGAATCTGAAGTAGTAAGAAGTGTTGCAAGATGAGGTTATCTGAGAGAGCCTGGGAAGAATGGAGATAGTGCCAAGAGAGAATAAAATCTGTGGATTTAGAATGACTTCCTTTTCCCTCTCCACCTGGGAATATATTCATTTCTCAAAAGCCAGCTGAAATCTTTTCTCTCCAGAACTGTCTTAGGCAAAGTTGGTGACTCCCCCAGTCAGTGCTCCCTATACAATTTGCAGCTTTAGTAGCACTTTTCAAACATTCTGGAGAAGTTTGTGTGCCTGGCGGTCTCCTCCACTTGTCAGTGAGCTCCTCTGAGGTTGGGACCATGTCTTCTTCATTTTCATATAGCCTCTCGGTCTTGCCTCTCTGGGAATCAAGAAATAGAGTCAGAGCTCGGGGTGCAGGCACCATATTCCCCCGGCTGTGCAAACCTCAACAAGTTTTCCTTCTGAAAAATGCTTTGATTTACAACAAGCATGTCAAACTCAAAGGCTAACATGGGCCAAATAAACAAGGTTTAAGTTTCTGTGGGCTGCAAAAAATCCCAAAAGCTTCACTTTTCATAGAAACATAGATTTATTTCAATAGAGACATGCTGAATACAAAGGGCTGAAATAAACGAGTCATCGTTAACATAAAATAATAGGACATTTTAATAAAAATTAATATTTTTTCTTGAACATTAACTTACCACTGAAGAACTGCACAGATTAATAAGCGTAAGGCAAATAAACCTATTTTTCTTGTTCTCCAAAAGTGAAATATTTCCTGTTGTGCACACCAAACAAGTCAGTCCAAGACGAATGACGTGGCAATTGGCTGCTAAAATATCCGCTGCTGGTATTAGTGGAGAGAAATGGTGCGCCTGCGCGTAAGGTGAGTAAGGGAAATGAATGCAACACGAAGATAGTAATCAGTCATTAGTGAATGTTGTAGCTCATTATTAATAATTATGTATAACAGGATATTAAGTTCTGAAATTTTTATTAAAACATTTCTTATATACCGTTATATTGGTTGGGCTGCAAAAATATTCATTGTTGGGTGCATGCAGCCCGAGGGCCACGAGTTTGACATGCTTGATTTAAAATATAATTCCCTTCTAAGAGCATGTACCAAGGTTTCACTTACTCCCTTGAGAGAGGGATTGAGAGTTCTCTGGGGGAGGGAGTATGTGGGAGGGGGTAGGTGAGGGGGGATGCCTGAATTGTTATCATGTCCAGGGATGGGTGAGGTAATTTGCTGAACTGGATAGGCCACTTGCTTTAGGCAGGCTGATTTGAACTCAACACAAAGACGATTCCTTACATTGAGAGCATCTGTCCATTCACACCAGTGCTGAGGAAGCCCCTGGCGTGTTCATGGAGTGACGCTGACTCCAGAGGGGGAATGAGCCTCAGACTTCCTGTCCTCAGGAGCCCACGGTGGAGAAATCCACAGAAGGCTCTGTCAGGTGGGGAAGGAAAGCAGGGGGTAGGATAGCTGTTTTTGAATCATCGAGGAGTGTGACTATATGCAGAATTGGCCTGGAGATCAGGACTGGCATCCATCGCTGAACTGAAGCGTCATAAAATAATCTTGGGGCCATTATGCCAGTTATTGAGTTATAGTCTCCAGCTCCAAACCCACTCCGTAGACTCTGCTTTTTGGTGTTTGGTCTGGGATTCTTTTGTTTTTTCTTTTCTTTAATCTTCACCTGAGGATATTTTCCCATTGATTTTTAGAGAGAGTGGAAGAGAGAGGGAGAGACAAAGAGAAACACTGATGGGAGAGAGACACATCGATTGGTTGCCTCCTGCATGCCCTCCACCAGGGCCAGGAGCCTGCAACCGAGGTATGTGCCCTTGACCGGAATCGAACCCAGGACCCTTCAGTCTACAGGCCAGTGCTCTATCCACTGAGCAAAACCGGCTAGGACTGGGATTCTTTATATGTATTCTTTATTTTTTATTTATTGATTTTTTAAAATTTATTGGTTTCAGAGACAGAGGGAGGGAGAGGGAGAGAGAGAAACGTGGATTTGTTGTTCCACTTGTTTATGTATTCATTGATTGATTCTTGTATGTTCTCTGACCTGGGACCAAACCCGCAGCCTTGGTGTATCAGGAGGATGTTCTAACCAACTGAGCTACCCTGCCAACTGGGTCCCTGTGAAGTTGCCCTGGAGGGGCATCAGAGGGAGGATAGAGAGCAGGAGGAGGGTAAGGACTCTGTCTTGTTGCTGTTCCTGATAGCGTCTCCCTGCTATGGCCTCCATGGCGGTGGCCATTGTTCTAGCTTTTTCCAGCACATCCTGAACAGACATCACTGTGCCTCTTCCGAACTGCCAGTGCTGGGTGAGGCCACATTGTCAGCGGTCTGAAGCTTCACAAAGCTCCCCCCAGCTCCCACACCAGCAACAGCTGAACTGCATGCCCTCCCTGAGGGCTGGTCCAGCATTCTGGCCCCTCCTCTAAGGTTTTAGGCTCCACCGGCCCCTGCCCTCCCCTCCTACTCCGTGCCCCAGCATGAGAAGGGTGAACATTCCAGAAGTTATCTCAGTCTTCCCTTTTAGCTTGGGCAGTTATCAATAACTATTTAATCACTTTCTTACAAGAAATTCTTTCCATTGAAACCCTTACTGTGGTTTCTGTTTGTTTTTTTTTCAATGATGCTATTTTAAAAAAATATATTTTTTTATTGATTTCAGAGAGGAAGGGAGAGGGAGAGAGAGATAGAAGTATCAATGATGAGAGAGAATCAGTGATCAGCTCCTTCCTGCAGGCCTCCTACTGGGGATCAAGCACGTAACCCAGGTATGTGCCCTTGACCAGAATCGAACCCAGGACCCTTGAGTCTGCAGGCTGACGTTCTATCCACTGAGCCAAACCGGCTAGGGCTGGTTTCTGGTTTCTTAACTGAACCCTGACATAATTATTATCAAGAAAGCTTTTGCTACAAGGAATTAGACTAGTAAAAACTAAATGCATGACATGGGAGGTTACAAAGTCTTCATTGCTAAACATTTGGAATTACAGAATTTATAGGCCTGAAAGTATGTTTAGAAATCATTTATTTGCATCCCATTATTTTACCAGAGTCCAGAAAATTAACTGGCTCATAAAAAGTATGCTATTTCACTTAACCCTTGTATTTAGCATTCCCTGTATGTGAGACACTATTCTGAACACTGTGATAAATATTAGCTCACTTAAATGTCATAAAAACATTGTCAGGTAGGTACTATTATTATTCCCCCTTTCCTAGAGTAGGAAGCTGAGATGCAGTGAGGTTAAGTAACTCGCCCAATGTCACACAGGCAGTACTTGCAGAGCTGAAATTTGGACAGAGACTTCTGGCTGGAGTTCCTACTTTGAATTGTTTTCTCTCTGCTGTTTTTAACCAGCAGCAGTGTCCAGCCTAGAGTCTAGGACAGTGACTTCCACTCAAGTGTTTGCTCACTGCCACACCGATGCAGGGCCCAGCACCACTGCCGACCAACTCCCAGTGCTAATGTCTAGTTCATGATCTACCTCACAGAATTCTGTTTTTATTCGCCACCAAAGTTAAAAGCTCTCGCCCTAACCGGTTTGGCTCAGTGGATAGAGCGTCAGCCTGCGGACTGAGGGGTCCCAGGTTCGATTCTGGTCGGGGGCATGTGCCTTGGTTGCGGGCGCATCCCCAGTGGGAGTTGTGCAGGGGGCAGCTGATCGATCTTTCTCTCTCATCGATGTTTCTAAGTATCCCTCGCTCTTCTTCTCTGTGAAAAATCAATAAAAAAAAAAAAGGTGGGCCCAGCCGGCGTGGCTCAGTGGTTGAGCATCAACCTTAGAACCAGGAGGTCACGGTTCAATTCCCTGTCAGGGCACATGCCTGGGTTGCGGGCTTGATCCCCAGTCAGGGACGCGCAGGAGGCAGCCGATTAATGATTCTCTCTCATCATCGATGTTTCTATCTCTCTTCCTCTCTGACAGAAAAAAATAAAAAAAATAAAAAGACTGGGGTGGGTGTGCGGAGGAGGGAGTTGCCTTCGCTTATTTCCAGCTTCTCTCCAGACCCACCGCACCGGGCCCAGCGCAGCCGTCGCGCTCTCGCTGCCTGGGGAACCGCTGTCTGGGCTGCAGCGTTCCTGCGCCTTCCCATTGGCAGCAGGTAACCCGCCTCCGGTTGCTGGGCAGCCACAGCTTAATTGGAACAACTGGGCTCTGGTTTCCCGAGGAAAACAGTCGGGCGCCTCCGCCGTCCATCAGTATTCTCTGCAGCCCCGGGTGGCTGCTCCCCGCGGGCTGGCTGAACCCGCGCTGACCTCATCTCCTCGCACAGAGCGGAGGAGGATTTGGACGAAATTAGTTATATTAGTGACTCCCCGAAACACTCCGTTTACTTGTGATATGACAAATATTTCAGCCATTAGGATCTCTCTGTCCCTTATCGTCTTAAATGCACTCACTTACATTCCAAATCACTACTTAATTTAAAAGCCTATTTGCTGAGATTGTCACAGGCCCAGGGAAAAGCAGAGGCAAACACTCACTCATCTCTGGCTGGAATAGGAGTCAGACTTGGAACTTTGATTGAATCTTTCTCCCCCAGACTTATGCTCAGTCAGGTACAATCCAAACACTTAGGGGAAAGGACTTAAAGGGAAACTCACACGGTAAGACTGATAGCTCTGCTTGGAGGTGGCAGGTGACCTTGGGCAAGGACTTTGTGGCTGGGGTCCTCATGCTCCTTGACCCCTGGGTATAGGCTCATTCAGAGCACACGCACTGCAGCCCTCGTATGTGCCAGGCGGTGTGGCGGATTCTGAGGGCATGGTGCTATTCTCAGTTTGTTATTGACAATTAACATTTATTGAGCACTTATTACTTGCCAACTACGCTAAATACTGTATGTGTGTTTTTGCATTTAATCCACACCATCATCTACATTACAAACGAAGAGGCTGGTCTGTGTGGCTCTTTAATTTATAATATTTAACACTGTGCAGTGCTGCCTCTCCAAATAAAACTTCCCCTGGAGAAATTTCTAAATGTGAGCCCCCAGCGCGGACCGTGTTCAATGTACACGCGCGTTGGGTGGTCAAGACGGGGCTACGCGGTCTCATCGGCAGCAGGTGCAGACTTCTCTACGCGGGAGGAGAGGAAGTTCTGATGGAATGCATGCCCTGTCATTTACATGGTTATAGTCCTGTGGGTTTTTTTAAAAAATATATTTTTATTGATTTCAGAGAGGAAGGGAGTAGGAGAGATAGAAACATCAATGATGAGAGAGAATCATTGATCGGCTGCCTCCTGCACGCCCCCCACTGGGGATTAAGCCGGCAACCCAGGCACGTGCCCTTGACTGGAATCAAACCCAGGACCTTTCAGCCCTCTGGCCGATGCTCTATCGACTGAGCCAAACCGGATAGGACGGATGATTATATTCTTGTTTTTCTTTATTTTAGTCTTTCTGGTTCCTCTGGGGGTTTTGGCAATGTTTGTTTGTTTGTTTGTTTCAGGGTTTCTCAGCCGTGTTAACGGGAAGCGAGGAGGGAGAATTATTCTACCTGGGCTTGGGTTTGAAGGTTAAAAGCAGAGACAGCCTTAGCTGGTGCGGCTCAATGGATAGAGCGTCAGCCTGCGGACTGAAGGGTCCTGGGTTTGATTTCAGTCAAGGGCACATGTCCAGGTTGCGGGCTGGATTCTCAATGTGGGGCGTGCAGGGGGCAGCCGATCAATGACCCTCTCTCATCATTGCTGTTTCTATCTCCCCCTCTTCCTTCCTCTGTGAAATCAATAAAAATATATTTTAAAAAATAAAAATTAAAAATAAAAGCAGAGACAGCAAACTCCTTGGAGCACAGCACGGAGAGGACGGGAGGTATCAACTTGGGCGACTCCTAGGTCCCCTGCCTGGGTTTGGAGATGTGGCCTCAGACTCCTTGGAGCCCAGAGATCTGTTCACAGACGCTGGAGCCGGCGTGTTTGTGACTGTGCGCAGCTTCTGTGCCCACAGCAGCTACCATCGCGGTGTGAGCCACAGCCTGGCGCTGCGAGTCTGAAACAGTTTACTGCTTCTCTGCTGCATCCAGGTTGGGTGTCGCCAGCTCTGAGCCTCTGCGGGGCGTCCTTTCCTTGTGGTCTTGCCTCGTCCTGGTGTCTACCAGGCTTTTCCTGTGGCAAAGGCAGTGCCAAGAGGGCGAGGGAGAGGCCTTGCTCAGACTCTGCAGCCCAGCGTTCCGGGCGCTCTCCCACTCGGGACATGCTGCCAGGCCAGGCCGGAGTCGAGGGGCAGAGAGGGGACTCCATTTCTTGACGAGAGGAGCTGCAGATGATTGTGGCCGGAGGGTGGACTTAATGAATACACAGAGACACAAATGAAGACACAAATGATCGTTGGCCGTTCCGGGTGAGGGGTGGAGACTGTCTCCCAGCCTGGCATCTGGGACATCCTGGCGCTATTTTTGGACCAGCAGAGTCTAGCAGAAGTTAAGTGAGCTGCCCAGACGGCCGCAGCCCCCCTCCTGCCCTCCAGGACCTTTCCCCGCCCCGGAGGGAGCCTGGCCTGGCCTCTGGGGGATGAAGACCCGAGGGAGGGAGGCCCAGCCTCCTCTGCCTTCCAGAGAGCCCAGCCCCTGTCCGCCAGTAAAATGTTGTCACATGAGTGAGTCGGAGAAACAAATCCACAAAACTGTGCAATAGGGCATCGTGGTTGTTTTAGGCCCCAGGCTGCCCTGCTCCAGGGCCCTCCCCAAAGTATTTTGGTCTCGTGACTATTTTCCGACCTAAGAGGTCATTTCCCGCCTCCTGGCAGCGCAGCGTATTTCTGTTGCTTGTTAGATGCTCAGGAAAAGAACCCAAGCAAAGGGAAGACTTGCTGTACCGGAACCACTTGGTCCCCCAGGGGGAGTATGTCCTCCTGTGCCCTGAAGGAGAAAAAGGCAGAAGTTAGAATTTATTGCATCACCTCTATTTGCCAAGATCTTAACTAGTGTTTACAAATTTATCCTTTAATCCTTCTTCCATATATTGAAAATCTTGGTTCCTGAAAACTTTAGTGTAATAATTACTTATTAGCATTATTCTACAACAAATAAAATAGTTTTAAAATAATCAAACTAGTGTTGTTACTAATAATTAGACTACCAAGTGAGGCTGAAAGTTTCTCTCCAGCTTTACTCATTGTTAGAATATACTCCTCTATTGCCGTGGTCTAAAAGCACTTGGAATAATTATTTTCTCTGAGTGTTTATTCATCAAACTGACTTATAATTTTGTTCATCTTTAATTGTTAGGGATTATGTTTTTCTATGGTATCGTTTTTGAGTAGATAAAACATTGATGTTTCTGAAGTCGAATTTAAAGGTATATCCCCGCTTTCAGCTATGCTCCCGCCAATCCTCCCCACTTTTGTTAGCTTTTGATCTACTTTTCCAGTGTTTGTTTTTGCAAATATAAGCAAATACGTGTGTATTTTTCACGTGTTTACTTTTTATTTTTTACAAAAAGGTGGCATTCTCTATACACATATGCTCCACTGCTTGCTTTTCCCACTTCGCATGTCCTGTCCACCAGCTCACAGTCCTGCCTCTGCTTCTGCAGCCTCACCTCGCTGCACCGCGGGCAGCAGCCATGCTTCACAGCTGAGGGCACCTGCGCTGTCCTCGCCTTCACATCTGCAGCTAATGCCGCAAACATGAACTGTGTGAGTTGGTCATTTTTGAATGTTGGTCTGAGTATCTTTTTAAAAAAAATATATATTTCATTGATTTTTTACAGAGAGGAAGGGAAAGGGATAGAGAGTTAGAAACATCCATGAGAGAGAAACATTGATCAGCTGCCTCTTGCACACCCCCTACTGGGGATATGCCCACAACCAAGGTACATGCCCTTGACCAGAATTGAACCCAGGACCTTTCAGTCTGCAGGCCGACGCTCTATCCACTGAGCCAAACTGGTTAGGGCTGGTCTGTGTATCTTTAGGATGGATGGTTCCTAGCGAGATTTCTGGGTCAGGTAGTACATGCACATATTTCCCGGGTGTTTATGAGCCTGTGTTTATAGAGCCTCTGCTAATAGGGCATTGCCTTTCCGAATCCCCAGCAACAGTGGATGAGTGTCGCCTGGGGGGAGGGAGAGGGGGAGGGGGAAGGAGCTGGTGGGAAGAAGTTAATGGGGGAAAAGGCGGACCTCTGCAATACTTTCAGCAATAAAGATTTTAATAAAACAAACAACGAATGAGTGGCGGTCTCCCCACCTCTTAGTTAACAGGCTATTCTCACAAGCGTTGGGGTTTCTGCGGTCCGAGGGGTGGAGAGCAGCACCGCGGCAGGTGGTTTTGAGATACAACAACCTTGGATCTCACAACCACCCAGTGAGGTAGGGGTTGGTGCCATTTGCCCCGTGTGAAGATGACAAGAGGCCCATTGGGAGGGTAAGGAATGTCCCTAGGCCACACAGCTGGTCAGTGGCTGAGGTCGGTGGCCTGCCCATGGATGCTCGGAGAACCTGTTTCCGGAGTGGACCTGGAGCTCTGTTTCGGTTTTCGTGAGGGTCAGTGTGTGGGTTCCCATTGCTGCCTCAGGACCGCCTCAGGGGCTTGTCAGGACTGAGGGGGGGGGGAGCGGGGGGAGGGGGTGAGGGGGAAGCAGGGAGCCTGTGCTTACAGAGACAGGATGGCACCCACCTCCCCTCGGGCCGCCAGCACCCGGGCATTTTGAGGAGAACAGTGAGAGACCTGCAACCTGTTTAATTCTGTTAGAGAATCAGGGAGGTGCTTGATGAAGCCATTAAGTGGGGTTCGTGTCTCCATTCTACTTATAAGACTCCAGGAGGGCCAATGCTGATGGAAATTTATTGATTTCTTTCTCTGCCTTTACCGAATGGGTCAAAAACGTGGTGCCACGCTGCTGGTTCCAATTAAAATCACCTGTTAGCTTACAAAGGTTGACCCTCTCTGGCTTCCCCCTTATCCTCCATTTAAAAAGGGTTTAAAAGATTTTCATTTAATTGATTTGCTGTAAAATGCCCTTTACAATTACCCAGATAAACTAGGAGTCACCTGTGGAGTAAGAGCCAATTTGAGCTGTTTATCAAGACTTGCCTCCGGCCACTTCTCACCCCGGGGTCTGGGCCTCCGTATTGATGGCCTGCATCTGTCCGCATCGGTGCCTATGGCAGCAGCGAGCTTTTAGGGAGATGGGGAGCGGCTGCATCTTGAGCAGGTGAGAAGCATGGCGGGGCTTTTAGTTTGAAATGAGGATGGTCTGCTGTGCTGAAAACAAGTTCAGAAAATCAGCCCTTAGACATATTTAAGATTACGTTATGTATGTTGGCTGTCTGTTAAAAATTAAAAGTACTTATGGAATTTATGTTAACGGTTTTCAGAACTCTTAAATGATCTACAATCAAATTATGATGCTGTAATGAAATTCATGATATTAAAAAGAAGAAGAAAATTAGCCGTGGCCCCTGTGCCTACAGATAATCAGAGTTGGCCTCATGCAAAAGCCGGCACTGGGCCTCAGGAAGCGGGAATGTGGGTAGTGGGGAAAGCCGAGGAAGGACACTTTCCCAGTTTCTTTTGGTTTCATGTCCAGCTGTGTTGAGGAGAGCTGGGAGCCTCTGTAAGAGTTGTGGGAAGTGGCATTTTGTTCTTTGAGCTATTGGGGAGTAGGGGATGTGAAGTTACAGACGAGAAACAAAGGAAGACATAGGAATATTTATTGTAGGTCTTGTGTATTTCTGAAACCATACAGTTGAATTCACTTAATCATAGAAAGTGTCAGTCTTGGCTAAAGAATTATGAAAAAACTAGGGGCCCAGTGCACAGATTCATGCACATTGAAAGGAAATTAAGTAGAAGAAATATTTTAATATTGCTATTCACCCTTTCTCTATAATAGAAGTGTCAACCAAATTCATGATCGACAATGACACGCATGCGATTGGCACCAGTGAGAGCTTTATATGTATTGCCCATGCGCCAGTCAACTTAGCCTCTTATAGATATAGAAGAAGCTTGTTTAATTAAACCTGCTTTCTGACGTAGCTAAACTTTTTCCAGCCCAGTGAAGCACCCCAACTTCTCTTTCAGGTAATTGTCAGCAACACAGCAATAAATATCAACACGAAGCAGATTATTATTGTAGATCAGGCAGGGAGAACAAAGGGTACAATATGTAACTGCAGCAGTGTTTGACTATATTCTGCGCAGTGAGAAAACCGGAAGTCATTTTCAAGGTCCACCATTTCTTACTTCTTTTCAGTCGGATCAAGTTTCTAAGCCAGTAGTTCTCAACCTTGGCTGCACATTAGAATCACCTGGGAATCTTTTTTAAAATCCTGATTTCTGGGCCTCATCCTCTGGAAATTCTGTTTCTTTGCTATGGGGCGGGGCCACAACATTGGTAACAAAGAAACAGAATTTCCGGAGGATGAGGCCGAGAAATCAGGATTTAAAAAAAATGATTCCCAGGTGATTCTAATGTGTAGCCAAGGTTGAGAACCACTGTTCTAAGCTTTCTAAATCTCCATTTTCGGGCTAAAAGAAATAGGATTCCACTGAGTCTCCTATCTGCCTACTCCAGGACTTCTGTGAGGATCAAATGAGATGAGGCATGGGAAACGCTTCACAGACATTTGGTTACAGTGTGAAATGCTTGCACCTGGCTCTAAAGCAAGTCATGTTCCTGGGCTGAAGAAACTCCAAGGAGGCTAGTCGCTAGGGAGAGGAAGCTGGGCGTTGCTATGTGACATCATTACCCACTACCCACAGCTGGTCTGGGCTGTCGGCCGCATTTTGGGCCATGGGGTCTCGGCAGTGTTGGCTGTGATTTGGTGGGCTGTCACTCGGGGGTGGGGGGGGTGGGGCCTGTGTCCCACTTGGGGGAAGCCGAGTGTTGCTTTTTAGGTGCCATGTCCACGGTGCCATTTCTCTGTAAATGGCCAGTGCGGGTCCCGGCAGCTCCTGTGTTGAGCATCTGCCTCCTGGTGGTCAGTGCACATCATAGTGACCAGTAGGATGGTCGGACACTTAGCATGTTAGCCTTTTATATATATAGATTTGGTTTCAGAAAAAAAGAAGACAGGTAAGTACGGAAGGGAAAGATAAATTCTGAATATATAGACCAGTCATCTTGAAATTGATCATGACAAAGTTCTAGAATAAATCATGGGAAAAAATGTTTTCTGAGATTTTGAAAGATGATAATGGGTAACTAAGAACGAGGTATAGCCCTGGCTGGTGTGCTAAGTGGTTAGAGCATTGGCCTGAAGGGCCACGGATTCGATTCCCAGTCAAGGGCACTTACCTGGGTTGTAGGTTCGATCCCCTGCACTAGTCAGGGTGTGTGGGAGGCATCCAATGGATGTGTCTGTCTCACATTGATGTTTCTTTCTCTCCCCCCACCCCACTACTACTCTCTCTAAAAATCAATGGAAAAAATATCCTCGGGTGAGGATTAACAAACAAACACACAAACAAAAGAGTGAGATATAATTTCCATTCTGATTGTTATAAAACAGTGAGTCTTGACATAATAGGGTGGTTGAAGAGAATAAACGGTGGAATATTTATGGAAGTTCTTGGCACATAGATGCATGATAAACATTAGTGGCTCTACTTCATACTTTCATAATATACATCAGAGCCAAACAACTTCAAAAATATGTCTACTTTAAAAAAAAAATCCTCACCCAGGGAAGAGGGAGAGAGAAATATTGATGTGGGAGAGAAACACGTATGAGTTGCCTTCCGTACGTGCCAGCAACCTCTCGGGACGCAAGATGATGCTCCACCAGCTGAGCCAAATATGTGTCTACCTTTGCCATCTCTACTTCCTTTCTCTCTAAAAAAATATAAAAACATATTTAAAAAATATATTACAAGAAAGTGAAAGACAACCAAAAGAATGGAAGTCAAAATTTGCAAATCATATATATGATAAGAGATTTGTATCACGCATACATAAGGACTTCTTTCAAATTAATAATAAAAAGAAAATAACCTAATTTAAACATGGGGAGAATATTTGAATAGACAGTTCCTCCAAGAAGGTATACAAATGGCCAAGAAACACATGGAGAGATGTTCAACACCATCAGCCATCAGAAAAATGCCACTCCACACAGGATGCCATTCCATACCAATTAGGGTGCTGAGAAATTGGAACCCTCGCCCTGGCCAGTTTGGCGCAGTGGATAGAGTGTTGGCCTGCGGACTGAAGGGTCCCGGGCTCGATTCCTGTCCAGGGCATGTATCTTGGTTGCGCTCAATCCCCAATAGAGGGCATGCAGGAGGCAGCTGATTGATGTTTCTCCCTCATAGACGTTTCTCTCTCTCTCCTCCTCTCTGTAAAAATCAATAAAACATATTTTAAAAAGAAATTTAAAAAAGAAAAGAAAAATTGGCACCCTCATACACAACTGCTGTAAATATAAAGTAGAGTAGCCTCTTTGGAAAATAGTCTGGCAGTTCCTCAAAAAGTTAAACACAGACTCAGTTAAAAATCCCACTACCACTTACATATTTGAGGGAAGTAAATACATGTCTACACAAAACATGTGCACAAATGTTCATTGCAGCATTATTCATAATAGTCAAAAACTGTCAGCAACCCAGATGTCGGTCAGCTGATGAATGGATAACTAAAAAGTGGCATAGCCCTGGCTGGTGTGCTCAGTGGGTAGAGCACCAACCCACACACCAACCCCCGCACTCCTCTCCTCTGAGATTCGTCAGCCTGTTCCAGGCATCCATGCGTCTGGACCGATTTTGTTTGTCAGTTTATGTTGTTCATTAGATTCCACATATAAGGGAGATCATGTGATATTTGTCTTTGTCTCACTTATTTTGCTCATCTTAATACTCTCCAGGTCCCTCCATGCTATTGCAAATGGTAAGAAATCATTCTTTTTTAAGGCCACATGGTATTCCATTGTGTAGATGTACCACAGCTTTTTATCCACTCATCTGCTGGTGGGCACTTAGGCTGTTTCCAAATCTTAGCTATTGTAAATTGTGCTGCTATGAACATAGGGGTGCATATATCCTTTCTCATTGGTGTTTCTGGTTTCTTAGGAT
The DNA here is from genome assembly GCF_964212035.1 of Myotis nattereri. Classification (NCBI taxonomy): domain Eukaryota; kingdom Metazoa; phylum Chordata; class Mammalia; order Chiroptera; family Vespertilionidae; genus Myotis; species Myotis nattereri. The sequence goes on along the minus strand of NC_138095.1, from coordinate 3,200,099 downwards.
ATAGTCCTAGAAGTGGGCTCACTGGGTCAAATGGGAGTTCCATTTTTAACTTTTTGAGGAAATGCCATACTGTTCTCCACAGAGGTTGCACCAGTCTGCATTCCCACCAGTGTACTAGGATTTCCTTTTTTCCACTTCCTCACAATTGTTGTTTTATTTTTTAAAATATATTTTTATTAATTTCGGAGAGGAAAGGAGAGGGAGAGAGAGAGAGAAATATCAATGATGAGAGAGAATCATTGATTGACTGCCTACCTGGGCATGTGCCCTGACCAGGAATCGAACTGTGACATTCTGGTTCACAGGTCAATGCTCAACCACTGAGCAACACCAGCTGGGCTATTTGTTGTTTTATTGATGGTAGTCATTCTGGTAGATGTGAGGTGTAGTTTTAATTTGCATCTCTCTGATGATTAGTGACATTGAATATTTTTTCATATGTCTGTTGGCCATCTATATTTCCTCTTTAGAGAAGTGTCTATTCAAGTCCTTTACCCATTTAAAAATTTTTTTTAAAAATATATTTTATTGATTTTTTACAGAGAGGAAGGGAGAGATAGAGAGTTAGAAACATCGATGAGAGAGAAACATCGATCAGCTGCCTCCCGCACATCCCCTAGTGGGGATGTGCCCGCAACCCAGGTACATGCCCTTGACCGGAATCGAACCTGGGACCCCTCAGTCCACAAGCCGACGCTCTATCCACTAAGCCAAACCGGTTTCGGCATTTAAAATTTTTTTTATCTTTATTGTTGAAAGTATTACAGATGTTCCTTCCACCCCTCCCCCCCCATTGACTCCCTCTATTCTGCTCCCACTCCTCCCCCTTTGCTCATCCTATATAATAAAAGTCTAATATGCTAATTATCTGACCATTCGACCAGTCGCTATGACATGCACTGACCACCAGGGGGCAGACACTCTTACCAGTAGGTTGGCTTGCTGCTGGGGTCCGGCCAATGGGGACTTGACATGCCCTGGAGCCCTCCCAGGGTTCCTTCCCTGCTGACCAATCTCTCACTGTCCTTCCCCAGCCTCTAAAATATTTCTTCTAATTAATTTCCTTTCAGTGTGTATGAATCAGTGCACTGGGCCTCTAGTGTGTGTGTGTGTGTATATATATATATATATATATATATATATTTTTTTTTTTTTTTCTTAATCCTCACCTGAGGATATTTTTCCGTTGATTTTTAGGGAGAGTAGAAGAGAGAGGGAAAGATAAAGAGAAACATCAATGTGAGAGAAATACATCAATTGGTTGCCTCCTGCACATGCCCTGACCAGGGCCTGGGCTGGGGAGAAGCCTACAACCTAGGTATGGGTCCTTGACCAGAATCGAACCTGGGACCCTCCGCAGGCTGATACTCTATCCACTGAGCCAAACTGGCTAGGGCTCCCTTTGTCCACATTTTAATAGGACTATTTGTCTTCCTGGGTTGAGTTGTACGAGTTCTTTGTATATTTTGGAAATTAAACCCTTATCATTGGCAAGAATGTTTTCCCATATAGTGTGTTCCCTTTTCATTTTGTTGATGTTTCTTTTGCTGCGCAGAAGCTTTTTAGTTTGATGTAGCCCCATTTGTTTTTGTTTTCCTTTGTTTCCCTTGCCCTAGGGCAGTGATGGCGAACCTTTTGAGCTCGGCGTGTCAGCATTTTGAAAAACCCTAACTTAACTCTGGTGCAGTGTCACATATAGAAATTTTTTGATATTTGCAACCATAGTAAAACAAAGACTTATATTTTTGATATTTATTTTATATATTTAAATGCCATTTAACAAAGAAAAATCAACCAAAAAAATGAGTTTGCGTGTCACCTCTGACACGTGTGTCATAGGTTCGCCATCATTGACCTAGGGCAGCCATGGGCAAACTACGGCCTGCGGGCTGGATCCGGCCCGTTTGAAATGAATAAAACTAAAAAAAAAAAAAGACCGTACCCTTTTATGTAATGATGTTTACTTTGAATTTATATTAGTTCACACAAACACTCCATCCATGCTTTTGTTCCGGCCCTCCGGTCCAGTTTAAGAACCCATTGTGGCTCTCGAGTCAAAGTTTTCCCACTCCTGACCTAGGGGAAGTATTAGAGAAAATACTTCTACGTGAAATGTCTGAGATTTTACTGCCTGTGTTTTCTTCTAGGATTTTTATGGTTTCATGACATACATTTAAGTCTTTTACCCATTTTGAATTTATTCTTGTGTATGGTGTAAGTTGGTGGTCTGCTTTCATTTTTTTTTGCATGTACCTGTCCAGTTTTCCCAACACTATTTATTGAATAGACTACCTTTACTCTATTATGTGCTCTTGCTTCCTTTGTCAAATATTAATTGATCACATTGGCATGAGTCAATTTCTGGGGTCTCTGTTCCATTCTATTAGTTTATAAGCTTGTTCTTGTGCCAGTACCAGGCTGTTTTGATTACAGTGACTTTGTTTGATATCTGGTGTTGTGATTCCCTGTAACTTTGTTCTTCTTTCTCAAGATTGCTGGAGCTATTCAGGGTCTTTTTTGGTTCCATATACATTTTTGGAATGTTTGTTCCAAATCTGTGAAATATGCCATTGGTATTTTAATAGGGATTGCATTGAATCTGTAGGTTGCTCTGGGTAGTGTGGACATTTGAATGTTAATTCTTCCAACCTATAAACATGGTATATGCTTCCACTTGTTTGTATTTTTCTCTATTTCCTTTGTAATGTCCTATAGTTTTCTGAGTCCAAGTCTTTTAGTTCCATGGTTAACTTTATTCCTAGGAACCTTATTTTTTTGTTGCAGTGGTAAATGGGATTGTATTTTTAGTTTCTCTTTCTGAGAGATCATTATTGGTGTATAAAAAATACCATCAATTTCTGGATATTAATTTTGTATCCTGCTACATTGCTGAATTTATTTATTAAATCTAGTAGTTTTTTGGTGGAGTCTTTAGGATTTTCTATGTACAATATCATGTCATCTGTGAATAATGACAGTTTTACTTTCTCCTTTCAAATTTGGATGCCTTTTATCTCTTCTGGTCTGGTCGCTGTGGCTAGGACTTCCAGGACTATGTTGAATAAGAGTGGTGAAAGTTGACAACCCTGTCATGTTCCTGATCTTAGGGAAATGCTTTTAGTTTTTGCCCATTGAGAATGATGTTGGCTGTATGTTTGTCATATATGGTCTTTATTATGTTGAGGTATGATCCCTCTATTCCCACTTTGCTGGGATTTTTTTCTGCGTCTATTGATATGATCACTACCCTTCATTTTGTTTATTGATGTATGCTGTTTATTGATTTGTGAATCCTTTATATTTCTGTGATGTCAGTTGCTACTTTGCCTCTTTCATTTCTGATTTTATTTAGGTTCTTCTCTTTGTTTCTTTTCTTTTTAAAAAATATGTTTTTACTGATTTTTAGAGGGAGAGGAAGGGAGAGGGATAGAGAGATAGAAACATCAATGAGAGAGAAACCCAGGCATGTGCCTTGACTGGGAATCAAATCATGACCTCTTGGTTCCTGGGTTGATGCTCAACCACTGAGCCACACCTGCCAGGCCTTCTCTTTGTTTCTTGGTGAATCTAGCTAAAGGTTTGTCAATCTTGTTTATCTTTTCAAAGAACCAGCTCTTCATTTCACTGATCGTTTGTATTGTGTTTTTAGTCTTTATGTCATTTATTTCCACTCTGATCTTTATTATTTCCTTCCTTCTGCTTACTCTTGGATTTTCTTGTTGTTTCCTTCCATCCTTCCTTCCTTCCTTTTGAATTGCTATTGACTGAATTTAGAGAGAAAGGAAGGGAAGAATGGGGAGAGAGAAACATCAGTTTGTTGCTCTACTCATCCATACATTTATTGGTTGATCTTGTATGTGACCTGACTGGGGATTGAACCCACAACCTTGGCATATTGAGACAATGCTCTAACCAATTGAGCTACTTGGCCAGGGCTGCTGTTCTCTTTCTAATTCTTTTAGGTGTAGGGTTACATTGTTTATTTGAACATCTCTCTTTTTTCTTGAGTAGGACTATAATGCTATGAACTTCCCTCTCAAGACTGCTTTTACTGTGTCCCATAGATTTTGGGTTGTTGTGTGTTCATTTTCATTTCTTTCCAGGAAGTTTTTGATTTATTACTTGATCTCATTGGTAACCCATTCATTGTTTACTAACATGCTATTTAGCCTCCATGTGTTTCAATGTTTTTGAGTTTTTAAATGTAATTGAGTTTTAGTTTCATGCCATTGTGATCACAGAAGCTTTTTGATATGATTTCAATCTTCTTGAATTTGTTCATACTGATTTTGTGTCCTAACATGTGATCTGTCTTTGAGAAGGTTCCATATGCACTTGAGAAGAATGTATATTCTGCAGCTTCGGAATGAAGTGTCCTGTAAATGTCAGTTAAAGCCGTCTCACCTAGTGTGTTGTTTAAGGCCTGTTTCCTTGTTGATTTTTTGTCTAGAAGATTTATCCAGGGATATCAGTGGGGTGTTAATACTCTGTTTGTATTGCTGTCAATCTCTTCCTTAATGTCCTCCAAGAGTTTTTGTTTGTTTGTTTGTTTGTTTGTTTGCTTTTTTCATGTGTAGGTGCTCCTATATTGGGTGCATATATGTTTACAAGAGTTATATTTTCTTGTTGGATCGATCCCTTTAGTATTATGTTCTCTCTCTCTCTCTCTCTCTCTCTCTCTCTCTCTCTCTCTCTCTCTTTACCACACCATTTATTTACAAAGGCCAGTGTGGGAGCTGAGGGAAAGATGGAGAGGAGCCACGCAGACATCCTCTCTGGGTTGCCTGGGACCTTTTCCCACTTGGAGAAAATTCTGTTTCTCATGCCTCCATATTCTCAGCCATGGGCCCTCCGAGCAGCTAGGCTAAGTAGCAGAGAGAGCAGGTGGTATGAGCCTCCTCTGTGCTCCAACATAGTCACGTCCAGTTCCAGATCACAGGCAGCATTGCCAGCCTCTCCTCTCCTGTCTCCAATAGAACTCTCTGGCCTGGAGGGAACAGCGAAGAACCCAAAGGGCAGGGCCAGGGCCTCTATGTGAGAAGACCCCTCCACCATTCCCTGAAGCAGTCAGGAGAGGGGTGTAAGGGTGTTGGTCACAGCCCTGGTAGAAGGAGTATCCACAGCATCCAGAGGCCCAAGGAACGTGGCTCCCTGGGCTGTACATATTCCGGCCCTAGACTAGCCCATTTGCCTATTTCTCTGGTGGGGGAGCTCTGAACCAGAAATCAGCAAAGAATCCACTTCCCCTCAACCCACATGCACCCCACCACCACACACACCCACTGCTGAGCCAGACCCCAACCCACTTCATGTCTTTTGATGGGGGCTCAAATCACTGGCACCTGGGGACACAGACAGGCCCTGGGTTCATGGAAATGTGTGTGTGTGTGTGTGTGTGTACATGAGCACGTGTGTTTGAGGAGATGGAGCCACTATGGCCCCTTGTGAGCCATCTCCCTTAGCTTCATGGAGCCGCTTTCAACTCCAGCTCCATTAGCATCTCCAAGTCTCCTCTGCCTCCCTGAGCCAGGACCCTCCTGCCTAATAGAGCAATTAGTGCTTCCACTTCCTGTCAATTCAACTTCCAAGCCTTTTCCTCAGGCTGTTTTGCCCATTCCCTCCTCCAGAAAGCTCAGGCCCTTCTCCTGGGCACCCGTCTCTGTTGGTTAATTCCTAGTTCAAAGGACTGTGTCTTAGCTCCTCCTTCAGACCGGGTGAACAGGCATCTTCCTCCCCTGGGGTCCCAACAGACCCCATGGAAAAGCACTTCAGGGGCGAGATGGAAAATCTCAGCCTGCCTCACCTGCCCCTCCTTCCGAGGATGAAGTTCCAGCTCTGGTTAGGCTGGAGGTGAGAGGGGATGGGGAAAGAAAGAAGAGAGTTACCAAAAGTAAACGAGGCCAGCAAAACCTAGTGGTACAGGTGAAAGACCACGTTCCAATAAACCAGAGTCGGTTCCTCCTCCAACTCTGTGCTGCCACTGAGAAGTTTGAAGATTGCAAAGGCAGTTGTGGGGCCAATCAACAAAACTGTGAAGACCGTTAAATAGTTCTGCTCAAGCAGGAGCAGGAGAGAAGATTCTGTAAGAGATGTAAAGGCAGAACCAAAATTCTCAGGCAGAGCTGCAGGGCTGGGGTCCACGCCTCTAAAGCCACCCTGTGTCTGGAGAGGACAGGAAGACAGGGCTGACAGCTGCAGAGGGAAGGCGCTGACAGGAGCCAGAGGCTGGCATCCGGGGAAGGGAGAAGCAGGAGGCACGGCCACAGGATTAGGAGAGCCGAGAGCCCAGGAGCCTCTCAGTGGCCGCACTGGTGTCCCCTCCTGTGGCAATCAGTGCCTGCAGGTTAGCCTCACTGCTGCTGAAGCCCATGGCGTTGAGCTGATGTAGCTGCGGCTGGAACCTCACTTCCGGGGTCTGCACCTGTGAGTTTCCACTTCCTGCCGAAAGCCGGGCCATCTGCTGCTGAGCACTGGAAGCCCCTGTGGTGGGAGGAGTGGCTGGTGGGGCTGGTGAGGAGGTGGGGCCTCGGGTGCAGGCCCGGCATTGCTGCTTGCTGAGGGTGCTAGGGTCCGGGACATCCCGAAGGAGCCAGGGCTGGGTATCAGCCCGGGGGCTCAGTCTGCAAGGGCTGCAATCCCTGCTGGGTCTGCAGCAGCGCCTGCATGGCACGGGGATTGGAAGGAGGGAGGGTGACTCTGGGTTCTGCCTCTGCTGCAGGAGGCCTGGGAGCTGCAGGCGGAGCTGCTCCTGAAGCTGGGGGTTCCCGCGAAGTGCGGCACGTTCACCATCAACTGAGCAGCAAAGTCAGGGTTCTGGGCAAGTGTCTGCATCACGCTGCGCGTGTGGGGGCAGAGAGCATGTTCTGCATCAGCTGGGGGCTCTCTGAGATCTGCTGGAGCAGGGCCTGCACTTCCGGGCTGTTGAACATCCCTGACCCCAGGCTGGCCGCATTGATCCCAAAGGGGTTCGAGACTGTCGGGTGCACCTGGCTGGTCCCGGATCCTCTGGTGCCCTCCCCACTGGACCCGGGGGCCTGGGAGGTGGGGGTTGGGGGCTCCAGGGGTTTGGGAGGGGCTCTCGATTTTCAGTCCGCAGAGGCTGGAAGATGAGCTGTCAGAGTTCCCGGCCAGGGAAGACAAGGGGTTGTTGCCAAACTGTTTCCGGGCGGCACCGAACTTGGGCTCCTGGATGTCAGTGTACATGTGGCAGAGGGCGCTATACCCTCCAGGATGCTCCCCAGGTTGCTGAGGGCCCGTTCCTGGTTCCACATCATCTCCTGCATCATGGCTGGATTTCAAGCTCCATCGTCTGCCTCATGGGCTCGGGGTTGTTGAGCATGTGGCTGATCTCAGGGTTCCGCTCCCTCAGCTGCTGCATCTGGGGGTTGGCCCTGATCATGTGGCCCATCAGGTCAGGGTTAGACATCATGTCCTGGACTAGGGGGTTCTCCATGATCTGCGACCGCATCTCAGGATTGACATCACTTGCTCTGCATCTGTTGCTGCAGCTTCATGGAGCTGGCGGAGCCCAGACCCAGGTTGCCCAGGCCTAGGATGCCCCCATAGCTAGAGCGCATGGATGTGGTAGCATTGGGAGGGCCATCCCCAGCCCCTGCTCCCCCTGCTCCCACTGCCAGCATCCAAAGTGGCGCTGCCAGAGGTGGGGGCTGGGCAGGGGTGGCAGGTGAAGCAGCGTGGTGGAGGGGTTGAGGCAGGTTCTGGAGTAGAGCGGGGAGAAGCAGAGGCAGCAGCTGGATCTGGAGTGACCAGATGGACAGAAAGCCCAGCCTTCATTCCATGCTGGTTCAGTGTGTCCCATCCTTGAGGATCTTGCCTGTGAAGTCAGGACCAGCTGGTCCTGCTGAGCCTTAAACCTCCGGGAGATTTCTTCTTCGAACTCCTTGACTGAGGCTCGATGACTGATCACAATTTCCTCCTTGTCCTTGGGGGTCTTGACGGGGACCTGAATGGGGGGCCTCGTCTCAGCCCTGCTCGGCTCTGCCATGCTGCTGCCGCCACCGGCTGCCTGCCAGCATGCCCCGGCTCCCCCTTCTCTGTCTCCTTTATGACTTTTTTGAAGTCTATTTTGTCAGATATGAGTATTGCTACCCCAGCTTTTTTTTTTCATTTCTATTTGCATGGAAATTTTTTTCCCTCCTTTTACTTTCAGCCTGTGTATATCTTTTGCTCTGTGTTGGGTCTCCTACAGACAACATACATATGGGTTTTGTTTTCTTATCCACTCAGCTAGCCTATGTCTTTTGATTGGATCATTTAATCCATTTATGTTTAGGTTATTATTGACTAGAGGCCCAGTGCATGAAATTCATGCACTGGGGGGGGGGGTGGTCCCTCTCGCAGTCCGGGACCCCTTGTTTCTTACTGCTCAGCCAGAAGCCAGGCTCACTGCTCCTTAGCACTGCTGCAAAGGCAGGAGAGGCTCCCGCCACTGTTGCTGCGCTCACCAGCCATGAGCCCGGCTTCTGACTGAGTGGTGCTCCCCCTGTGGGAGCGCACTGACCACCATGGGGCAGCTTCTGCATTGAGCGTGTGCCCCCTGGTGGTCAATGCCTGTTATAGCAACTGGTCGTTCCACTGGTCATTCCATTGTTTGGTCGATTTGCATATTAGGGTTTTATTATATAGGATAAGTACTTATTTATTGCCATTTCCCCCTAATATACCTATGTTCCTCTCCTTCTCTTTCTTGATTTCTTCTTAAAGCATTCCATTTAACATTTCTTGCAATGCTGGTTGTGTACTCCTTTAGCCTTTTCTTTTGTCTAGGAAGCTCTTTATTTCCCCTTCAGTTTTGAATGGTAGCCTTGCTGGATAGAGTAGGCTTGGATTCAGATGCTTGCTTTTCATTACTTTGAAGATTTCATGCCAATACCTCTGGCCTGAAGTGTTTCTGATGAGAAATCAGCTGATGGTCTAATGGGAATTCCCTTGTAGGTAACTTTCTGTCTCTCTCTTGATGTCTTTAAGATTCCTCTTGTTTTCAGTGTTTGTCATTTTAATTATGATGTGCCTTAGTGTGGGTCTCTTTGTGTTCATCTTGCTTCGAACTCTCTGTGCTTTCTGAACTTGTGTGATTTTTTTCCTTCACCAGGTTAGGGAAGTTTTCTGTCATTATTTCTTTAAATAGGTTTCTCTATTCCTTGCTTACTTTTTTCTCCTTCTGATACCCCTATGATGTGGATGTCATGTTTCATGTTACCCCAAAGTTCCCTCCTGCTTCTTAATTCTTTTTTCTTGTTGCTGCTTTACTTGGGTGTTCTTTTTCCACCTTTTCTTCCAAGTCACTGATTTGATCCTCCATTTCATTCAACATACATTTATTCCTGCCAGTGTATTTTTGATGTCAGATATGTTATTCTTCATTTCCTACTGGTTCTTGTTCATGGTTTCTATTTTCTTTTCCATGCTGTTGTTGTTCCCACTAAGTTCCTTTAATTCTCACGAAGTTCCTTGAGAATTCCTATAACCATTACTTTGAACTCTATATCTGATAAATTGTGTGCCTCCATTTCATTTAGCTCTTTTTCTGGGGATCTTTTCTTACAACTGGGGATTGTTTCTTTGCCTCCCAGTCTTTGTGGGGTGGCATTGTGTAGTAAGTGTCCTGTGGAACCCAGCGGTGCAGTCTCCTTGATCTCCTGAGCTGGATACTCTGTGAATGTCCCTTGTGTGGATTATGTGGACTCTGTTGTTGTAACTGGGTCTCAATTGCTGTTGGCCCATTCATGTGTGGGATCAACTCTTAGGCTGGCTGACTGTGAGGCTCAACTCCAAGCACATCATGCAAGTTGCTATACAGGTACACTCCTGCTTCCACATCCTTAACCACCTGCAAATTGATTCAACTTTCTAAATATCTTTAGATCTGCTCACTTCCCCACATGTCCTATTTGGAGCACCACAAAAACTTCCTAACTGTGGTTCCAGTGTGGTCCTCTGTAAGCTTGCTGCCTTAGAGATCTTCCTGAAAAGCAAATTGGTCTCAGAGCCTTAAAGGTAAAGTTCAAACTTACCCAGATTGAAAGGCCCTGCATGATCGGTTCCCTGTTCATCTAATTGCATTCTCACCACTCACCATTCCAGACATTTACATCTTTTTTTCAATATTGTGAATCTCTTTGCTCAGCCTCATCTGGGCCTTTGCAAAGGCTGATCATTCTGAATCTCACTTTTGATGTCACTTGCTCTGGGACATTTTTTTCTTAAATGCTCTCCTGCTCCACACACTGGGGTTAGATGCCCACTTACTCGTGTGTTCCCGTTTATTTTAAAATGCTTACTGGATGCCAGGCACCATTCTAAGTGTTTTAAAAATTAACTAATTTCAATTTCACAGAAACCATGATGTAGATACTATCATTATCATCTCCATTGTACAAATGAGACGGTGGAGGCACAGAGAGGCTTAGTACTTTCCCCAAAGTCACACAGCTGGTAGAGCTTGGACCTGAATTGGCAATATAGCACTAGAGTTTGTGATATTATGTTATGCTGCCTGCAAATTCTTATGCATTATAATTGACTGTTCAATTATATTTCCATGTGCTTTTTAGTTCATTGAAAGTAAGGATTATGTCAGGTTTATTCATTGTTGTATTCCCAGTGGGAAGATTAGCCCATAGTCTTTTTTAAAAATATTTTTTATTGATTTTTACATAGAGGAAGGGAGAGGGATAGAGAGCTAGAAACATAGGTCAGCTGCCTCCTGCACACCTCCCACTGGGGATGTGCCTGCAACCAAAGTACATGCCCTTGACTGGAATCCAACCTGGGACCTTTCAGTCTGCAGGCCGGCACTCTATCCACTGAGCCAAACCGGTCAGGGCAGCCCATAGTCTTAATTAAAAAAAAAAATCAATGACTGAACAAAGCAATTAGTTAAGATACAGACATGTTAGATGGATAAAAAAAAAGTTATAGGGTTTCTAGCTAATAGAACAATGCTCTGATAATTATCTGATATTATGTTGAAAGATCTCTAATTCACAGGTTATATATCATGAGAACTGGTGTTCTGGTCAAGTGCCTTATATGTAGTAGTGGATCAATAATCCTTGTTTAATTTTTATACTTTTCATTTTTGAATTAATGTAAGATTTTTGAAACACTATAAAAATGGTTACAAAGGATTCCTATATAATCTTTACATAACTTCCCCAAATGTTAACATATTAATAACCATAATGCAATGATAAAGTCAGTAATTAACTATTATTTCATTAACTAATTACAGATATTATCTGACTTTCATTAACTGTCTCCAGGACTCAATGCAGATTACACATTGCATTTATTTGTCATGTCTCTTTAGTTTTCTTAAAAATTGATTCATATCCTTGATGCTTCCAAAGAGTAGTGAAGTTGTAGGCCACCCTCTACTAAGTTTGTATGAGTTTCCTCATGATTCAATTTTGGTTATGCATTTTGGTAAGGACACGTCATACATGACATGTCCTTCTCAGCACACCATATTGTTTCTATATTTCATTACTGGTGACAGTAAGTTTGACTCCTTGGTTCAGGAGATATATGACAGGTTTTTTTTTTTTTTTTTTTTTTTTTTACTGTGAACTTATTATATTTCTCATGGTAATTAGTAAGTATATTATAGAGAGATACCCTGAGACTATGTAAATATCCTGTTTCTGGTCATATTTTTAACCACAAATTTTAACATCTTTTTAAAAAATATATATTTTATTGATTTTAGAGAGGAAGGGAGAGGGAGAGATAGAAACATCAATGATGAGAGAAAATCATTGACTAGCTGCCTCCTGCACGCCCCCAACTGGGGATCGAGCCCGCAACCCAGGCATGTGCCCTTGACAGGAATCGAACCTGGGACCCTTCAGTCTGCAGGTTGATGCTCTATCCACTGAGCCAAATCAGTGAGGGCAAATTTTAACATCTTTTGATAATGCTTCCCTAAAACAGTTATTACTGTGGTATTTGTAACTGATGATTTTCTATTGTCATCATCCTTTCTACAGTTATTAATTGGAGTGTTCCTGACAGAAAGAATTTCTCCTTTTCTTCCATTTATCTACTTTTTGATTTAATCATACTGATATCAATATACACTTAAATATTTGTTTTATTCTATTGATTATAATTATTATCATTTTTTATTTTGTTGCCCAAATTGTTCCAGATTGCGAAGCCCTGTCAAGGTAGCTTGCTTTATTGCAATATGACCCCGTCATTTTTGAGCACCTCCTTCCTTGCTGGTACCACAAGCTGTTCCAAGCTCACTCTGTACTCGCCCTGCCTGCCCCACTGATGTAGTCCGCCGTCTTTTAAAGAAGGCCTGCTTCCTTTTTACTGGAGACTGACATTTAGAAACAAAAATCTTACCCCCAGGTGCTCACAGCTACCAGGGTCATTGCTTCTTCACTCAGTGGGCAGGGATTTCATGTGTGATACACACACATCTTTACTTATTTCCACATCTGTCTGTCTACTGAATACCTTGAGTTTATACTGATGCATTGAATTCAATTCCAACACTCAGAGTTCATTCTAGTCTTTCCCTTTTTTATTGATAATTCCTTCTTCCGACAGTAAAAACACCTGGTGATTATTATTAACAATATATTTGCTTATTTGCTCAATCTTAGATTACACGCAAAGCAGTTTCAGAATTGCTAACCTATAACCTATTTGAAAAACAAACTTACTAATTAGAGTACCATACTGTGTTCTCTTCAGTTTTAAAGGATATAGTTTAAATTACTTTCCAAAGTTCCTTTCTCCCTTCACACCCTTTGTTGTGGTTATGTTATTAATTTGTAATAAAGTCATTATATATATTTAAAAGTAAACAATATTGGTAAAAATATTTTGAAAAACATCATGTATCTGGAATAGTCTCTTTCTCTCTCACATACCTCAGAACCCTGGAGAAATACTCCCAGGCCGGGCCCTGCAGAGGCTGGAGGGAGATTCGAGCTCTGACTACTCCTTCCCCCCTACGTTCCTGTCCCTGTATCACCTCTTCCTTCAGGGCTCTGGGGAGAAAGTCTCACAGGTGCTTTAAAAGGCCTGAATTCCACCTATCCCATTGCACTGAGCTCCCCACTGCGTCGGTCTCAGCCCAAATATAACCTTTTGGTAAATTTCATTTTCACACGCGGGGAGTTTTCTATGCCAAGGTCAGACCTACCTGGATCAAGCATCTCATCAATCCTTTCGCCCGTCTCTTGGGTTGAAAGAGGCCACCAGGGGGCGCCTCCGAACCTACTGCCGTCGCATTTTACCCTAAAATTTATTTTATTGTTTTGCTTTTTAAGCCAGCTTCTCCAGGGTTACGCGGGCTTTAGGAAGCAATTGCATTTCTGAGAAGGGGAGAGACGTTCTGTTTTAATCAGTTAAGAAAATGTTTGCCATTGGTGTCTTCGGCTCAGCTCTCAGTAAATGCCCATTTAGTCTCTGCCTCCGTCTTTTCGCCTAAACACCTCGGGCGCCTTTCCTTTTCCTTTAATTAAAACTCGCCCCAGAGAAAAACAAAGATAGGAATTTGTTGACAGCCGCAAGGGGCAGTCCTCACAACGAGCGTGGCTGCGGCCGGCCCATCAGCCTCTCTGCAAAGAGAGCTCAGAGAAACCCCAGAGGCTGGTTCCGGTTCCGGTTCCGGTTCCGTAGAGAGGCCTCCTCCTCGCGGCCCGCGTGGTTGTCCTGGACTGTGGTTTCCTAGTGCAATCTGAGGGGATATTGAACTCAACCAGCACCGTCCTGGGCCCGGGGCGAGGTGCGCCTGTGAAGAGGCTGAAGAGCAAGACAACAGGAGGGGTGTTGACTACACTAGCACCGGAAAGTGCATGCCTGCCAAATGCATTCAAATTTAAACTTTTTAAAAGAATTATCGACCATTCGTGTCTTTTATTTTTTAATTTTTTATTGTTAAAAGTATTACATATGTCTCTTCCCCCCTCCTTGACCTTTCCCTGCCTGCTCCCTCCCCCCCAGCACAGGCCTCGCCCCCCTATTGTCTGTGTCCATGGGCTGTGCTCATACGCATGCATGCAAGTCTTTGGGTTGATGTTACCCCCGACCCCCTCACCCAGCCCTGCCTTCCGTCTGAGGTTTGATGGTCTGTTCGATGCTTCTCTGTCTCTGGATCTATTTTTGCTAATCAGTTTACGTTGTTCATTATATTCCACAAATGAGTGAGATCATGTGATATTTGTCGTTCTCCAACTGGCTTATTTTGCTTAGCATAATGCTCTCCAGGTCCATCCATACTGTTGCAAATGGTAAGAATTCCTTTCTTTTTTTACAGCAGCGTAGTATTCCGCTGGGTAGATGTACCATAGTTTTTTAATCCACTCATCTGCTGATGGGCACTTAGGCTGTTTCCAAATCTTAGCTATAGTAAGCTGTGCTGCTATGAACATAGGGGTGCATATATTCTTTCTGATTGGTGTTTCTGGCTTCTTGGAATATATTCCTAGAAGTGGGATCACAGGGTCAAATGGAAGTTCCATTTTTAATTTTTTGAGGAAGCTCCATACTGTTCTCCTCAGTGGCTGCACCAGTCTGCATTCCCACCAGCAGTGCACGAGGGTTCCTTTTCCTCCACATCGTCGTCAGCACTTGTCATTTGTTGATTTGTTGATGATAGCCATTCTGACAGGTGTGAGATGGTACCTTGTTGTCATTTTGATTTGTATCTCTCAGATGATTAGTGACTTTGAGCATGTTTTCATATGTCTCTTGGCTTTCTGAATGTCCACTTTCGAAAAGTGTCTATTTAGGTCCTTTGCCCATTTTTTGATTGAATTGTTTAATCTTCCTTTTGTTAAGTTGTATGAGTTCCCTATAAATTTTGGAGACTACCCTTATCGGTGATAACATTGGCAAATATGTTCAACCATGCAGTGGGCTCTCTTGTTGTTTTGTTGATGGTTTCTTTTGTTGTGCAGAAGCTTTTTATTTTCTCCTTAGTTTCCATTGTCCTAGGAGATGTATTGGTAAAGATATTGCTCTGACATATGTCTGATATTTTGCTGCCTATGTATTCTTTGTGGGGCGCAGTTACGGTGTTTTGGCCAGGCTCAAGCCTCAGATTAATGAAAGGACAGGGTCCTCTCATTGCCACGTGCAAGTCCCAGCTGGAGGGCAGAGCCCTCCCAGCACAATTATAGCCAACGGCTGTGGTTGTAAGCTTGAACCTATGGTCCAAACACGTAGCCCCACGTGCCTTGTGCTAGAGTTCAGGTGCATGTAGTTGAGTAGGGTTGGTGCTCACGAGAATGCTGTAAACAACGTGATCACGCCCCTGCTTTGCCTCGTGACATCTGCTATAAAATAAAGATACGGCTTGTGGGCGCTGTCGTTGTCTCCTCATCAGGGAGGCAGCGTCCAACCAAGACCCAGGTATTATTCTCCTGTCTGTCTTTTCCTTAATCCTTTCACCCCCCCTCGGGATCACCCTTGATCGTGCAGCCACTTTCTTCTAAGATTTTTAAGGTTTTGCATCTTACGTTTAAGTCTTTTATCCATTTTGAGTTTATTTTTGTGTAGAGTATAAGTTGGTGGTCTAGTTTCATTTATTTGCATGAAAATGCCCAATTTTCCCAACACCATTTATTGAAGAGACTGTCTTGACTCCATTGTATGCACTTAACTCCTTTGTCAAATATTAATTGAGCCTAATGGCTTGGGTTGATTTTTGGGGTCCCTGTTAAAAAACTTCTAGTTGACCAAACAAAATACTTCTGGGCACTGAATGTGTCCAGAAAGCTGCTAGTTTTCAGTTCTTGGATTTCTTCTGTGACTGCTCTGCCACTTGTCCATGTTCTCCTATCTGCTTGGAATATTGCTGTCACCATTGCTCTCTATCACCTATGCACAGCGAAGTCCCAATGCATTCTTACAGAGCCACTTAAATGCCGCCCACTCCAGGCAGTGTCTCTTGCTGTTTCTCTCTCTAAATAAAAAAGCATTTTCTCTCTCCTCTGAATTTGTCTAGCAGTCTCATGCACCCTCTTCATGGTCCTTACTGATTTTCCTATTGTGGAGTGTTATTTACATACTGGTCATCAGTCTTTTCCTACATATATATTTTTAAGCTCCTGTGGGAAGATTTCACGTCTAATTGAGTTTTGTATTTTTACCATCTGGAAAATCATTTTAAAAATATTTATTATTGAGTGCCTACTCTGTGCACTACATTCAGCCCATAGTAGTGAGGACTTGATAAATGTTTGCTGAATGAATCGTGTTAGATGGCCAACCAGAATAATGATAATGAAAAAGACACCCTGGCCGTGGAGTGTCGTCCTGTATAACAAAAGGTTGCAGATTTGATTCCTGGTCGGGGCGGGAATGGGAGGCAAGAAATCAATGTTTCCCTCTTACATCAATGTCTCTCTCTCTCTCTCTCCCTAAATTTCTAAAAGTAATCAATAAAAACATATCCTCCAGTGTGGCTCAGCTGGTTGGGCATTGTCCCATGAAAGGTTGCTGGTTTGATTCCCAGTCAGTGCACATGCCCGGGTTGTGAGCTTGATCCCCAGTAGGGGGTGTGCAGGAGGCATCATCAATGATTCTCTCTCACCATTGATGTTTCTATCTCTCTCTTCCTCTCTCTCTAAAGATCAATTTAAAAAATCTTAAAAACAAAACAACACATATGCTCGAGTAAGGATTAAAAAAAGAAAAAGGCAGATAATACCAAGTGTTAGCAATGTGTGGAGCCACTCTCATACTCTCCTGGCCTCCATAACCGGACTTCAAGTGTCTGCCCATCATTAACTTAGGGTGCCTGGCAAGAGGGATTTTGCAGGTTAATTACGGTTACTAATCAGTTGACTTTAAGATCGGGAAGTTATCTGAGAGGGTCCAGCTGAATCCTACGAGCCCGTTAAAAGCAGTTTCTTCGGCTGGTGGCAGAGGGAGTGGGAGGCATGCAAAGCCCGCGGAGGACTCCTTGCCCTGTGGCTGACTCAAAGTGGCCCCGAAGCAAGAGCCCCCTCAGCCGACAGCCTGCAGGGACGGAAGCTCAGTCCCATGTGACCACAAGGAACAAATCTGCCGAAAGGGGATGGGGTAGCAGATCTCCCCCAGGGCCTCCAGGTCAGAGCCCAGACCCTGGCACCTTGGTTCTGACTTGTAAGAACAAAGCCGTGAGTCTGCCTGGCTTTGGCCTGCAGAGCTAGCAGACAGACGGGTGCCGTTGTAGCGGCTAAGCTTGTGGCCACTCGTTACGCAGTAATAAAAATAAAGTAAATGAACACAGGCACTCAACCAGCACTTGGGAGAGACCCCCATGGAGAACGACGGCCTCTCGTACAAGCCAGGGCCACAGGGTCAGGACTGCGGGCGAGCCTCTCAGTGGCTCCTCGGCCCACAGGCCTCCTGAGGGTGCAGCCTGGCAGCATGCTGACTGCGGCTTCACAAGCCGTTGGGGCCAGCACCCCGACGTGCTGCCCTCCACCCTGACTCGCAGGCAGCGTGAGAAAAGCCGTGGCCGCAAGTGGTCAGCCCCAGCTCGGGGTGCTTTGTACTGCACAGCAGGTCACCACCGGGGCCGCCCTGGCAGCTGTACCCGCCAGCATGGCAGCTGCCTGGCAGCCCAGACTTCAAACCACGCGGCGGCCTCACTCTCCGGGGCAGATCCGTGGCTCCCATGCCCGCTGCCCGCCTGGAGGTGGAGCCCCTGCCCGGTGCTCAGGCCCAGAGCTGAGAGTTGCTCTGGTGAGCGTGCTCGAGGGCAAGCTAAGCTTCCTCAGGAGAAAGATGAGAGGAAAGTGTATTTTTTCAAATGGGAAGACACATATTTACTTCACAAGAGTGTTGGTAAGTGAGCATGGTAGGACAGCAAATACTATGCAGTCATTAAAAAGATAGGGGGCCCTAGCCGGTTTGGCTCAGCGGATAGAATGTGGGCCCAGGTTTGACCCCTGGTCAGGGCTCATGCCTAAGTCGAGGGCTCGATGCCCAGTGTGGGGCGTGCAGGAGGCAGAGATCTCTCATCACTGATGTTTCTCTCTCTCCCCTTCTCCCTTCCTCTTTGAAATCAACAACAACAAAGATGGGGGGAAACGCTCTCTCTGTAGATGTGGAACAGACCAAAGTCATTAATAACAGCCAAGGGCGAGGCCAGAACAATGTGTCAGCCGCCTATCACCCTGCTATGAAAAAGGTATGTGTAAATAAATACATGCTGTATACTAGTAGGTACAGAATATTTCTGGTGATAACGATTGCCTTTGGGGGGAGAACTGGATGGCTGGGGGGGAGGCCTTGTATATCTTTTCTACCTTTTCAATCCATGTACATGGAATATATATAAAAATAAATACTTTTTTGGGGAGAGAGATGGTAGGAACTTAGCAACAGTTTCCTGTCCCTCCTCCCCCCTTCCCTTAACACACACACTTGCACACACACAGCTAGAACTCCTTGCCCACACCTGCCCTCCTTCACATGCACACCTAAACAGTAATCGCGCGGCCACATGCTCTCCCTTATTACCACACATAGCCCACGTATGCATACAAAGGCAGCGCACATCTATTGCACTCACAGACATCCGCAGGCGTGTACCCAACAAGCATAGCTCGTTTACCCTCTACCCACACCTGTGCCTGCTTCATATGTGGGTACCCCTGGGCAGACGCCCCCAATTACAAGATGAAACAGGTTAAAAGTCGCTTATTCAAAAGCACTAGTGGGGCCTAATTACAGGTGAGCGTAAAACTAATCAGGGGAGGCTCATTAGCCACTAAACAAGGGAGGAGGGTGGCAGCCCGGAATTAAAAGGCCCGAGTGACAAAGGCGGCTTCCTCCCACAGTTGGGAGAGAGGGGCTTAACTGGGATGGGTAGGCAGGGAGGAGGGGCAGGTGGGAGCCCTCAGGGCAAGGCCTCCCCCACCCCAGCATCTGCCTGGAGCATTCGGAGGGAAACAGTCACTTGCCCAGGCTCCACCGCAGGCAGACGAAGAGGAGGACTTGCTGCTGCACCCTGCGCTCGCTCCCTCCACGCTCTGAGCTCCTCCTGGGTGCCCTCTGGGGTCCTGGGTCCCCCGCCTCTCAGAACCCATTCCTGGGGCTGCCGACACCGCCTTGAGGGAGGGCACGGCTCTAAGTCTGACTCAGCCACTCGCCAGCCAGCAGGGTGGCCTTTGTGAGGCATTTAATTAAACGAAGGGACCCTGTTTCCTCAGTTGCAAATGGACTGGTAACGTCCGTGTTCCCCGAACAAGCACAGGATGGTACCAGAGAAAGAGCTTTAAAACTGCCATCGGCTGCAGGATTAGCAGCCAGTGTGGCCCAGACCCACGGGCCTGCTGGGATGTGCCTGGAGGACCGGGGTCAGAACTTCGTCATCTTTGCTCTCAGGCTCCCGGAACCGTTATCTGTTCGGGTGGAACTGGAGAGTTGTTCTCACTGCGGGTAAATGACAGACCAGAGCCAATAGGTACCTTTGCCCTGGTGTAAACAGGTAATACAACCTTGGCAATGGGGTGTGTAGTGGCCAGCATGAATTCTCGCATTAATTGAGCATTTACTGTGTATCAGGTACCTTTTTAAGCAGTTTACATCTATTCACTTATTTGAGACTGACAGTGTCCCCCAAAGAGGGAGTCCATTATCAGCATCGTTCCCTTTTAAAGATGAGGAAATAGAGCCTCAAGTTAAGGAACTTACCCAAAGCTATACTGCTAGTAAGTAGAAGAGCAGGTCTTGAACCAAGGCAGTCTGGCTCCTCAGACTAACTCTTTATTTTTTAATAGTTTATTGATTTTTAGAGAGCGAGGAAGGGAGAAGAGAGAAACTTGGATGTAAGAGCATAGCATCAATCAACTACTTCCTGCACACCTGCTACCAGGGATCAAGCCCACAACCAGAATCGAACCAGCAACCGTACAGTGTGCGGGACGATGCCCAACCAACTGAGCCACACCAGCCAGGGCTTCAGCCTATACTCTTAACTGTGGAGAGTTTAGGTACCAGTTAGCAGGTGGTGAATAACATTTGGGGTTTATGGCCTTGTAGTTGCCCTTGACTTATGGTTACAGCTAACATTTCTTGAGTGCTTATAATATGAGGGACTATGCTAAGACTTTTGCACTTGTTATCTCCTTTGATCCTTTCAACAATCCATAAAATAGATGCTAGAGTTTATTTCCCCCATTTTACAGATGAAGAAACTGGGGGCCCAAGAGATACAAAAATTGCCCTGGCCGGGTGCTCAGTGGTTAGAGACACAGTGATTGGTTGCCTCTCGCACACACCTGGACCAGGGCTGGGGATTGAGCCTGCAACCCACATACATGCCCTTGAATGGAATGGAACCTAAGACCCTTCAGTCCAAGGGCTGGCGCTCTAACCACTCTCCCAATCCGGGACCCCTCGGGGGATGTCTGAAAGCCCGTTTCAGTCCGATCCCCACAGGCCAGGCCGAAGGACCCCACCTGCTGGAGGGACCCCGCTCACTCTGCAGACGCCCTTCCCCCTTCGCCTTTAGAGCAGGCGCCGCCCCAGGTGGAGCTGGCAGGGGTTGGCTCCAGGGCATGTCCCGGCCGTTTTGCCCAGTCCTGCCCCACCGGCCACCTTTCAATGTGCGTGAATCCATGACCGGGGCACTAGTGTACGTATGAGACAAAGCCCCTCCCTTCAAGGCCACAGTCGCCCGGTCCAGGAGGACACTGTAGCCACGCAGAGTTCCCAGGGGCGGGACTCCTATGGGGACTTGTTCATTGTTCAGCCTGATTCCCACCACTGACAGCCATGCGCTCTTCGTGTCCCCCAAACTCGTTGGTGATAGAATGACTATCAACTCTTCTCACGCCTCCATGATCCCAGGACCTCCCCGGCCTGTGCAAGAGCCAGAGCGCTGCGAGTTTGGGAGGTGACTTTATCCGCCTCCAGCTTAGCGGGCTGCAGGCATTAAATCTTTGCCGGGACAAATGAAGTTGTGTTCTCTTTGGAGAGACCGAGAGACAGTCTTCACCTCTCCCTGGACGCAGGTGCTCATTTGCATGATCCCCTGCAAGCCAAGAGACCCTCTTTCTTGCTCACTCAGGGGTGGAAAGTCACCAGGAAGAAACCAATTAGCATCTTGTCCCAAGCAGGTCCCGATTCTTTTGCTCCATCCTCTGCACATCAGCAGCATCTGCTTTGGGGTCTTGTCCTAATGGAATCCAACCTGTGCTGCTACCCTTTGTTAGTTGCAGCCTCAAGAGAGAAGAGGAAGGGAGGGAGGAAGGGAAGGGGCTCTGCACCCAACCAAGAGAAAGGGTGATGGGCCAGAGGGGTCAGAGGTCAGAGGTCAGCACAGAACTATCTAGACAACTGGGTGGTTCTACATGCAATGCAGAATAAAAATGAATCTTTCTCAAGCCCTTACTATGCAGCAGGCACTATTCTAAATGCTTCACATGGATGAGCAAGTCTGGTCACCACACCAGCTCTCCAAGTCAGGTTATTAGTTCTTACTTAAAACCAAGGAAAATGGAGGCACTGAAGGGTTACGCATTTGCCCGAGATCACACAGCTAAATGGAAGGAAAACCAAGATTTGGGCCTCGACATTCCTGCTGCTGCTCTGTGTTCATAACTGCTCAGCTGCAGCACCTTTCCCTTGGCCCCTTGTACTCAGGGAGCTGGGTCCTCAGCTGCAACATGGGAGCAAAACTCAGTCCAAGGGCTGCTGCTGGAAGAACACCAGGCAGGCCTTCGATCTCCCGGTTATCTGCTGGGAGAGCGCGAGCAGTGGGGCAGGGCTGGTCTCTAATGCAGAGCCCTGACCTGGCTGCAGAGGGAGACGAGGAGGAGAGAAGCAGCCTGGGACGCCTGGTCTAAGGGGAAACAGGATGTGCAAAGGACTGAGATAAACAACGGTGAGCATGTGGTCGGCCTCAACCTGAAGAGCATACATTTCGCCTAAAGGCTTTCAGGGTAAAAACACAGCTGAACAGGCAAGTCCCTCTGGGTTTATCACTGTTGGCCTCTTAGCTTCCCGGGCAGAGGAGCGATGGGAGTGAACCCCAAGTTCCCCATCCTGCAAACGGCTTTATCAAAAGGACCCAGCACAGATGGTCCATCACCTGAGGCATGGAGGGCTCCAGAGCCAGGCCAGTGGTTTGAATCCCAGGGCTGCTATGTATGGCCTCTGTGCTGGGCAAGCTATATGCCGTCCCCGGCTCGGTTTCTTCATCTGTAAGCGGGAGAGCGGTGGGACCCACTTCATGAGAACTGTTGTAGGAATTAAATGAGTTCTACTAGTAGGTAAAGTGCTTACAACAGCTTAATGGCTGGCACACATTAGTGCCATAGAAGTCCTGGCAATTTCTATTGCAATAGATACTGTGGACAGATAGTGACAATCTACAGTTCCGCATACAGTCAGACAGCAAGAAGGGAGTCAAGTTATATCTGTGCCATATCTCTAACTGGGAGTTCACTGCTATGCCTTCACTTATCTATATATATAAAAGCCAAGCAACCAGAAGGACCAGAACAACCGGAACAACCAGTCGCTATGATGCCCTCAGTGGCAGGCCAATCTGCCCAATGGGGGCGGGGCTGGCCGGCCAACCTCCCGCATCCCCACCCCCTGGCCAGCCAGCCCCAATAGGCCCCAATCGGGGCGGGTGGGCCAGACCCCACCTTTGCAAAAATTCCTGCACCAGGCCTTAGTAATTTTATAATTCATAATAATTAGTAATACTGTTAGCATCATTTATTATGTAATGCAATATAATGATAGAGTTAATTAAAAGCAATAATAGTGAAGATTACATAGAGAGAGAGAGAGCTTTCTGTGAGTTGGACACCACACTAGATGTCTTATGTGTATGTTGTCTCAATCTTCACATCAGTCCTAAGTGGCAGGAACTATTATCTCCATTTTACAGCTGAGGCTACTGAAGTTTAGAGACGGTAAGTAACTTGCTCAGTCAGTTTTTAAGAAGAACTAAAAGTGTGCTGTCTAGCTGGGGCCAAGTGCAGGAGGCAGCCAGTCGATGCATCTCTCTCACCCCTGCCCTCTCTGTCTTCTCCCTCCCTTCCACTCTCTAAAAATAATGGAAAAGGTATTCTCTGGTAAGGATTAAAAAAAAAAAAAAAGACCCTGGCTGGTTTTGCTCAATGGATAGAGCGTTGGCCTGAGGACTGAAGGGTCCCAGGTTTGATTCCGGCCAAGGGCACATGCCTGGGTTGTGGGCTCAATCTCCAGTGGGGGGCATGCAGGAGGCAGCGGATCAATGATTCTCTCTCATCATTGATGTTTCTATCTCTCTCTCTCCCTTCCTCTCTAAAAATCAATAAAATATATTAAGAAATTATTTTAAAAAAGAAAAAAAAGAATGTTTCTTTAAAAGGAAACCTGTCTAGCGTCTGTCTTCAGGCAGCCCTGTTTGGCTAGGGAGAGTCTGCTGAGAGCGAAAGGAAGCAGAGAAACTTAGGGCTGAGCATGTTCATTTTAAACTCCCGCGTAGCATTTGACATTTTATTAAGTGTTTTCTGGTTGGTCCAGGGCCTTTTTGAAACAAGGCCTGGTGTGAATAATAAATAGCGATGTGACATTCTTGAACAGTCCCCACAACTATTACAGATGGGGAAGCAGACTATTACAGATGGGGAGGGGTTCGGTGACTTGCCCAAGTTAAGTGCAGGCCAAACTCAAACACCTGTCTTACAAATGTCCACCCAGCAGCCTCCCCGTCCCTGTGCCGCCTTACAGAGTCCATGCCACTGCCCGTGGCACCCACCAGCCACCGTGTGTGTCACTGCGAGACGCCACAGAGATGTGAGAGCATCTGGACCATACATTCCTCACGCAGTGTAGAAGCAGACACGGGAAATGAGTCGGTGACAGAGGAGACGTCGCGAAGCAGTACAACTGAAGATGAAGGGACCGCGGTTCCCAGATGTCCGGGGGCAGTCGGATTCTGTGCATAGAAGACATTTGTGCACAAAGAGATGGGCCGTGCTGAGTAGAGGAAGCTGGAGGGGAGGCTGCTGCCCTGCGGGACCCACAGCCCAGGCAGCACTGACTGAACCGCCTGCACGGAACCCTTTATTGCCACAAAGTGTTTCTTCTCTTTCCTTCTCTTCAGTTGCCTGCGCGTTTCATTATGACTTCGATTGGGGCTGGGGGATTGATGCCCTGCACCTCTTCTCTCCAGCATTCTCATCACTTTAATTTGTTGAGCTGCTTAATTACCTAAATACTTCTGTCCAATAGACAGGATGGGGATGTTGGGGCTGGTGTACCTGTCACCTTCCTCCTCCCCCCGCTCCCCCCCACGCCCCCTCGCAGTGCCACCCCATCTCAATTCAAAAGGCCTAGCAGTTTCCATCGGAGTGTAGAGCTCCATTTCCCTCGAATATTAATAATTATGACATTAGAAGGGTGATCTGTTGCAATTCAGCCTTTCTATTTGTAGGCTGGTGGCTGCATATCAATGGCATGATTAGGCAAATGAAATCAGATTGGCACTGTTATGAAATATTTACATGGCCAGAATGCATATGCTTCAATCTCATTGTTCCCATTATTAAGCCATTTTATAATCTCATAACATTGAGACTCACACTTTGCATTTCTAATTAACTTGAGGAGTGACTTCGCTGGGAGTTAATTGCAACTTGTGCATTCTTCTACACACAAACTCACGGAGGCACAAACTCCGGCTGGCATTCCCGCGACTCACCCCCAAGATGGGATCCAGGCTGAGTTTGTTCTAAACCGTCCTCTCTGCCAGTAGTGAGAAGTGGCTGGGGACAGTGGTTTGCATTAAAATTTGGTGCAAATTACATGCGAGAACAGGCTGAGGGCGAGAGGCCCTTTTGCCTTTGGAGGGACTCAGTGCCTCCGGAAGGCCTTTCCCTTTCGGGGAAGCAGCTTGATGTGAGGCAGTGGCTTCAGCCACTTGGATGTCGTGGCTCAGTCACACCCGCAGAACAGCGCAGCGACAGAGATCTGGGGCGGCTAAGCCGCTGTCAGGAGGCAGAGTGAGCGTAGCTCTCACACGTTGTGGTTGGTCAGTAGCATTTGAAAGTCTGATCCGAAGTTCATCCCCTGGAGTGGCCGCTCCAAGTGCTTTAGTGACCGTGTCTCCTTTCACCCCCAGAGCTTGGTTGCCGTGCACAGTCGGTGTCAGATGATTTCTCTGGTGAAATAAGCGTTGCTCGAGCTCCATGGATTGGTGAGGAACAGTCATCAGGCGCTTTTCCCAGGGAGGGACAGGGGGTGAGCGGTGAGCATGCCCAGTAGCCTACACTCTTCAGAGCACCGCCGAGGCCGAGCATTTTGCCTGGCCATGTTTAGGAAGTGTATTCTGGACCTGGCTGCTTGGCTCCCGCTGAGCGAATACAGTCAATAGCATCGCAATAACTATGTATGTTGTCTGATGGGCACTAGGTTTATCGGGGTGCTCACTTCATAAATGTCTAATCGCTGGGTTGGACACCGGAAACAAATATGACCCTGAACATCAACTGTAATTGTGAATTTAACATTTAGTCAGTTATGTATGTGTGTATTTACTTATTTATGTACAGCTTCCAGGAATCTGTACTGAACTTGCTCAGCGCCCTGCACACGCCTGGCGAGGCCTGTGCCCACTGCCCAGGGAAGAGCCAGCTGGTGGCCCCGCCCACCGGGAGGGCTGCCCCGGGATAGCCCTCCGAGAGCTTGGCGCACCGCATGCGGTGCCGGAGGACAGGTGCTCCCGCAAGTCCGCCCGCGGGCCTTGGTGCCCAGGCGGCTCCTCGG
Source organism: Myotis nattereri (assembly GCF_964212035.1). NCBI lineage: Eukaryota > Metazoa > Chordata > Mammalia > Chiroptera > Vespertilionidae > Myotis > Myotis nattereri. Next base: position 3,174,350 of record NC_138095.1, on the reverse strand, counting down.
CCTCGTTGGTCCTTCTCCCCAGACCCCGGCCGCTCCCAGCTCAGCAGCTCTGACTTCCTGCGCTTGGACTTGTCACCTTCCTCGCCCAGTACTGTGGAAGGGAGGCACCACCACACCCAGGGCCTTCTCCAGGGGGATGCCAGGGTCAGCCCAAGAGAGGAAGCACTGAGGAGAGGGGGCTGGGGAGATGGGAGGAGACGGAGAGGGGAAGCCCAGCGGCCTGACCTACTTGTGCCCCGGCCAGGCCCTGCCCACGGCCAGGGATGGGGAAGAGTGAAGATGGCCGTCCCACCTGAGCCAATGTGGTGGGTGCCAGGAGCCCTCCACCATCCAGCCAGAAAATACAGCTCTCCGCCCCGGGGAGCCCAAGACAGACAACAGGAGAGCCCAGCGGGCAAGGCAGGGCCTCCGTGAGTGGCACCCCGGTTGCCCAGCTCAGCCTGGGCTCCAGGCGGCCACAGGAAGGGCCGTTTGAGAAGGGGTGTGGGACAGGGAGCAGGTGCGTCCACCAGCGGCTAGGACCGGGGCCCAGGGCGGTGTGTGATGATGGGAAATCGCCCTGTAAATGCGACTGTGTAAGAACGAGGGGCCCAGGCTCAGTGCTGGGACAGCTCACGCTGCCTTCCTCCCTCCCCGATGGGCCCTCTGCCGTGTGAGTGAGGCCCAGGCAGGGCTGGGTGTCTGGGCAGAATTATTATTATTTTTTTAAAGAAGTGACCTGAGTCTACTGTGAGCCTGGCTTGCGAGGTGCTTGTTGGAGGAGTGGTCCTCAGCCCTGGATGATTTCACCCCCTCACCCTGGGCTGTGTGTGTGTGTGGGGGGGAGGGGATGCTACTCACTCTAGTCCAGGGGTGGGCAAACTTTTTGACTCGAGGGCACAATGGGTTCTTAAACTGGACCGGAGGGCCGGAACAAAAGCATGGATGGAGTGTTTGTGTGAACTAATATAAATTCAAAGTAAACATCATTACATAAAAGGGTACGGTCTTTTTTGTTTTTTTAGTTTTATTCATTTCAAACGGGCCAGATCCGGCCCGCGGGCCGTAGTTTGCCCACGGCTGCTCTAGTGAGTAGAGCCAGAGATGCTGCTAAACACCCACAGCGCACAGCACAGCCCCTCGGACAGCAAAGCATGGCCCATCCCCACCGTCCTGGGGGAGGAGAGAGCCTCCGTTCCCCGAGCTCCCAGGACAGCTGTGCAAGCTTCCACGTCTCTCGGCCAGTGCTCCCCTCCCCGACCCACATCCCACGGCCAGTTCTCACCTGCAGCAGAGTGGTCTGGGCCTCCCTCACTGACTCTCACACTCACCTGAGTGTCTGGGCCTCCCTCCCTGTCACCCACCTGAGTGTCTGGGCCTCCCTCCCTGTCACCCACCTGAGTGTCAGGCCCTCCCTCCCTGTCACCCACCTGACGGCACCGTGGGAGGGAGAACACAGGTCCTCTCTTCCCTCAGCGATTGGAGGTTACACATCTACCAGGGAGAACCCGATACCCGAAGGCCATCTCAGGTCAGTTTGAAATGGTGTAGACTCTCAGTGTTTTATCTGGGAATTTTGCTAATCCCTAACTTTAAAAAGAAGCTATTTCCATCTACTATCACCATCATATAATAACAGAATAAGAAGATGCAATGCCAAAGACATATAACAAAGAACAACCCTTTGAATAAAACATGTTTAACTTTAATAATAAAACTCACTTCCCCCTCAACCATCACAGTAGGATTTGCTCCAGGCCCCTCACACTGGCAGGCGCGGACCCAACAGAATCAAGTGCTGCTCTTGGACATCTTTCCCCCACGTTTGAGAAGTTCTCCAGGCGGCCAGGCTTGTAGAGCTCTTGGGGTCCCTTCTTCTCGGAGCTGGGAAATCGCAAGTGATTGAGCCTCGGGTTGGGGTGGCATGGCCCCCACGGGACAGAGGGGAAAGTAGGCTCTAGTGACTTGCCCACAGCCATATGGCTACTGTGTGTGCCCCAGGTCTGACCTCCTCCCTGCCTTCATGACCTCAGGTGTGAGATGCGCTGCCTCTATGTGGCTGAAGGACTGGGAGCAAGTTCCCACTCCGTATCTGGTGGATCATAGGAGTGAATATTCTTTAATGGATCATCTAGTCCAGGATTCCCAAACTTAAACAGAATAGATCAATCGACCTCTTGAAAATTAATTATATATTTTAATTTTTTCCCGAGGAAAGTGGTTTTTAAAAACCTCTGACACTGTTAATACCATTCCATAGAAGAAAAGATAGGTTACTACTAGGAAAGTAGGAAGTAGTTCATTCCTTCAATAGCCATTTATCCAGGGGCCGCTGTGTGCAGGTCATCTCTGGGTGTTGGTGAAAAAGCAGAACAAGAAAACCAGTCCCTGCCCGTTGGAACTCACATTCCAATGGCATATCTCGGACAACAACAGCTCCTTTCAGCGAGAGAAACCGAACTACAGAAGATTCCTTGAGTGGCCTTTGTGGTCTCTTCATATTAGTTAATAACCTTGTCTTGTGTCATCACTGGCCCACAAACCAGCATTTGGGACTCTGAGTCTAACACCTTCGTCTGCTTCCAAGGAGAAAGGCCCTGGAGTTCCCTCCGATGGGGGAAACCAGATCCACATTGAGCTGCAGTCTGAGCCCTCCCGGGCCTGGGTCCACGGCTCAGGCGGTAGATCGAGCCAGCACCTGCACCACAGGCGGGTGGAGCGAGCACCTGCACCACAGGTGGATGGAGTGAGCACCTGCACCACAGGTGGGTGGAGCCAGCGCCTGCTCCACAGAGTGCAGAAGCCAGAGTTCTGTGTGGGCAACTTGTGGCGTTTGGCTCAGCCAGTGAGGGGCCATTTCCCACCTCACTGCTTTGCTGCGTTTTCTACACTCTCACTGGGAACCCCCAGCGTCTGAGCAGCCTGGGTCTCTCAGCTCATAGAGCTCAGCAGCCCTGGGAGTTAGGTTCATTTCACACTTAGGGAAACTGAGGTCCTGGGAGAGGTCGCCTGGCAAAGCAGAAATGGCTCCAGGACCCACCTTAGATCTGCTTCTCCTCCGTGGCTCTGCGCTCGGACAGGCAGAGAGCTGCCCGGTGGAATGGAGAAGGCCAGAGGCACCTTCTCCAGGCCGCTGTCACCGCCCCTTGCTTGTTTCTTCACTGGGTTGTTTGGGTTGTGCCTCTTCAGCATCCTCCTCCCCACTCGCCCGAAGCAGTGAGCTGGGAGTTCAGGGAAACAGGTTGCATGGTTAACATGTCACTTGCTGAGCTGTCCAGCAGGCTCACAAACAGCAATAAAATGGTTCAAACACTGAAAACTTATTCCTGGAGCACAGCGAAGAGAGCGGAGAAGCAGGCTGGGAGGTCTGAGGCGGGGAGGCTGTTCGCTCAGCTCCCCAAGGCCACGGAAGCCCTGAATGTGTAACGAGGAGGCCCGGGCCTGGCCACAGCCGGACAGCTGGACGAGAATGCCCGGTGTCTCCCACTCCGCCTTACAGAGAGGCGTCTGGCTGGCTGGGGTCTCATATGCCAGCACGTCTCCCTTGGCCTCCGGGCAGGGCCCGTTTGCACGCTCCTGTGGCTGCCTTTGGGCAGCGCTTCGCTCCCTCCTCCGTCAAATGCCCACTCAACACAGGCTCTTCCCAGTCACCTCCCACGGAAGCGCCCTCACCAGCCTCACCTTGTTCACTCTCCCTTCACTGTCTTCGTGAAGAATTCACTCCCAGCCGTTGTGCTGAGGAGCCAGGGAAGACCTTCTGTTTCGCACAGAGGAGTGTCAGTTGCTTTTTGAAGGAGTTGCATCACTTTTGTTGTATTCCTTAGGCAAAGGTGCAAAGTGAATTTGCGGCCCTGAGCCTATAACAGCAAAACACAAGATGAAGAACCCAGCCTGGCTGGTGTGGCTCAATGGTTGAGTGTTGATCTCTGAACCAGGTGGGCACCATTCAGTTTCTAGTCAGGGCACTTGCCTGGATTGTGGGCTCGATCCCCAGTGGGGGCGCACAGGAGGCAGCTGATCAATGATTCTCTCTCATTGTTGATGTTTCAATATCTCTCTCCCTCTCCCTTCTCTGAAATCAACACAAATATGTATTTTAAAAAAGATGAAGAGCCCTAGAAAGCATGACTGGGATGGAAGCAAGACCCTTGGAATTAGTGCTTGGCCATACAGACTCTTCAACACGTACAATCAAGAGGTAGTTTTTTTTTTTAATTTGTAGAATTTAAAAATTTTTTATATTGAGATCTAACTGACACATCAACATTGCATTAGTTTTGGGTGTACAACATGATGATTTAGCATATGAATATACTATAAAATGACCACAAAAGCCTAGTTAACATGCATCACCTCACCTAGTTACAAATTGTTCTCCTTAAGATGAGAACTTTTAAGATCTACTCTCTCAGCAACTTTCAAGTGTACAATGTAGTAGAATTAACTATAGTCCTTATAGTGAAGAGGTAATCTTTTCTACATAGCATTTATTATGCTATCCTATATAATAAAAGACTAATATGCTAAGTGTCTGGTCGTCCCATCAGCCATTCAACCAATAATATGCTAATGATATGCTAAAGCTGCTCAACCGCTCACTATGATGTGCACTCACCACCAGGGAGCAGACAGTCAACAGGTTGACCAGTCGCTCTGATGTGCACTGACTACCAGGGGGAAGACTCTTCGACCAGTAGGTGAGCTTGCTGCTGGAGTCCAGTCGATTGGGACTGAGTCAGATGGGCTGGACATGCCCTGGAGCCCTCCCACAGTCCCTCCCCAACTGGCCAACCTCCTGCGTCCCTCCCTGGCCCCGATCATGCACTGGTGGGGTCCCTCAGCCTGGCCTGTGCCCTCTCACAATCTGGGACCCGTCAGGGGATGTTGGAAGGTCAGTTTCAGCCTCATCCCACAGGCCAGGCTGAGGGACCCCACTGATGCACGAATTTGTACACCTGGTCTCTAGTTTAATATATTTGTCTATTTTTGTGGCTACCTTAGTTTCTGCTACCAATAAATGTTGGATTAGTGAGTTAATCAATGCATGCATACGATATGTGTTTCTAGCCAGCATTATTCAGACCACGTTTGGAATTTTATGTTCAATTCAAGGCAGGCACTCCTTAAGCTCAGAGCTCCATAACGTGAGAGGGCTAAGACAGGGCGTGTCATGAGGGGCAGTGCAGGTTATGGGACAGTTAGTCTTGGAAGAGAATGCTCAGAGAAACAGTAGAGTGTTTTTTTTATGCCCGACCAGCGTGGCTTGGTGGTTGAGCGTTGACCTATGAAACAGGAGGTCACAGTTCAATTCCCAGCCAGGGCACATGCCCAGGTTGCGGGCTCAATCCCCAGGTGTAGGGCATGCAGGAGGGGGCCGATCACTGATTCTCTCTCATCACGGATGTTTCTCTTTCTCTCTCCCTCTCCTTTCCTCTCTGAAATCAATAAAAAATATTTTTTAAAAAGTAGAGTGTTTTTTAAAGTTTTCTTCCATGTGAGTCCAGAGGCAGAATAGGGGTCTATAGTAGAGGTTACCCCAAAGTAAACTGAGGCTTCATATGAGGAAGTTGTTGAACTGTCTCAGGTGTTTAGATGGGAAACTTAATTAGGGGGAAGGTTGGACCAGGTATCCTTTAAGGCCATTTCCTGCTATAAAATTATGCTGTGTGTGTGTGTGTGTGTGTGTGTGTGTGTGTGTGTGTGTGTCTCTCCTCCTGTACCCAGACATAGGTTTTTGTTTGTTTGTTTTTTACTGGATAAAATGTGGGCATAGCCATCCTGTGAAAGGACATTATTTCAGGGAATGTGAGCATGGTCCAGATGTTGATACACACGTAACGATGCATACGCATATAGCAGTATTGACTAATATTTATTCAGCACGTACCTCGTGCCAGACTCACTAACCACTTTTTATGTGCTGTGTCATTTAAAGCTTCCAGTCCTCCTGTAAGCGCAGGGACACCTCACCCATATCCCCTTTCTCTAGATGAGACTGACTCTGTGAGGTCACAGGTGACGTTCCCACGGGCACACAGTGAGGCAGCATTAGGATGAACGTCTGGTGTGTCGCCCGGCCTCACAAACAAGGATGTGTGGTTCGTAGTTAGACTCAGGCCCACATTCTAACGAGGCCTGTACATGTATCACAGAACCCAGTTCCACAGAACAGAGCCACCTAAGTCCCTACCGCTGCCCTGTCGCTGGCTCATTGGATGAGGGTGATGGTCCTAGAGAAGGGGCGGGTCAGCTTCCCTTTAGAGTGAGGGTCATTCCCACCCTCCTTTAGGATGCACTTGCTTTAACCTTTAAAAAATACATTTTTTATTTATTTCAGAGAAGAAGGGAGAGGGAGAGAGATAGAAACATCAATGATGAGAGAAAATCATTGCTTGTCTGCCTCCTGCACGCCCCCGCCCCCCCCCCCCCCCCAGTAGGGATGGAACCGCAACTCGGGCATATGCCCTGACCAGGAATCATCGAACTGTGACCTCCTGGTTCAGAGGTCGACGCTCAACCACTGGGCTCGCTTCAGCCTTAAGGAGCTCAAGGCCCCGCGGGGCCTGCCGGTGACGCATCGATAGGCAGCGCCCTTGCCACAGCCCTTCCCGGGCTGGAAGTAACCTCAGGGGTCTGTTGTTGAAGCAAATGGAGTTTTCTGTGACTAATTATTTCTTTTTGGAATTTGTGTGTTTCATTTCCACCTGTCTGTGTGCGCGGGGCATTGGTTTTCCTTTCCGAGTGGGTGAAGTTGGCACCAGGTAGCTGGCTCCTCTCAGCCGGCAAGAGCCTCCAGGTGGACGAGGGTGGTTCAGTGAGCGGAGCTGCAGTCCAGCTTTGTCTCAATCATCCAATGGGCGCAGGAAATTCCTGCGAAATGGGTGGGCAGCGTGGGTCCACTTCACCTGCCCCTCCATGAAGCGGAGCCTGCTGGCTTCTCAGACCCACGCAGCAAACAAAAAGCGGTCCCGCTGCTTTATCCTCACGCACCAAATCTGTGCATCAGTAAAGTGCAGGCCCTGACAGGAATTTCAATTATTTAATCAAAAAGAAAATGAAAGAGGTCTTAAGTGTTGTGATTCGAAGACAGCCTTTTCATAGACCAATCTAGTGTGCGCTCACATTGAATATGAGGCAAAATGGGAAGGAAATTAAGGCAGCTTCGGCTTAAATCATGTGATTGCAAATAGTAAATTAGTTTCTCGATGTTTTCATTTAAGTGTTTAAGTGGAAGGTTTTATTCCTAATGTAGTGCAGTGACACAGAAGAGCACCCTCAGCCAATTCCGGCTCCCGCCCTCGCCTCGGCGAAGCATTTGCCCTGGGGAGGGGGCAGCCTAAGACGGAGAGAGAAGGGCAGACACAGCCTCCGCACGTTGAGATCCTTTTGTTTCAAATTGCTTCCCAAGTCCGCTTTCACAGCCAACTCATTAATCGGGCAGATGAGCAACGTCTGTTGAAAATGTACTAAGCGAGATGCATTTAATTTGGAAGGGAAATCAGGAACTGCATTAGTCAGAGCCTATAAATGGCAGCATCATCCATTCGGCTGTTGTTTTGTTTGATGTGGACTCACTACATTTGTCCTTAGGGACGAGGGCGAGGTAAATGGGCGATGTTGAGCTGGAGGGAAAGCGTCCGCCTCGGGCTCTCAGAGGCTTCTGGGTGGTTTTGCGGGGCTAGACCTGGGCCCGCTATTGGCCTGGGCCTGGGTGTCAGGGAATCTCTCGGAAAGCGCTAATTGGGTTGCACCGCGGTGACCCCTGAACTGGTGCAACAAGTGGAGGGAGGTCATTTCTTTGTAAATGAGCATCTCTTTGTGTTTGCAATTAGCTTTGATCATTTGGCTGGGAGCTGACAGCGGTGCCCGGTGGGAGGTCAGGCTCTGGTTCATTCTATAGAACAACAGTGAGTGAACTTTTAATATCAAGTTAGCCAATGAGGCTCGAGATCCCTGAGGGTTTGAATGACAGGCCCCTCCTGCAGCCTCGTGAGGGGAGAGTAGGTGCAAGTGTGCCTTAACTGGCAGCTGGCAGCTCTGCCAGGGTTACCGGCACTGGCTCTGCCAGGGCACGCTCAGTTTGATTCCCTTGAGGCCCCCTCCTCCAGGAAGTATTCCTTGCCAAGAAATGCTTTTTCTCAATAAACTCCTGGAAAGCTTCTGATCTATGTTTCTGTGCTGGTTTCTGGACACTGGGTGCTGAGCAGGCACTAACTTTTATTATTGTTCAACTTTCTTTTTATGGTTGAATGGCATTTTCACTCTTTAATATATATATATATATATAAAAATTGATTTCAGAGAAAAAGAGAGAGTGAGAGAGAAACATCAATGATGAAAGAGAATCATTGATCGACTGCCTCCTGCACACCCCCTACTGGGGATCAAGCCTCAACCTGGGCATGTGCCCTTGACCAGAATTGAACCCAGGACTCTTCAGTCTGCAGGCCGAAGCTCTATCCACTGGGCCACACCGGCTAGGGCTGCAGCATGGTTTCAGATTGCTTTTCTATCCTTTGTGTTTTCTGTAACTGGAAGTGGGGTGAACCTGATTGGATTCGGGTTAAACGTTGGCGGGGATGCTTCATAGGTGCTGGTGTGCACTTCAGTTCTCACCACATTGGGCACCGTGATGTCTGGCTGTCCTCACGAGGAATGCTCACATTAGTCACGGAGTCAAGTGGGGGTCGCCTGCTTGCTTTATATAAACTCACACTTTCTTGTTTGGGAGCAGCAAGTAATCTGTAGGGGATACTTTGTCATTAAGCATTACCCAGTTTCTCTCATTCTACAGCCATAGTCCTGCGAGGGCCTAGGCCCCTGCGTTAGACAGTTTACTATTTTGTGCAGCACCTGGTAGTGCAAGATCTGTAGTAACATTCAAATACTCGCTGAAGGAGTGAATGAATAAATGGATGGATGCATGAGCTTTCAGTGAATAAAATGAAAATTTTAACCTAATGAGAAATGCGAACCTGCCTGTGACTGACACATTGGCAAAGGGGTCCAACACTGTTCGGAGTGCTGAAATGCTAACAACTGCCTCTCGAGTGAGTCAGGGCTTCTAGCCTCAGCTTTGCAACTTATTTGCTGTGTGACTTTGGACAAATCGCTTACCATTTCTGGAGCCTATTTGTACAACAAGGAATACAAGAAGGAAACAAACAAACCAACCTGTAAGGTTCTACCAGCCTAAGCATTCTAGGATTCTAAATAAATACAAAGAGCTATATAGACCAGGTAGGTGGAGCCTACAGATCTTGATCTCACTTGAACCTGGGTTTTCTTGTACAGTCTAGGCTTGTGGTGTTTATTAAACTTACAGGTTGTCATAGTAACCACCCTCCCCACAGCTTGTTATCTAATAACCAGCCATTCAACCATTACCAGCTAGGATCTTCGCCCCATTTCATATTGAACTGGAAAGGTGACTAGGGATTGATAAGCCTTCATACCATTTTATAAACAATAGAAAACACTTGCTTCTTTCCCCAGCAAAGTCAAGTCTTCCAGGCGGGATCACGTGAGTGGTTCTCTCATTGATGCATTTACTTATTTATCCATTATTCAGTCAGTCCATTTTTGAGCTCTTACCATGTGCCAGACATTGAACTCAATGCTTGGGGTATACAGTTTGCTCTACTGAGGGAGAGAAGTTCTTAAAGAAGCAGTTGCCTTGGCCAGGGTGCTAAGTGGCTAGAGCATCGGCCTGCGTACTAGAGGGTCTTGGGTTCAATTCCAGGTCAAGAGCACATACCTGGGTTGTGATTTTGTCCCCCTCCCACCCCCCATTGGGACAGGTGTGGAAGGCAACCGAATGATGTGTCTCTCTCACATCGATGTTTCTCTCTCTCTGTCTTTCCCCCTCCCTTTATCTCTCTCTAAAAACATCAATGGAAAAATTTCCTCACTCCTTGGATAAGGATTAAAAAAGAAAAGAAATGAAATGAAAGAGGCAGTTGCCATACAGTGAGAAAAATATTATGATGTCAGAAGTAGATGGTGGCATAGAGACAGGGCCCCTAACACACCTGGGGCCTTAGGGAGGCCTCCAGGAGGAAGTGACTTCTTTCTATGGAGAATTGTATAGATAAGCAGCGTAGAGTGAGTATGGCTAGATAATAAGTGTTCCTGGCAGAGAGGGTAGCATATACGAGTACTCAGGGTTGGGAGAGAATATGGCATGTTAAAGAGCTTAGAGCCCTGGGAAACCACTAATGATTTTTTTGAAACGTTTTTCATTGTGGTAAAATATACATAAATACTATCAAAGGATTTTAAACTCGAACCAACACAACCAGATCTGCACATTTGAATCGCCACTCTGGCAGTAAAGAAAGGATTGGAGTGACAACGGGGAACGGAGACAGTGAGCAGTTAAGATCACGCCGTTGTGACGGGCGTAAACGTCTTACAGCAGAGTTTCTATCTTCTAAGCTGCCACCACCGTGCCTCACAGCCACAGAAATAACTAATAAATATCTGTTGAATGAATGGATGGTTGTTTATTGGCTGAATGGACTTATTTCTGGAAACACCAAAAATTTACTTTCTGGACTTCCTAGTACCATTCCTTTATGTCCTCATGCATAGAAACTGGAGCTGAAATGTCCTAAATTACACCTCTGCTCAGAAATCCTTCACTGGCTCCTATGCTCAGCCCACTGTCCTCAAAAGTAAAAACAAAGCCTTCTGTCTTTCAAAGGACTTACCAATAAGAGCATAACTACATTTCAAAATGCTACTCCAAATCCACTGCACTGATGCCAGTCTCAGAGTCCTGCAAATACAGTGTGTTCGCCGTCCCCCCCCCCCCGCCCCCCGCCCCCCGCCCGCCGCCGTGAGTACTTGTACTGCTATCCTGAGCGGAGCAGTTTCATCACCTCCATTTCACCTGTACAAACTCTACCTTCCTTAATGGTCCAGCTCTAATATTGTGTCTTGCACAAAGCCTTCACTCATTCATTATAATTGATAGATGATTTCAATAAAATTTTATAAAAATTAAAGCAAATTGTTCTTCATAGAGAGTGCATAAATTTGCATTCTTTGCATCAATGTATGAGTGATTCTTTCCCCCACAACTTTGCTAACAGAGTGATTTTAAATTAATCAGATTAAAAAAATTTAATTCAGTAGTTAATGATGTTGTCTCAGTGTAATTAAACTTTTATTAGTCTTACTTTTAGTGTTAGTAGCATTTTAAAAATGTTTAATGGCCATTTATATTTTCCTTCTTTTTAAATGTATTTTTATTGATTTCAGAGGGGAAGTGAGAGGGAGAGATCAAAACATCAATGAGAGAGAGAATCATTGATCAGCTGCCTCCTGAACGCCCCCTACTGGGGGATTGAGCCCGAAAACTGGGCATGTGCCCTTGACTGGAATCAAGCCGGTAGCCTCCAGTCTGCAGGCTGACGTTCTATCCACTGAGTCAAACCAGCTAGGGCTATATTTTCTTTTTTTGTGTGAACTGTTGTGTGTGTGTGTGTGTGTGTGTGTGTGTGTGTGTGTGTGTTGGTCTATCTTGGCCCATTTTAAAACTGTGCTCTTGATCTTTTTCCTCTCTGATTTGTAGTAACTTTTAAAATATATGTTTTTATTTATTTTTTAGAGAGAGAAAGGATAGATAGAGAGAGAAACATTGATGTGGAAACATCGATAGGCTGCCTCCTGCACACCACCTATTAGGGATCGAGCTTGCAACCCAAGTATGTGCCCTGTTGGGCAATCCAATGGGCAACCTTTTGGTACCTGGGATGATGCTCAATGAACTGAGCCACTCTGGCTAGGGCGGCAGTAACATTTTATGTATAACAGATTATTCCTGTGCCTGGGATATGAGTTGCATATATTTTCTCCCAGTTTATTGTTCATCTTTTTTTTCTTTGCTTATGATAGTTTTTGCCATAAAGAATTTTTTAAAGTTAATATAGTTAATTTTATTAATATTTTTCTTCTATGGCAGCTAGGCTTATATGTTATACACAGAATGGCTTTTCCTATTTTAAGATTAAGAAAATCTCTCCAATATTTTTCCTTTTGCTTCCTTTTAAAATTACCATCTTGATCATTGTAAGACAAATTCAATATTATACTCTAATAGTGACAACATTTATACCTTCCATTATTACATGTATTTTTTGGTCCTCTAACTCCATTGTGTTAAAAATGAGAGTTAGAAGAATAAAAATCAATTTGAATTTATGAACAGTATTTTCAAACAAAATATAAATGATCCAGCATTTAAACAAAAACATACCAAAAATTTAGTTCTGCACATGAGGCCCTTTTGGGAAATGTTTACAAGCTCATCTTTGTATCTAAAAATAGAGTTTGAAAAGGTCATCCAATCTCTTACATCAGAAATTCACAGTATATAGTGGTAGTAATGTATACCCCTTTATTTTCTTTTTAAAAAATATGCTTTTATTGATTTCAGAGAGAAAGGGAGAGGGAGAGAGAGATAGAAGCATTAATGGTGAGAGATGCCCTTTGGTTTTCAAAACTATGCATACTAGTTTGGTATTACTGTTAAAAGTACATTGTATCATTGAGTGCTAAATTTTAACGCTGATAATAGAATTTGGGTGCTTTAGAATGGAAGAAAAGTATTTAAAAAGCATTTGTGTTAGCTAATTGTTTTTGTTTTTGTTTTCCTGGTAAATATATTTGGCTAGTCTTCTGGGACTTGAGGAAAATGGTAGAATTCTGATAAGAAACTGATTTAAAGATCATTCACACTCTACTATATCCTTTTAGAGGATTAAGAAATGCTGCTATATGGCCCTGGCCAGTTTGCTCAGTGGCTAGAGTGTCAGCCTGCCTACGGAGAGATCCTGGGTTCCATTCCGGTCAAGGGCACATGCCCAGGTTGCAGGCTCGATCCCCAGGAGGGGGAATGCAGGAGGCAGTCGGTCAATGATTCTCTCTCATCATTGATGTTTCTATCTCTCTCCCTCTCCCTTCCTCTCTGAAATCAATAAAAATAAAACAAAAATAATAAAAAATAGAAAGAAATGATGCTATAAGATCTCTCATATTTCAAACCTTTAATTACCTTCAGGTCTTTCTTTCTATCACAAACTTTATGAAGCCTGTTTTGAATTGAGATGCCAAAGGCAGTATAGAAAACTTCACTAGAGAAAAGAAATGAAGTTTTTGCTCTTAAAGACTGGCCCAGTCCTGAGTGAGCAATCTGGGTGGGCTTAGTCCACCTCATCGGAGGAATGCTGTGATTTAAGGACCCTCTCCTTGAATGTGTTTTCATGTGAGTTCACATCCTATTTTCCGGTATAAAAGAAGATGCATTTGCAGGAAGCATTCATGACTCCAGTTCTTTCTCTACACATGTCATCCACTTTGGTAGTGCTTAAAATAAAGTACTCAGATAGAAGGAAGTTGAAACAGACAACAAGCAACATAATACAGAAATGTTATGAGTAAAGTGCGTTACTCAGATCCTCCTAAAATACATTTCTCCCCTTATTTTGAAGGCCACAGTATAGGCAACTTGGCTAATGGAGCCAGTCTTTTCCTTTGATCATCAATAGGGGTATCTTTTTGAGAAACTAAGTCCCAGCTCAGATGACAGTTCAGATGAGACTGACATGAAAGAGAGTAGTATTGTTTAATTATTTGATCTCTGAGAAACATCTTTCTTCTCTTTAAATTAATTAGTAATTCTTCAGCTGAAGCCATAAGCAGCTCTATCATGTTTTGCAGATTGGGGTGGGAGAGGGTTTATTTGATCTTTTCTTTTTGCTCAGGGCAGTGTGCAGAATCTGATTGTATGTGTCAGCTACAGCTGGCCCTGAGTGACAGACCTTTAGTCAAATGAGAATAAAAAATTAATGTAATGTGACTGCATTTATTGAATCTCCTTAGGTTGGCAAGATGTGTGGTGAGTAGCCTGGAATATAGTAGATGCTCAATAAATGCTTGTAATTATCTAATATAATGGATGGATGAATGGCAAGCATTGACAGTGTACTGGACTAGCTTCAGAACTGCTTTCCATTTTCTCTGTGTATGTCAACCTACACTGGAGAGGGATAAAGGGATTGTGACCATTAACTGGCCACGGCTGTCCAATAGGTAACCAAGAGCCACAGGTGGCTTTTGAGCACTTGAAACCTGGCTGGTCTGAACTGAGATGTGCAGCAAATGTGAAATACACACTGGAGTTTGGAGACTTAGTATTAAAAGGAAATGCAAAATAATCTCATTAATAATATTTATATTGATTACATGTTGAATAATAACATTTTTGACATATTGGGGTTAAATGAAATATATTAATATTTCACCTCTTTCTTCTTACATTTATTTATTTATTTGAGACAATGGAGGGGAGGGGGAGAGACAGAGAGAACAAAACCGATTGGTTGCCTCCCCCATGAAGCCCTAGGATCAAGCCTGCAACCAAGGAGCATGCTCTTGACCAGAATCAAACCTGAGACCCCTAAGTCCCCAGCCTATGCTTTAGGCACTGAGTCAAACCAGCTAGGGCTGTTTCTTCTTACTTTTTAAATGTGACTAGTAGAAAATCTAAAATTACCTATGTGGCTCATATTTTTATTGAACGGTGCTGCTCTAGACTTTACAGACAATCCAGGCAATGAAACATTTCTGCTTTTAAGGGCAAACTGTTTACAAGCTAGCTGAGAATGTGACCTGCACCTCTTACCCGAATGGCCCTAGGGACGTGGGTGGAGGAAGGCCTGTGGGCTCTGGAATGCCTCTTCCTCCAAACCTTGGACAAGCAGGATTGCCTCTCAAGCAGGGGCTGGCCTCCCTGGCGGCCTGTCACCCACTGCAGAAGTAGGAGGCCCAGGCACGAGGCCCCTGAGAAGGCGGGGCTGGGTTCTGTTCACCCCAGAGCTCCCCCTGGTTCTGCCCAGCAGCCCCAACACCATAAGGACACTTCCCAGCTTTTTGGACCTCAAGATTTCCCTGAGAGCTCTAAGAGCAACGTGAGGCTCAACCCCTCAGGAACTTTTCCAGGACACGACTTGCCTGCACAGCCTGTCCATCTGAGCGCTGGGCTCCGGTCCACAGGCCCATGGCAAGCCCGGCTGTGGTTACCTGAGCACCTGGGAGAAGGGGGTCTCCCTCATCCCGTAGGGTGTAGACTTAGGGATCCCTGTCTGCCTCCACGTCCCACGGATCCCCTATTCTCACCCCTGTTCCCCCCCAGGGGCCTGCTTTGATGCTGGTGGCTGTTTACTTTCTCAGCCACGAGCTTTATTTATTTAGTATAATTTTATTGATTTCAGAGAGGAAGGGAGAGGGAAAAAGAGATAGAAACGTCAGTGATGAGAGAGAATCATTGGTTGGCTGCCTCCTGCAGGCCCCACACTGGGCATTGAGCCCACAGCCCAGGCATATGGCCTGACCAGGAATCGAACTGTGACCTGGTTCAAAGGTCCACACTCAACTAGTGAGCCAACCCAGTTGGGCCCATGGAGCTTTTTAAACAAATAAATTTATTGGGTGACATTGGTCAACATGAACACAGAGGTTTCAGGTGTGGGTTTCTGTTACAAACTGCAGAGTGCACCGTGTGCCCACCACCCAAAGTCGAATCTCCTGTCACCATGTATTGGGGCCCCCTTCTCCCGTGACCCCCCTTCCCGCTGGCAACCACCACACTCAGCGGCGGCGCTTTGTTTCCCAGCATCGCTGAAAGGGAGAGGGAATGGGAAAGGGGAAGTCTAACTCCCCTGCAGTCCTGGGGTCCTGCCCCTTCCCATAGCTATCTAGTTTTGCCTCCATCTCTCCCTTCTCAGGTTTCTACTGAGTGGGCGGTGCTGGGCTGCAGAACCGAGTCCTAGAAAGAGCAGGACCCAGAGAGGGAGTGTGCGGGGTGGGCCTCCTCCGGCCCCAGCCCCGGAAATGCCTTAGCTTGGGGGAGACCCAGGAGCTGAGTCCAGAGTCCATGAAATAAGGGGAAGGGAAAGGACCCAGAGGTGGTCTGCCCCACCCCCCTCCCCCCGCCCGCCGGCCTTCTCTTCCCTTCTCCGATATGTGAACTCTCTGAAATGTTTAAGGCTGAATTCTGTTCTGAGAAAACATTCACAGTGCCTTGGGTCAAAGGTAACTGTCTCCCCCAAACGCGTTTACTGGCCCTGCTCCCAAAGAGACATTCAACCACCTTTCCATTGCACCATCCGAGCAGAAGTTAGTCCCCACCCCTATCAAGGCTGAATCCCATCTCCAAGGCTGAGTGCTCGTCCTCCGCGTTGGCAGAGAGAAGAGGGGACCAGGCACGTCCTCAATCGCCCCTCAGCCTTAGGGTCTTAGGAGACAGGATGGCTTGGTTTCCACTGGCCGGAGGCTCCACTGGGAGGCGGTGGACTTCCTACGGCGTGGACTGCACCCCCAGGGCCTCTTTACAAGTCTGGAGCCTGAGCCTCCTGAGTTTCTCTAGCCCTTCGGGGGGTGACTGGACGGGACCAGGGCTAAGGACTAAGGCGCAACTTCTGGAGCCTGCGTTTTCCCTCTCCGTGGCCGCCTCTCGGTGGCCTGCTCTCCATCTTCAGCTCTTACCATGATGAACCTAAAACAAAAATCACATTTCAGACTTCAGGACAAAGCATTCTGACTTTATTTAGGCGTCTCCTTGCTAAGATCTTATTGTGGAGTTCTCTCCCCCTTCTTTCTCCTTCCTCTCACTCTCCTCTGTTTACCATTTTTACCAGGTCATCCATAGGGAGCACGCGCTCCCACTTCCTGCAGCACTGTAGTTTGGGGCCTAATTGATTCTGGTAATTAATTTGTTTTACCTGCTAGATCAGATGAAAATTCTACCCGGGCGCCCAAGGATTAGCACTTGGCTTTCTAACACCTCCTCTAATTACCTAATAGCATGGGTTGTGAGGACTCAGTGTCTATTAAAACACTTTTGCTATTAGCAGTAGTGATTGGAATTGTGATGACAACTAGATTTCAACAAATTAGAGCTTAAAAATGGGGAGATGGAAGAGAAGTGGCTTCTTTTAATTTCCTTGAGTTTAACACCAATAATTAGAGCAATTTTTGGAGATGCGAGCCAAAGTTAGCCCTGCTGTGCTGTAGATGATCAACTTCATTTTAGCAAATTGACTCAAGGGAAATAAATGTGACAGATTAGAAAAAGACAAACAGGAAAACAAATATTGGGAGGGAAGGAAATGAAAAGAAAGGCTGGAAAGGGAATGGGAGACAAAAAACCCTAGCACAAGTATACTAGTATGTATGTATGTGTGTGTGTGGGGGGGGGTGGGGGGGTGGGGGGGGACAGGGGAGGTTGAAAAGGGTAAGTCTAGCAGAAATAGCAAGCCCTGCGAATGCAGTGAGGAGGAGATAATGAAATTTGATAGGAGGTGGAGACTGGCTTTAAGAGTAGCTCTGGACAGATTTACACAGACCATATTACTCGATTGATGCAGATATAACTCCCTCACACCACCCTCTATAACTGAGGTCAAGAATATTATGATCCATCATTTTATTTATCTACCTCAACAATCTAGTCATCCCTCAGCCATCAATTTAGGGTGGGTCTATCAGACGTGGACTCTCTTCTCACTTCTCCTTTGCTTTCATTTTTCTAAATATTTATTTATTTTTTAAAAATACATTTTTATTGATTTTAGAGAGGAAGGGAGAGGGAGAGAGAGAGAGAGAGAGAGAGAGAGAGAGAGATCAATGATGAGAGAGAATAGGCTGCCTCCTGCACGCCCCCTACTGGGGATCGAGCCCGCAACCTGGGCATGTGCCCTGACCAGGAATCGAACCATGAGCTCCTGGTTCATTGGTCGATGTTCATCTACTGAGTCACACCCTGCAGGGCCATTTTTCTAAAATTTTAAAACCCAGACCCAAATGCCAAAATAAATGCCTTATCCCTATTGCTTTGGGCCTTTTAAGTGCTTTCTGTTCTCTAAAGAGGAGTTGTTGGGGGACAGAGACTTTGTCTTTTTAGCGTTCTTTAAAAACAGCTGGGAGCAAACAGCTCCTGCAGTTGGAGGGGCAGAAATTAAGGTGGAGAATCTAGGTAGGAGCAAGAACCTGGACTCCTCCGCTCTCCCTGGTCTGGAAGGCCGGATTCAGCACCGCGGACAGCTCCCCGCCACGCCCCGAGCCCGCACCCGCCCCTCCGCTGCTGGCAGCCTCGCCATTGGCTCTCCTGGCCCCCTCTCCAAGCTGCCAATTCTCCTACACTCAGACCCAACCTACCCAGGAGCTAGTCTTCTCGCCTCCAGCGCCAGGGGTAGCCCAGGGCCGGGGGAGAGCCTGGAGATCCCAGCCTCGAGGGGTGGCTGTCGGCCCCTGGCCAGGCGTGCGGAGCCGCTGCCTGCTCCCTACACTTCCTCCTGGGCCTTCTTTCTGTGTTGGGGGGCTCGGACCAAGATGAACCTCAACTTCACCTCCCCGCTACACCCAGCGTCTTCTCAGAGGCCCACGTCTTTCTTCATTGAGGACATCCTGCTGCACAAGCCCAAGCCGCTCAGGGAGGTGCCCCCCGACCATTTCGCCAGCTCCCTGGCCTCCCGGGTGCCTCTGCTAGACTATGGCTACCCCCTCATGCCCACCCCCACCCTCCTGGCTCCTCACCCCCACCACCCTCTGCATAAGGGAGACCACCACCACCCCTACTTCCTCACCACTTCGGGTAAGTAACGGGTCTCCAGCTGTGGGAGCCTAGAGAAGGCCACGCGGGCGCAGCCTGGCCTGTCGCCTCCTTCCCGGAGTGAGAGGTAGAAGGTGAGGGCTGTGGCTGTGAGCAGCAGGGCTCGCTGGCGGCATGCCCACCCACGGGTGACTCCTGTCGCTCTGTGCCCTTCACCATGGGGGACATGCCAGCGAGAGGGGCTGGAAGGGGGTGCTGTTCTTGGCGGCGGGCAGTGCCCAGTCCCCTCCCTCGGGGTCTTTCTGGCCACTTGGTCCAGCTCTCAGTCTCCACTCGCTGTCTGCCTGCTGGGAGGGAGACCCCAGCCCCTTCACCCCCTTGGACAGACCTCAACTTTGTAATCGGAAATCCACGGGACCCTCCCAGGGCTGCGCACTCACCACCCAGGCGGCGGAGGCCTAGGAGTGAAGGAGGGTTGGGATATTCTGAGGACGGAGGTTTGGGCGCCAGAATAAGGGAGAAGGGGTAAGAAGAAAAGAGGGAGGGACGCGGCTGCTCCTTAACTCTCTTTACTCCCAACGTCTCGCCTTTAACTCTCAGTCTTAAGCCCGTCGCTGGCCTCTGGGAGCCCGGCCCCAAAGCACTGTGATTGCAGACCGGGCGAGAGAGAGCAGGCACCGGCCGCGTCTGGTGCGGGGCGGCGGGGACGCCAGGTGTGGCCGCCTCTCTCCGGAAGCCCCGCCGCCTCTCCCGGCACTTCCATTCCGGCCGGAGAAGGACACAGTCACTCCCCGAGGCCCGGCGGGGCTGCGGAGACACGAGGCGGCTGGTGAAGCCACAACAAAAGCTGAAGGTGTTTGTGGAGCGGGAAGCCCGGCGCGGGCACGGGGTCGGGAGGGAGTCAGCCCGCATCCAAGTCGCACTCTCCGCGTTGGCGTCAGCGCCCGCCGGCACACCCGTGTCCCCCCAAAGAGCGGCGGCCGAAGCCCCGGCGCCCGGCTGCGGGTTTCCGTGTTGGCGGTCGTTTCCCGGGTCCATCGGCCTGTGGGCGCCGGTGGCCCTTCGCCCGCCTGGAGCCGCTCCGACCCAGGGAGCCCGCGACGGTGGGGAAAGTCTGCCGGGGTCGAGGAGAAAACGAGGAGCACGATGAACACATAGAGAGAGGGGTCCCCGGGCTCCCCGAGGCTGACAAGGGGACGCGCGAGGCGGGATTGCCCCTCCGACGGGCTCCGGGTCCTGGGCCGCCGGCGGGAACCCGCGGGCTCGGGGAGAGGCGTTCCAGTGCGTTTGGAGGCGAGACCACGGCCATGACGCTACCGGCCTTAAACCACCGTAAGCCGCGCCGCGGGGCCTGGAAGGACGGGGTGCAGGAGGGGGATGGGCGCCCGGACTGTCCGGTGTTTGCAAGAAAACTTGGGTGTCGCGACAGAAGGTGGACCCGGTGCGCTAGGAAGCCCCCCGGCTCTTTTACAAGCTCCTCCCGTCTCCCCGCTGCTTGATGTTGGGGTTTCTAGGTGGCTTCCGGCTAAAGACCTCCGAGCGGCATCCCCCGCCCCCGCCCCCACCCCCCATGCCCTGCGGTTCCCGGGCGGGGCCGGCGGCTCCGGGACCGCGGCCGCAGGAGGCTGGGGGTGGGGGGCGGGGGAGTGCGGGCGGAGGAGGGTGTGGAGCGGGCTGCTCGCCCCTGACGCCCCTGGGCGGCTTCTCCCCGCAGGCGTGCCGGTCCCCGCGCTGTTCCCGCACCCACCGCCCGCCGAGCTGCCCGGGAAGCACTGCCGCCGCCGCAAAGCCCGCACCGTGTTCTCGGACTCGCAGCTGTCCGGCCTGGAGAAGAGGTTCGAGATCCAGCGCTACCTGTCCACGCCCGAGCGGGTGGAGCTGGCCACGGCGCTCAGCCTGTCCGAGACGCAGGTGGGCCGGCGCGGGAGGCTCCCCCCGTCCCCCGTTCCGCCCCGCAGGGTGCCGGAGGGCAGGACCGCGCCCCTCGGTCCCAGGCGGCTCCGAGGCCCCTCCGCCCGCACAACCGCTCCCAGCCCCGCGTCAGCCTCGCGCAGGGGCCGCGGACCGGGAGGAACCTCCTCCGCGATCCGACCGCCGCCCCTGCTCGCGATCCTGCCTCCGCGCTCCCGCGTCTCCTCCCCCAGGGCCGGTCCCCGTCAGACGGGGGTCCCCGTCCCTAGCGCAGCCCGCGCAGGACGGCTGTCTTAGTTCAGCCTCAGCGGCCAGGCTCTCACCTGCCCGGTGCCCTGGAGGCTGACCCTGGGCCCGGTCCTTCCGAGCCGCTCGCCTTCCTCCGAAGCCTCACCCCCTCCGCACCCCCGCGCCCTCCCCGCGCACCCCGCGCTCACTGCCACCCGCACCCACGTGCTGCCGCCGCTGGCCTGCGGGGCGGGAGCCGCCTCTGCTGAGAACCGCAGTTGGGCCCCCGCTGCCGTCCAGGAACCGCTGGCCAGGGGTTCAGGCGCCATGTCGGGGGCGCGGGCAGTACAGGAGGCGTCACGCTCGCTGACGGCGATTCTGAGCAAACAGGCCTAGTGTTCCCCACGCCGCGGACCCTCGTGCCGTTTCGGGGGTTCCCTCCGCGAGCCCAGGACTGGCCTGTGCGCATCGGAGCGGCTTCGCCGGGAGCGCGGTCCCAGCCCCTGAGTGGTCCGTCCGCGGCTCGCAGTCCCTCGGTCCACCTTCCTCACCCCCAGCCACGCTCAGACCTCAGGCCGGTCGCCGTGGGTCTGGAGGAATGATGGGTTTTCTATTTTTCTCCCTGAAATCAGGTGAAAACGTGGTTCCAGAACCGGCGGATGAAGCATAAAAAGCAGCTGAGGAAAAGCCAGGACGAGCCCAAAGCGCCGGGTGCTCCCGAGAGCCCCGCGGGCAGCCCCCGCGGCCCCGAAGCCGCGCCCGCCGAGGCCCGGCCTGGGCTGCCCGCCGGCCCCTTCGCGCTCGCGGAGCCGGAGGACGAGGTGGACATCGGGGACGAGGGGGAGCCGGGCTCGGCGCCGCGGGGGCTCTGAGCCGCGGGAGGAGGGAAGGTGCCGTGGGCCGGGCGCGCTCCCTCCCAGACCCGAAGGCCCGGCGGCTCCAGAGACCGGCTCCCGGAAGGAAACAAAACGCCCTGTCGCCCTGCACCCGCGCGGCCGTGGCGCGACCTCCCGCGTTCCCCGCGCCCCCCGCGCCTGGTCCCCGCAGGTGCGTCCGCCCGGGCGGCTCTTCCCGCGCCGGCCGCGCGCGCACAAGGGCCAGGCTCCCGGCTCTCACTCGGGGGGACGGTTTCTCCGCCGGGACCGCAGACCCCGGGCCTTCGCGCAGCCACCGGCCCCAGCTCCGGTGTCGGGGTCCCGCGGCCTCTCCCCGGACCCTCGGTCCTTCCTCGGGCAGAACGACGGACTGCACGTGAGGGGCCGGCGGCCGCGCCTCCGCTCTGCGGGGAACCGGGTCCGGACGGGCCGGACGCGCGCTGCTCGCCGCCACCCCGCAGTCGGGGCCCCTGCCCGTCTCGAACCCCATCCTAAAGCGCTCCCTCCTCCCGGCGGCGCGGCCTTCCCCTCCGCTGTCCACTCGAGCTGGCGGGTCAGCCCGGCCCCTTCCCGGCTCGTGGTCGGGCCGGGAGCTCCCCACGCCCTCCTCACCCCCTGCGCCCGG
The DNA here is from genome assembly GCF_964212035.1 of Myotis nattereri. NCBI lineage: Eukaryota > Metazoa > Chordata > Mammalia > Chiroptera > Vespertilionidae > Myotis > Myotis nattereri. The sequence continues at coordinate 3,152,116 of NC_138095.1, read as the reverse complement.
GTCCCGCGGTCCCATGGTGAGCTGCGCCCGCGCGCGGCAGGAACTTGAGCAGGAAAAACCCATCGAGCGAGTTTGCTTCCCGACTTGCTGCGCGCCCGTCCCGCAGCCCTCCCGCGCCCACGGCTCCCCGGCGTTCCCGGCGCGTGTCCCTCGGTGCGCGGGGGACGCCGCGCGCTCCCTGCATTGTAAGGGCGCGCGGGGTTCCAGCGAGACCAGGGGACCCTCTGCAAGCGCACCTGCCGCGGCTGCTGAGCCGGGCGGGAGGCCGCTGCGCCCCGCGGCCAGCGCCCGGCCCCCGACGTCGGTTCTGCTCCCGGGTTTTCGGAATTAAGGGCTCGCGGGAAACGCGGGAAGTGTCTGGGGACCGTTTGTCGCGGCGTCCAACCCATGCGCCTCCTTCCCGCCGCCCGGGCGGCTCCCGCTCCGCGGCCGGAGGAGACGCGCCCGCCTCCCTTAGCAGATCCCCCGGCCCAATCCGGCTTCTCATTTTCAACCGGGAAATCGTCTCGCGTTCCACCTGCATGGAAAAGGCCCAGCAAATCCTATCTGTTGACTCGGAAAGGCTGAAGAGACAGAACTCTCTGGATGTTTGTAGTTGAAACTATATAAGGGATGACGCGGTGGCGCCACCGACCCAGTACCTTTATCCACAGAGCAGCCCACTCCGCTTCCGTCTTTCTTTCGCTCGGTTGCGTGTTAGGTAAGTGAGCCCAGGAAGGCGGCGCGAGCGAGGGCGCCGGCCGGCCCCGGCCCCGGGCCCTGGTGGTGAGCAGTGACTCCGGGCGCACCTGGAGGCGGCGGGCGGCGGGGCCCGGCCACTGTGACAGCAGGAGCGGGCGATGAAGCGAATGGTGATCCTTTCGCTGGCGCAAGGCCTCGCCTTCAGTTTGTAAAAACGCAACAACTGTGAAGCGCAATAAAATGAGGTATGCCTGTATGTAGACAACAGCGGTGTGAGTTTACATTGCATTTCATCTTTTTTGGTTCCTCACGTCTCTAAAAGATCCTTCTAGGCCTACTTCTATGGTCTCATGAATGTAGGAGTAGGCTTTTCTTTTTTTCCCCCTTTCTTTTTTCTTTTTCTTTTTTACAGTAGGCTTGTTCAGGGAAACATTATCTTAAGCAGAGAGAAGTGTCAGAGTGGGACCTTTATTCGTTCTGCATCACTTAGGAGGATAACTGTTGCTTTAAAAACATAAGCATCGTATAGCTGTTTCTATTTTCCAAAGTTCTTTCTATCAGTTAACAGTCTTGTGAGTCACAGACAGCAGTTATTTTTCCCTGTCATCGTTAAGGAAATGAAGGCTTGGCAGGATTGTAGGATTTACCCGTGAAGTCAGGACTAGCTGCCAGCCGAAGCAGGGCAATACATACAGTCCGACTCCTGTTTGCCTCCCTGCCCGTCCGTGTGCTTCCTAGTGGCAATGCACTGACTGGCATTTGCCTGTCACTGTGGGAACACCTCGGTCATTTATGTAGACTGTGTAGATGAGCTCTGAAAGCAAATGTGGGCGCAGATTTCTCTTTGCTCTTCTCGTTCAGATAATGACAATGCTGTGTTAAGGCAGGAGTTTTGACAAATGCTTTACAGTAACACAAACAACTTGGTTTTAGGGAAAAAAGTGGTTTGTGAATAAGAATGTTCCTGGTAACCTGGAAGGGAAAATAGGTACTATTACGGGGTGGGGGGACCTCAAGTTCTTCCAACACCAGGGAGAACAACTACTAAAGGGATTGGGGAGAATTTTTAAAGTGAACATTAAAGAACTTATATGTTTTGAGGGAAATTGTACAAAATTAAATCAGAGGGTTAACACCGCCCAAACCTCGGAGCTTTCTCTCTCTCTTCCGTCTTCACAAGGAGATGCCAGGACTTGCTGGGTGCGCGTTGTTAGCACAGGCACAGCTCCCGGGGCAGAAGGAATCTGGAGCCCAGGAGTGGCTGTCTCTGTCTTTGATTCGGTAGCACTGAGCAGAAGGATGCTCACTCCGCCTCGTGCGGTCCTCCCTTTGCGGCTGTTCCTGGTGAGATTCACTGGGAAGCGGAGAGCTAGGACCTGGAGCACTGCTTTCTCACCAGACAGATGCCCTTAGGTTGGTGGCAAGCCATTCAACAGCAAAGTTCTCTTAACGGTTCTTCTTTCTTCTTTCCTTCTCTTTCCTCTTCTCTTCTTTTTCCTTCTTCCTTCCTTCCTTCCTTTCTTCCTTCCTTCCTCCTTCCCTTTTTGTTTCCTACACACAGGGGGTAGTGACAGTAGGGGAGGGACACAATTTATTATAACATATTCACATTTTTGTTTTTGGCCTTCAATACTGATCAAAGCCTCTATAGGCTGAAAAGGTGTTTTGCCTGAATTATCCAGCCTTTTGCCTAAACTCAGTTTCACTTGGTGATGAAGATCTGACAAAACCATGTTCATGATGATATATTAAAGAAAGGAACACATAGTTAAGTCTGATTCTGACAGGGCAAAAGCATCTTAAAATAGCCAAGGTGGGAAAGTCATCCTATATGTAATCTTAATTTTAGTAAATAATTTGTTTCATATTTGTTCTTAATTTCTGTGATGGATTTCATTTCACAGATTTTCAGAGAGGGGCTCTTGATAATATTTCTGCTCACATGACATAATAATATAAGACACGAACAACACACCATTCAGCCCAGTATTAAGCTGATAGTGGCACTAAGAAATATTAATTGGAATCCATGATACCACTTGTGTGGATGTATTTGGTAACTAGAGATATGAAAACAAAGAGCAAACAGAATGCTTTCTGGTGCTAACAGAATCATGCAATAAACATATTTAGTTGAAGCAATGACTCCCTGGTTTTCTTGAAGTGGGCTCAATATATGTGCAAAAATAATGAATTAATTAAAATACTTTATATCATGTTTGTTATATTCTTGGAATCGCATTTTAAAGAGGATATTGACAAGCTAAAATTCATCCAATGTTCAGGGAGCTGGATAGTAAAAGGTGTGGAAAACAACAAATAAAGGAGCATGAGTTTTTAGCTTGGAGAAGCAAAGCCTTGGAGAGGGGTGGGGGAGGGGAGACTAGCTATGGTAGTTGTATCTCAATGGTTGCACGCCTGAGTATCAAGGGGCATGTCTATTTTGGCACGCTAAGAGAGCAGGACCAGAACCAATGGGTGGTTCCAGGAAAGCAAACTTTTGAACAACATTTAAATACCTTCTACAGGTTGGGCACTGTGTTGTCTTTCAATATAACAGGCCAACTCCGCAAAGCACTGCACTCCTTTCACTAGGAAAGTTTGAGCAGAAGTTGGAAGGCAAAACATTAGGGATATTCTATTATGGATTTCTTCCTTACGGGAAGACTGGGTTGAATACCTTGTGTGGTTCCTTCTAACCTTTAAGATCCTAGTATTCTATCATCTTTTTATTGGAAAGGAAATATAACTTCCAACTTATCAAAATTACTTGTCATCTCACTAAGAATAAGATTTTAGGTCATACACTCTAATGTAAATATCTATATCCAGAACATTTAGAAAAGTCAAGAGACACACAAAAAAGGAAGAAAAGTATATTCCTCATTAAAGAAATCTAAAAAATCTCATTCTTAAAAATAAAACAGTGATGTTCCACTGAGTTCAGGACAAAGGTATAGTCAGGAAAGAATCATTAATGTTAAAAGAGACATTTGACAAACTCTAAGCCCTTCATGTTATAAGCAAAGAAATTAGGATTCAGATATAATGAATATCTTGCCAAGGTCAAATAGACAGGGGCAGAATTAAGACTAATGGCCAATTTTCATGATCACACCTTACAACTAATTCATGTTTTGATAAAAGTGACAGTGGGGCTATTGTCATTGTATTATGTGGAGAAGAGGATTTTGCATAGCAATTTTAAATGTAAAATTTAAAAAGATTTAGCTGGAAATTATCTGGTAAAATCTTAGATCAGTTTATGAAAAAACTTCTGATTCAGAATAACCTGAAACTTAAATTGGCTTTCCTAGGAGGTACTGAGTACCTAAGTCCTGTTTTCACTCAAGCCAACATTGAATAACCACTTGGACTGTTTCAGAGAGGTTCATATAATCAATGAGCTAGATGATCTGTAAGCTACTTCAAATCTCGATATTTTTATTCTAAAAATGTTGGCCTGATCTCCTTTAATTGTAGACGAGGCAACCAAGGGCTGAGATGTTGACTTGCCCAGTGTTATACAACCTACTAGTTCGGTGAGTTATATAGAATTAATACATGTAGCGGTCAGAGAAGTGACCTTTAATAAATATTTAGGAGTGAGGTGAAAATCTGAAATGATTCTCATGTTTTCTCTCCAATCATATTCTCTCCATTCTATTTTCTGTGTTTTTAAAAATAAAGGTTATTTTCATTAGAAACCAAGAGATCAAAGTTTTTTTAAAAAAACTTTATTTTCATTGTTGACACGATTACAGACGTCTATTCTCTCTTAGAATTCCCAGTGTGCATACCAGATAGCCTTTCCTCTATGGTTGTATTCATAATAATTCTGGGAGCCTTTTTTTTTTATTACCCTCTTTATAATATTGTATAGCCACAATCGGATTTGGCATCATAGCCACTGGCTAGATGGCTTGGCTTAGAGACTTAAATTCTAATCTTACTTTTGCTAATGATTGAAGTACGTCTCTTACTTGGCATCTGAAAAATAAGGAGAGTGCCTTATAAATCAATAAAGAGCGGAGAGGGGAGCCCTAGCTGGTTTGGCTCAGCTGATAGAGCATAGAGGGCTATCCTGAGGACTAAAGGGTCCCGGGCTCCATTCTGGTCAAGGGCACATGCCCAGGTTGCGGGCTTGATCCCCAGTAGCGGGTGTGTAGGAGGCAGCCAATCAATGATTCTCCCTCATCATTGATGTTTCTATCTTTCTCCTCTCCCTTCCTCTCTGAAATCAATAAAAATATATTTAAAAATAAAAGTGGAGAGGGCATGTGAGATAAGAGATATGAAAGTACCTACTGTGAGATCTTGGGTGGAAGTGCTAGAGGAAGAGAATGAAATACAACATACATCTGAACAGATCAGTTTTGTTCTTGACATGATACTTCATAAGAGTATTGCAAGAACCTGGTTAACTAAAAGGTATTGTTCTTGTGCTCCATCACCAGTGTTACGGAAGGGTCATCGTGTCTCTTTCCGAGGAATTTTTTTAGAAGTTCATCTTATTTTCTCTTTGTCATTGTCCTCCTGTGTGGACTAAAAGAGGACATGCAGGTGCTGGATGAAACAGGAGTCAGAGGTTTCACTGAGGAGCTCCTATTTCTGCCCCTCACCTCGCCCACCCACATCCTGCCCAGCATGTTGTTATCCCTGACAGACATCGTTCTGGGAAGGGAGGGAAGTGAGAATTCAAATCCATGGGAACCTTCTTAAAAGATAAACAATTGCCTGTTTCCAGTACAGAATCTACCCGGGAAATCCAGGATTTAAGCTTTCAAAAAAAATTTTAGTTTAAAAAGACACACCTTCTATACCTCTGAAACAAGAATAAGCAAAGGAGTTGTTTTAAAATATTGACTAATATAACCCTTGGGGATTATCTGAATATTTGGTGCATCCATTCTCTCCCTAGCCTCCATGGCTACGCATAATGGAGTAATGAAGTCCACTTGCCAATATTCTAGCCAGAAGTTAAAGAACAGCTAAATAGTTTGTCTTCTTCCTCAGTGCTTGACTTGGAATGAGAAACGAACTGTAAAAAGCCATGGGAATAAGGGATAGAAGGTGGCTCCATAATTTACAAGCTAAAAGCAAAAAGGGAATACGTTATGCTTGCTCTGATCTTTTTCCTTCTGTTTTTTCTCCTTCAATTCCTAAGTTCTCTATTTTTAATTTTAAAATATTTGAGTTTTATCAGGTACTTGCTCTGTTTGTGCATTGGTGTGCATTGTTTGAAGAGCCACAGAATTCTGCAAGGGCTATTGCAGCAGGGGCGCAGCCCCCTGCCCCTCCCTATTCTCTCCACAGGGGCAGCTAGTCTCACTAGTGCCTGATTATTTTGGCATCTACTTTATGCTTCCAAATTATTTCACTGAACGGATGCTTTTTGGTATTTTTACTTGAGGAATTATCTAGTATTTTATGTTATAAAAATAAAGATTTAATTCTCTTTTTCCCATGCTCCTACCACATATGTGCACTCTCTCCATCTCTTTTTTCAAAATTGTAATTTTGGTTAGATCATAATTATGAGATGTAAGTGTAATTCTCAGCTAAATGAGGTAATCAATTATGATTATTTTTCTTGTTCTGCAAGACTTTTTATTTTTCTGGGAGTTAATGCTTGTCTTGTTTTATTCTTAATTTTTGATGTATCTACTACTAATTTTACTCCAAGCTCTTTACCATTTGTCTATATCCCCTTCCCCCCAAGATATTCATGTGTTGCCCTAGCCAGTTTGGCTCAGTGGATAGAGCCTCAGATTCCAGTCAAGGGCATGAACTTCAGTTGCAGGCTCCTCCCTGGCCCAGGACCTGGTCAGGGCATGTGCAGGAGGCAACCAATCGATGTGTTTCTTTCACATCGGTGTTTCTCTCTGTCTTTCCTGCTCTCTTCCACTCTCTCTAAAAGTCAGTGGACAATTATCCTTGGGTGAGGATTTAAAAATAATAAGTAAATAAATAAATAAAGTCTTTGTTTATAAAAGAAAAGATATTCATGTATTGTTAACATTTCATTTTCCTGAATAAATATCTCCCAAAACCTCTGGTCTGTTTCCTTCTGGGTTCTCGTGTCAATGCATCTCCTGTCCCTCCATCCTGGAGTAATTAAGTGCAATATTCTAGCCAGAAGTCTTTCAGTTTATTACTGTTTCTCTTAACTTCTTCTTTCTTGGTTTAAGCTCTCATTTTGGTGATGAGCAGTCTGTAGTTTCCTGATTGGTGTGTGAAAGGCAAATGTTTTGAGACCATCCTTCTCTAAAATTTTCTTTATTCTAGTTTCATGCTTTATTAGTATTTGGCTAAGTATAGAATTCTAAATGGGGAATAATTTTTGAATACTTTATTTTTGGATAAATTTGAAGGCATCATTCAATTGATTTTTAGCTTTCAATTGCTGTTGTGAAGTCTAAAGCCATTTTGATTCTTGATTCTTTGTGTGTCTTGTTTTATTTATCCACTAGAGGCCCAATGCACAAAATTCGTGCAAGGGCCTTGGCCCCTGCCGCCACCACTGTGGCCACCTCTGCCTCGGCTCCCACCCTCTGCCGTGGCCAGGGGGGCCTCTGCCTCAGTCCCTGCCCGCCGAGGTTTTGTCTGGAAGGATGTTGGGTCTAATTAGCATGTTATGCTTTTATTATTATAGACTAGTGGCCCGGTGCACAAAATTCATGCACATTAAAAGAGAATTAATTAGAGGAAATATTTTAATATTGCTGTTTTCCCTTTCTCTATAATAGAAGGGTCAGAGATGAAAGAAAATTAGTAAAATGTATATGAAAATCTCCTTCCTGTCAGAGTCTGGGGCACGCTGTGGAACCCAGAGTCAAGCCCTGCCCATCCACACAAGCCTAGAAATTGCAAAAGACCCAGACCTGGCCGGCTCCACCCCCATCAAGCCCCTCCAGGTGGGGGGCACAGTCTCAGGGCCCCCTGCCCCGGTGCGAGGGTGCAAGGGCGTGATGGTCATTTTTATATAGGATTGTATTGAGGCCTGTAGAATACTCTATAGCTATTGTACTGAAATTTTATAATTATGTGCCTTGGTTGGAGGTCTATTTTTATTCACTGTTGTGGATACTCAATATGCCTTTCAATCTGAAAACTAATTTATTTCAGTTATGGAAAGATTTCTCAAATTAACTCTTTGATGATTTCTATTTCTCTTTTTCTATGTTTGTTCTTAATGGAACTCCTATTATTTGGATTTTGCCCCCAGATTTATCCCTTAAATTTATTACTTTTTTGCATTTTTTGCTCTGCTTTCTGGGAAAATTCCTCAATGGTATCTCGTAAGCTTTGGGTTTTTTAAATTTCTGCTACCATATCTCTAATTCACAAGATCTCTTCTAGTTTCTTTATCCTCCTGCTTCTTTTTAATCATGTTTTGTTTAATATTCTCAGATGCTTGGGAATTTCTGGTTGTATGCTTGTGTTTTAGTAGGAGAAGCAGAAAAGCTAATAGGAAGTTGTGGCTACTTGGTGGGATTTATTGACTCTGAGCTTTACTGGAGAACCTCTGAAGTCAGAAGTTTTAGGTGTTTCCTGTTAGGCTGGTCAGGTTCCCCAGGGAAGAATTTCCTGAATTCCTGTTTGTAGGTTGAAGGCCCCGTGTTCTGGGGCAGTGGCAGAAGAGGACCAGAGGTCCAGGTCACTATTGACTGTGTTCCACACTGTGCCTCCTAACAGCCACTTGTGCCTCACTCCCAACACTGTCCCTGCAGAGTGAGGGGCAGTTTTCATTCATTTAGCCCTCCTCACCTCCTTTCACCCCCACTTCTAGCGATAATTGACACCATCAGTTCCTGAGCATTTGGGGGTATTCTTTAGTGTAAATCAGATTGATTTTTGGATGTCCCTTTTGCAAGGTTGGAATTTAGCATTTCTGAAGTCTGCCAATTTTTTTAAAAAACAACTCATTTATCTGCTTTCCAGTTTTCAAAAATTTATCTGTTGTCCCTCTTCCTGTTGTTTTTTCAGTTTTTATAAGCGTATGCCTTAAAAACACCCTTACTGTGATTTTAACGGGAGCTTGCCAAGAGAGTGAAATAGATGTGTGTGTGTGTGTGTGTGTGTGTGTGTGTGTTCCGTCTACTGTATTTATCCAGAAACCTCATCATTTGAATTTCATGTTATTTTGCTCTGGCTTTTACTTTGAGTGAGGGAGGTGTTGATCTTTTACCTCAATGTTTCTTTTCTGTAACTGAATTTGTTGAGGTTCAGGAGGATTGAGCAATTGGTAGAGGAGATAAAAACGGCTGACTTCATTGCCAAAGCACAAAATAGTCCCTTCTACCTCACAGTCAGTGATGCAGCACAAGTGGATTGGGATCTATGCATTTCGGGCTTGGAAGTCAGAGTTAGTCCTTAAGAATCTTTGTGGAAGGTCCCGAATAATTTTACAGGATATTCTTAACAATTTCAAGGTGAGGGAGTTTATATTATTTCATTTTCCTTGGTTCGGATTAATTTCAAACGTAGGTTCCTAATTCTTCGAGTAAGGAAACAGAAAGAATGTTCAGAGAGAGTAAGACAGAACTACAGAAACACATGCGCGTGCACACACACACACACAGACACACACACATCACATACACACACACACACACACACATGCACGCATGCACATCACACATGCTCCTAATGAGAATGATACAAACAGGACAGCGAGAGCTGGAAGGTGACCAATTAAGACATTAAGTGTTTTGTGACACATGGACACGTCTGCATTTTGCCATGATAACTAGGCCATCAGCTCATTTTCAGAGGGCTGCTGTCTTCTTCAGCTCAATCCGCAGATCAAAGAAATGCTGCCTGCCTGCATTTTCCAATCAGAATGGGGATGCTAATTTATACTCCTTAATGTGTGATGGCAAGAGACTCCTCCAATTAACTGAATTCTATAGCCAGCAAAATAAAAGGTACACAAAGAGGCCCAGGCTGAAAGAGCCGAAATTCTCATTAAGTCAAAAGGTCCAGTATTCATTACCTCATGCATCTGAGGCTAACCACTAAATATGGGGATCATCAAAGGAGGTTTAATGGGTTAAATTGAGAATATAATCTAATTAAAATATTAGACATGGCTAAATTGTTCTTTGATATTCATCTAAAGGTTTCATTAGAAATTGGTGCTTGAGATTTGTGTGATAGGAGATTATCAATGTTACGCAGAGACAACAAATTTAGGGACTTCATCAGCGCTGCTTCATCGGTACCTCTGTGGGGAAGCAGAGGAGAAGTAAAGGCATCACTGTCAGGTGGCGGGTTGGACATGAGGCAAGGCCACCAGGCTTCCTGGCAGTGACTTAGGTAGGTGTTTGCATGGCAAACGCAGAAGCATAGGTTTAGTCTGTGAGACAAATTTACCATAGAGGAAACAGTCCATCGGTGCCCAACTTATTTCGTGTAGAGATCCACGTTGGTTTTATTCACTGGATGTTCATTCCATTCTCTGCTCCCTCCTCCTGTGTGTGTTTTGGATTTTAACTTTCTGAAGGTTACTTCCTTCACTGTCAGATCTGCTCCACGAGGATGTCTGCTATGTGAGTATCTCCCGCAGGAGTCGGGACCCCCTGAGCAGCCCCGCAGCAGCCCAGCACCAGGCTGGGGTCAGGCTGTCAGCGCAGTGAAGGGTATTCCTGCCATCTTGTCAGATATCTCCAAGGCTTCCCTAAGTATGTTTGCCGGAAATGCTCATATCATTGTCATCCTCTCAACCTGTTAGACTATTGAAGCGCAGAAGACCATTTATGTAGCTTATTGAAAATTAATTACTTACGTTGCAAAGGGAAAAGGAAAGGGCAATGGCGAGGCAGCAGGGAGACAAAGGCAGCCCACCAACCTCCCGCCCCCCCTTGTCATACCCAAAGAGCCCCTGTGTTGAGCAGTAGAAAGAGCTGAAAAGGCTGGTAAGTGATGCTGTCGTACCATTTGGGAAACCCCACTTTTCCAGTTATTTCACTAAGCTGAAATTAAGTAACCAAACCTGAAGAATAGGAATCTGTAAGACGGGGGAATAAAATGAACAAAGGAATGGAAAATCTGCTCTCCAAAACCTTTCGCTTTTCATTGACCAAATGTTTGCTTGGAAAATGGAGGTGATTTGTTTTCTTATACCTTTGTGAGAAAGCTGTGGGTTTGGCTTCACACTCTCAATAGGGAGAGTAGAGAAAAATGTACTTAGTCTGGAGGCAATGGGGGTGAGGGGACAATTCTGAATATCAGATTTTTAGCTATTCTGAGATCCCACTTCAATATATTTTAAAAAGTGGAATAAATGTCTAAATAAAAAGTTTATTAGGATACATATTTCTCCTTTATTTTGCTTTTATAGTAAAAAAGTTTTGTCTGACAATATAGACAACTCCGTATAATCAGGGATAGAGGGGGAAATGAGACACTATGGATAAACAGAACCCACAATACTGACAGAACTTTACTTTGTGCGACTGTTTTAAACCTTTCTTCCCTGGGAAAACAACTAACGAGGGAAATGGAGTATTCATGCATCTTTTCGTGTCTGCTCTTACCCATTAGGAATCGAAGTTATGAAAACACACAGCATTAGGGAGATGTCCTGTAGTGATCATATGAATTCCTGAGAGTTGGATGAAATATGTATCATTCAAGGTTCTTACTCTAATAAGAAAAGGGAATTGTTTAAAAAGGTGTATTTAGGAGAACAACTTTGCTTTTTCCTTAAGAACTTTATATTTTCAAATGCTACTTCTAATATAATGGTAATAGGTGTTTTGAAGTACATCTTGGAGAGAATTAGCTAAACTCGCCCTGATATCTGCAGACTATCATGCAAATTTAATTCATTTTCTGCTGTTTTTCAATAAGTAATTAAAAAGAATCCCTCCTGAATTTATCTAGTCTGCTATTGTAGACCATTTGCTATAAACTCAAAATTCTCAGTGAGGTCTAGTGCTGTTATAATTACTGGATGTGTTTCAAACAACTCCCAGATAATAACCACCCAGAGGAAGGGTCATTTTCTCACTATAGACGAGGCTGTGCACGCGCACGCTTGCTCTGATGTTTTGACAATGATTCATTAGCCAATAATAAGGTCCCAATTGGAACCATCAGGCATTGGCGCCTTTGCTAGGCTTACCTTTTATTTGTTCCTCAACATTGTCTTTTCTTGAGTTGGTTTCTAGATAACTCCCAAGAGACTCCTTTCGGTACAAAACAGTATCATGAAGACAGCTGTCATTCAATTCGCTACTTGTAAAAAAGCTCCCTGAAAGAGGATGTTCTCATTGGAAACTCAAGATGAAACACCACCACAAAAAAGGGGCTATAATAAGAGGTAATATGTAGTTTAAAGGTCCTTTATGGACCCCGTTCATGGCGATTAGGCAGATTAGGCACTGCTATATATAATGTCTGGTAAAATACAGGCCCTCCATCATTATCTCTCTCAAGTGTAAAGTCCCTTGCTTTCTAGTAGACATATTGTTTTTACTTCTTAAATATCTGAAACAGAAATACTATAGAAATCAATCACTGGTCCACATGGGTCTATGCAAGATCAATGTTATCATTAATACAGTTGACTTCAAAGAAGCGGCAAACATTGTCATTCACTGTTTTTGCAGACTCTCTTCCTGCTGGATCTTATCACTGTGAGATGACTGGAGGTCAGATGAAGGCCTATTTTGATCCATTCTGTGATTTCAACACCAAACATTTAATAAATATGCCCTATTTTTTTTTTTTAGCCCAAATCATTTGTCATTTGTCACTCTATTTACTTACAAAAATTTTTGATGTTCTATAGTCTTATGCTAAAGACTTGCCTTGGGAGTAAAGATCCTTTGAAATGTTGCTTGACAATGAACTGAATTATTTAACCTGCTTTACCTAAGTGTGGGTTCTTGGTTTATGTGTGAAAATGCTGGAAGGATTTAACAATGCTTAGGCTAACAGAGAAATAGTTAAGGGAAGGTTTTTAACACTAGAAAGACTGACATTTAGTACATACCTATATTGCCCAAAAGCAGTCAAAATGACTGCATTGTGAAAGAATAATATCGGAGCACTCTGCACTTATGTTCCTTAGCTTTTCCAATAACTCACTTCTATTCGACATTTCTTTCATGAATTTAGGGCACAAAAGAAATAAAATAAACAACTTATTAGAACAAGTATCACTGCATAAAGATTCGAATAACAAGTACTAGTTTAGCTTATTGAGCAACTGCAACTTATCAAGTATCGACCATTTATCATGTACTTGTATGTTATCATGTGACGGTAATCGAAAAAAAAATGAAAACTGTTATTTCAATACAGAGCCGAACTGGTCATATAAGAAATTTACTCAATTCAATAATAAGAGTCATTTGATTATTTAAAATTTCCCCAAGCAGTCAAAATGACTGCTTTTGGGCAATATAGGTATAACACATATATATATACCGGAAATGAAGGAGGGGGGAGGTAACTACAACGCATTTATATGTTGTACAAAAAGTCACAAAATTCTAAGAAATTGTGTCATTATATACATCATTGTTTTTCTAATTGAAATTAAAAAGCAGTCAAAATGACTTCCTTGGGCAATCTAGTGTTAAAGTTCTGGAAAAAAATTGAAATAGTATCTCTTTTATTGGTCAGCATCTGAATTGCTTTATACAGGTCTCTTAAACTTTATCAGTGTAGTAACTAACAAAGTTGCCAGATTTTACATGTTAAAAATATGATAACTTGCATGGTCTTTCTTTTTTATTATTTCTTGCCCGAGGATATTTTTCCATTGATTTTATTTTAGAGAGAATGGAAGAAGAGGGAAAGACAGAGAGAAACATTCACGTGAGAGAAACACATTGATTGGTTGCTTCCTACACATGCCTCAACCGGGTCGTGGGCTGGGGAGAAGCCTGCAACTGAGGTATGTGTTCTTGACTGTAATAGAACACAGGATCCTTTGTCACAGGCTGATGCTCTATCCACTGAGCAAAACCAGCTAAGGCCTCATTCTTTTTTATGGTTTCTATGTCCTTTTTCATGCTTTTGAAGTTCTCACTAAGTTCTTGAGGTTCTCACTAAGTTCCATGAGCATCTTTATAACCATTGTTTTGAACTCTGTATCTGATAGTTTGCTTGCCTCCATTTCATTTAGTTCTTTTTCTGGAAATTTCTCCTGTTTATTTTTGTTTTGTTTTTTCATTTAGGACCTGATTCTTCATCTCTGCATTTTTTCTGTTTTTTTTTTTTTTTTTTTTTTTTTTTTTTTTTAATGTGTTAGGTAGACCTGCTACATCTCCCAGTCTTGTTAGAGTGGCCTTGTGTAACAGGTGTCCTGTAGGGTCCAGTGGTGCAGCCTCCCCAGTCACTTGAGCTGGGTGCTCCATGTGCGCCCCTGTGTGGACTGTCCTGTTGTAGTTGAGCCTTGAGTGCTGTTAGCATCACTGGGAGGGATTGAGCCCCAGGCCTATAAGTTACCAGCTACAACTACAGCAGAGGAATTTCTGTTCAGGAGTTGAGCCTATAGAGCAGGACTAGCTTCAGTGGGGCTTTGGTGCTCACCAAGTCCATCCCTCAAGCATGTCACTTGTGGAGGTGGTAGGGTTGTAATCTGGTGTAGTTTGAAGCTGTCCACCAGGTGCAAGGTGTGCCTGTGCCCTCCTTAGGGCCACGTGGCACAAGCTACAGAGAAATATACAGATAGCCACTTGTGCTGGGCTTGGAGGTACCCAGGAGATGCTAAGCTGCCACTGTGCCAGGTTTGGGGTAACTTATTGAGAAGTAGAGGGTACACAGAGGTCAGATCTGCTTGTTTGAGAGATTTTAGAAAAGTCCAAATCATGAAGGAAGAAAGGCCATTTGTATGGAAAAGCCACTTGGAAATGGCTTGGGTGGGTCCACAAGTTGGGCAGGGCAGGATCTCAGGAAATCATCAGGGTGGGGCAAAGAGTGTGAACCTGGTTGAGGGAGACTCATATATAGTGCCCATCTGCCAGCTCAATGGGAGGTGGGGGTCTCAGAAAAGGAACAATGGTCACTGCCAGAATTTTTTTCTGGCAGAAAATTTCCCCTCAGTTCTTGCTCTGATGCCAGACAATTCAGTTTCTCCCCTTATGTCTCTGGTTCCTTTTATGCTGCTGCTCAGCACTGGAGCTCAGAGGGAGTGAGTATGAGTAAGTTCATGTGTGAGCCCTTTAAGAGGAACTGCTTGGGACTCCAGCAGCCTCTGTCTCAGCCACAATCCCTGCTGGTTTTCACAGCCAGAAGTGACAGGGACTTCTCTTCCTGGCTCTGGGCTTGGGAGGCCTGGTGTGGACGTGGGAACCCTCACTCCTCAGGGGAGACCTCTGTAGCTGACACATCCCTCCCAATTTTATTTTATTTTTTAAATCTTATTGATTTTTTTACAGAGTGAGAGTGAGCAAGAGTTAGAGTGTGTAGAGTGTATGTGTGGGCAGAGGTGAGAGAGAAAGACAGACAGACAGAGAGAGAGAGACATTGATATGAGAGAGAAACATTGTTGGTTGCCTCCTACATGCGCCCCAACCAGGATCTAACCCATAAACTGGGTTTGTGCCCTGACCAGGAATCAAACTGCCACCTCTTGTTGTATGGGATGACACCCACACCAAGCAGGCCACACAGGCCAGGGCTCTTCCAATCTCATATATAAGCCCTTGGCTAAATTTAAAAATTTTGTAAATATTTTGGAAATGGTATCTCAAAATATACTGGTTATTAGTCCAATTTGAGTTCATCTTAGTAGAAACTGAAGCGTTTCTACTTTTTTTTATTACCGGGAATGTAAAAAAGAGAAACACAAGTTGATACATTTATTTTTCGGTAATTTCATGGTTTTCATTGCTAAGGAAGGGCACAGATTGTTTAAGAAATAAAAAGATCCAATATAAAACCCAAAGGCTTTATTCCCTAATTCTTATTATGCCCAAAGTTCAACTGATTTGAAAATAAATAATTAAAACATTTCTTCCCAGAAAGTACACTATGGCACCATAATAGACTAGGGCCCCAAGTCCTACATCCTATGCAACACAAGCAGGGACTGCAGCCCGGTGACAGGTCATCACTGACGCAGAGCGGCTGGCTGCCGCGTCCTTGCTGCAGGGCCTCCGCTGGGCACTGTGGTCCCCACATGTCGCTACACGATGTGCAGGACTTTGAAAGCAGCCACGGCCTGCTTTTCCCTCTCGTGTCTGCTCTGCAGGATGCCCAGCAGTGAGATTTCAGGTAACGTGTCTTCTGCAGCAGAGGTTGGGTTTTTCGTTTCCTTGGACGCTTGATCCGCCAGGTTTGAAGGTTTGGGTTTGGGGATGGTCTTAGCATATTCCAAAGCCTGAAAGCATACAGGAAAAATTTTATTTGAAATGGGAGTGAGCCCTGGATTCTTTAAATTAAATCTGGTCTTAGGGAATATTTATCGATAATGTAAGTGAAGACTATTGTTACAATAATGTACTAAGATGTGGATGGACGCGGAGATCAAATGGAAAATGCAAATAATGCAGTATACCCTACAGCTTCAACAAAATAAACCAGCCACACAAGAATTAGCTATTTAAAGTGCCTTCTGTAGTTATTTATAAAGCAGAGGCTTACTCAGTGCTTGGAAATAGACTTGCCGTGTATTTGACCTAGTTAGCTCTGGCAGTCTTGTTAAAACCAAACATCACCAGGAGATATTTACAGACCTTTCTGTCCAAAGAGGCCTTGTTACTGATTCAGACCAAGATTCACTCTAGAAAATCGCACTGCCATTGTGACACCAGCTGTTCTTGCTCCTGGGCGCTCAGAAGTCTAGCAAGTACTTATTAGAGGTTCGAAATTATTATTTTTCTTTTTTCGTATACTATCTAAACCTGGATACTGGAAAAGGCAGGTTTTTTCTGAGTGATGTCAGTTCTAAAAGGCATTACAATAAAATGATATCTCTAAATATGATTTCTAAACCTGCCTTTATGTCAGTTTTATATTTTTATAAGAATTTATTGATGCTAAAACAGGAATGGATGGTATGGAAGTCCTAGAAAGAAAAAAAAAAAACAGGCTTCTCAGTATGTGCAGTGACTTCTCTGTGAGTTTCTAATGACAGACTTGTTGTCTGGAATCTCGTCATAAAAAATTAATGGGTTGGAGAAGAAAATAAAAAGTGGCACCATGATAACTCAGGCGGATGGAGGCCGCAAGGCCTGAGGGAGGGAGGCAGTGATAGACACACACGCTGGTCTGTGAAAGAGAACATGTATGCACTCCCGCAGGCACCCAGGTCCCGCAGCCTTCCCGGCCAGAGCAGACCTGCTGGGCAGAGCTCCCGTCTCCACGGAACACATTTCCTTCGCGTCACGTCCGGGTTGGAGGACGATGGCTGTGAGAGAGAATCTGTATTTTCTGAAATCATTTTTCTTGGATAGAGGAAGCTATAGATGACAACCCCGTGGGAAACATGTAGGAGACTGAACTTGAGAGAAACAATGAAGGCCTTTGCTTTGACGTAGGCCCCATAAACAGCCTGAAAACACCCTTGCCTCAAGGCTTACTTAACCGTAGAGAAGAAAACGGACGGAAGAAACTACCAATCCTGATGAACTCAGAAACCACCCTCCCGCTTGATTTTTATGGTGTGGCGACCTAGGGCTACTACACTTAGAAGGAAACGTGCAGGTGAATAAAGGCAATAATGAACTTCAGGCTAACCCGGTGGCACCATATGTGTGTGTGTCTATCGTGTTTACATCCGTGTCTGTGACTGATGGGCAGCGGCAGGGATGGTGGTAGCTAAAACATGCCCTGTGTTCAACAAGCGTGCGGGAGCTCATTAAGGTTTCTTTTCATTCTAGTCGAAAGGGAGCGGCCTCAGCGAGTCCTTACCTTCTGCCGAGAGATGGCGGGGCTCTTCTCGGCTTTTGCTGTTTGCGGGCTTGAGAGAAGGGAGAGCGTCTTCATGTTGTACTCCTTCACCTGCTTTGCGTATTCCTTCTGCTGTCTCAATTTCTGCATCTATTCAGAGAAACAAAGTGACAGCAGCTCGCTGGCCCTGCCATGTCTTCGTTCTCTATTTAAAGCCTCTCGGCCGCACAGGGAGGGCGAGCAGTGAGATGGTTAAGTTGATGTTTCTCCCGGAAACAGCCTGGGGGGTGGGGAGGGAGGTTGGGGGGGGGCACATGGCTGCATAGCACACCCAGGGGCCCCTTCACGGCGGCTAAATCACATTCAGCCTCTTCTTTGTTGCATTTACCCATTTATTTTCATTTTTGCTTCCAACTTTGAACTGTGCTCTCTTTTTATGCCTTGAGTGCAACTGCAGTTAAAACACATTAAATGAAGATCTCCTTTCACTGGAGGAAAGAGAATAAAGTGGGTGCACTTTCCATGGGCTGGGAAACTCTTAGCCTAAGTGTCGGCCCTGCAGCCACTGTGCACAATTACCAAGATGACTCCAGGGAAAGCCCTGCACGCACGTGGCACGCACGCCCCTCTTCAGGCGCACGCCCCACTTCTCTGCTCGGCCTTCAAAACTGAAAGGTGGATACGAAAAACAAGATTGCTAAGTAATTTTATTTTACAGTAAGAGGAATGCCTGGGTCTCTATTACCGGTGATATTTCAGAAGTGTGTCTATTCAGAGTGAGACACTTGACTGAGGGCTTGGTTCTGGGGGGCATCTTAGACATTTTTGCTAAAAGACAGATGGGCAAATCCCAGCCTGAAAACACACTGAATGCACGCCGCACTCACTTTATCTCTGATGGCCTCAAGGTCGGGTCCAAGGCCTCCAAGCTTCACGTCTCTTTTCTGATAACCTTTCAGCTTGGAACTCTAGAAACACATTCACAGAGACAGTTTTTTAAGGACTTGTCTGCCCCCCACAGTTGTCACAGCCACCACAGCAGCAGGGGAGGGGAGGGGTGCATTCCCTGGCAACCCTCCGCTCTAATGGTAGTGACTGGTAATAGTTTCTTTGGCATTTTGTAGCTGGTTAGCTAACGTGTTTTCACCTTCCACTTCTGAAATTAAAAATTTGAAATCTGAGCATCATAAATAAAAAATCTCAAGTGAGCAAAGTGCTGTTTTGTTGTTAACCTTTTTAATATACTGGTAACATGTACATGACCACTTTGCTGCTGCTGTTAATTTATGTATAGTCTTTTAAAAATATATTTTTATTGATTTCAAAGAGAAGGAAGGAAGAGATAGAAACATCAATGATGAGAGAGAATCACTGATTGGCTGCCTCCTGCACGCCCCCTAATGGGGATCGAGCCCGCAACCCAGACATGTGCCCTTGACCAGAATTGAACCTGGGACCCTTCAGTTCACAGACCAATGCTCTATCCACTGAGCCAAACCAGCAAGGGCAGCAAGTTGGTTTTAATATCAAAAGCAGCAGTTTGAAGAATACCTCAATTTATCCCACAGTCAGGAGAGTTTTTGAGTTTTTCCTGCCTGTTACTGTGCTCAAGTGTCATAATCAATTGCCTCATGTTACTTTGTCCCTTCAAAGATAAAAATACTAATAAGAGTTATGTAAAATTAATTGCACCCTTTAAAATATCCAACTCACACTGGATCAAATGAGTTTCTCTGTAGGTCATGCCTAGACTCTTACTGTCTTTTGAATATTATGACATCACTAGAGGCCCAGTGCCCGAATTTGCATGGGTGGGGTCTGGCCAGCTCCGCCCCTGATCAGGGTGGGTGGGGCCAGCCGGGGGAGGAGCTATGGGTGGTTGGCTGGCCAGCCCCACCTCCTGGTCGAACTCCCAATTGAAAGGACAATTTGCATATTAGCCTTTTATTATATAGGCTGTTTCTATTTCTCTCTCCCTCTTCCTTCCTCTCTGAAATCAATAAAAAAAATATATTTTAAAAACAAACCAACAAAAAATCAACGTGCTGCTTATAGCAGATGCCCTTGTGGGGAAACGAAATCCTTTTTTTTTTTTTTTTTTTTTTAGTTTGTGAGTTTATTTGGTTTCCTTCCTTGGGGAGGGTAGAGGACAATGCCAAGAAGATGGCTTGGATGACAGTACTTCTTTTAGGGCACATCCTGGTTGGTGCTGAGTTTGGTGGGAGGGAGGAAGAACAGCCACACCGAGGTGGTGACGCTGTAGGGCCGTGCGGGTACTGTCTGTATCTCCGGACCAGGCACGGTATTCTTCTAATTTTGAAAGCTCCTGTGAATGAAGTCCTAAGGCACACAATAAATCCAGGTGCCCTTTCCATAGATAGAATTTGGAAGACAGTCCAGAGACTTAACAAACACCACCACCGTTTCCTCATGTTAAATACAGTTACCGTGCATAACTCCCAGACCTCAGCAGTGAACTGATGTCCACACATTGTACCAACCATCACAAGGTGTTTACTCACAGAGGCCTCTCGACTGACTCCCCGGAGGCCATACCCATTAGTGTCTCCGTTGCCATTTCCCATTTTGGAGGCTCAGAGCCAAAGACTCTTTTCACAAAGACACTGAGCACCAAGGTCTGCCCATGAAGTATGAGGGACAGGTTTCTGGTTGGGTAGAGGGTGCATCTGAGGAGGCGTTTATGTGGCCTGGGGCAGCCCACCCCTCTCCCTTCACAACAGACGAGTGATGTGATTTCTGGAGCTGCAGCTTCAGAGGCAACCTTGTGGCCAGGAAAAGAAAAAAGGACAAAAGAATTATACAAACACTGGTCTGATGTTTTGAGATGTAGAACCATTATGCTAGCAACTACTTACTTGTAGATTAGTTGTAAGAAAAATGAACCCATATTTTTGAAGTTGCTGTAAATGTTAATTCTGTGACTTGTAGCTGAAGGGAAAATTTCTATGGTACTACAACATGTCTACGGCACCTGCCATGCTTCAAAGGGCCAGCATCATGTGCCACAGAGGCAACACTTCTACAGTGCCAGGATAAAAAGTTCTGAAAATAGAATCTGCCCAATGACAGTGATAAACATTTATAGTCAAAATGCTTTCCGTGCATCTAATTCTAAAAGGTGAGAGAAGATACTTTCCTAAAGAAGCCTTTGGACTACTGTAAAATCATTAAAAATCAACAACAATAAGGTGTATAAATATTATTCATTGATGGCATTTCAAAGCCATACTCTCCTTTAAGAAGAGCGGCATCCCCCCACCCCCCCCC
This sequence comes from Myotis nattereri, assembly GCF_964212035.1. Classification (NCBI taxonomy): domain Eukaryota; kingdom Metazoa; phylum Chordata; class Mammalia; order Chiroptera; family Vespertilionidae; genus Myotis; species Myotis nattereri. The sequence continues at coordinate 3,131,293 of NC_138095.1, read as the reverse complement.
CCCCCCCCGGCAAAACCACCACAGTTGTTTCTGCTCTTTAGATCTATTTGTTCATATTTTTATAAAATTGTCACTATGATACAATTTATTTAATTTTTTTCACTAAGCAGTTTAGCATTACACTGTATTTTGCTATCACTATTTTTTGAAAATGTGCCTTTTTTGTGGTTTCCTACAAAAGACATTTACAAAAATTTAAGTATAGTTGGTATATAATCTTATATTGGTTGTATTGGTTTTAGTGATTCGACACTTTTATACCTTACAAAGTGATCACCCATTAATTATAGTATTTATCTGTTACCATGCCAACTTACTGGTATCATAATATTATTGACTATATTCCCCTTCCCTTTCACACATCCTCAACTCCTTGCCCTTCTGCTTACCATCCCTTTGGTCTCTGTTTTTATGAGAGTTGTTTTTTTTTGTTGTTGTTTGTTTTTTAAGATTCCACATATAGCCCCAGCTGGTTTGGCTCTGTGGTTAGAGCGTGGGCCTGCGGACCGAAGGGTCCCGGGTTCAATTATAGTCAAGGGCATGTACCTCGGTTGCAAGCTCCTCCCCTGCCTGGGCCCTGGTCAGGGCTCATGCAGGAGGCAACCAATCAATGTGCTTCTCTCACATCAATGTCTCTCTTTCTATCTCTCTCTCTTCCACTCTCCCTAAAAATCAATGGAAAAATACTTCGGGTGAGGATTAAAAAAAAAGAAAGATTCCACTTATAAGTGGAACCATAAACCATACTGTATATGTGTTTCTCTGTCTATCTTATTTCACTTGGCATAATACCCTTTAGATTCATCCAGGCTTTCGCAAATAGCAAGATTTCATTCTTTTTTATTGCTATGCAATATTCAATTGTATAATATATTATATCTATATCTATATATCTATCTCACTTCTTTATCCATTAATCTACCAATAGACACCTGGGGTGCTTCCATATCTTGTCTATGGTAAACAATGCAGCAATAAACAAGGGGTACATATATCTTTTTGAATTAGTGTTTTCATTTTCTTTGGATAAATATCTAGAAGTGGAATCTCAAATACTGTTTTCCACAGTGGCTGCACTAATTTGTATTCCCTGCCAACAGTGCATGAGGGTTCCCCTTTTCTCCAGATCCTTGCCAACACTTGTTGTTTGTTGACTTGTTGATAGCCATTCTGACTGGTGTGAGATGATATCTCATTGTGGTTTTGATTTACATTTCCCCAATATGTAAATATGTCACTATTTGCAGATAACCTGATACCATATATAGAAAATCCTAAGAATCCACCAAAAATTAAGAGAATTAATAAAATAATTCAGTCAAGTATCAGGATACAAAATTAATATACAGAAATCTGTCATGTTTCTATCCTATATAATAAAAGCCTAATATGCAAATTGTCCCCTTGACCAGGAGTTCAACTGGAAATTTGACCAGGGGGTGGGGCTGGCCAGCCAGCCGCCCATGGCCCCTCCCCCTGGCCCTGGGCAGCAGTTGTGGTGGCAGGCAGCCAGGGGAAGGGAGGCCCTGGCCGGCAGCTGGAAGCCACTAGGGACCCTACCTGTGCATGAATTTTGTGCACTGGGTCTCTAGTACAATAATAATGAACAATCAGAAAAAGAAATGGAAAAAACAATACCATTCACAATTGCATCACAAAGAATAAAATACCTAAGAATAAATGTAACCAAGGAGGTGAAAGATCTGTACTCTGAAACCATAAGACACTGAGGGAAAAAATGAAGAAACCCAAATAAATGGAATAATATACCATGGATATATGGAATCACAAAAGACCTCGAATAGCTACAGCAATCTTGAGAAGGAAAAACAAAGTTGGAGGTATCAGGCTTCCCCATCTCAAACTATACTACAAAGGTGTAATAATCAAAACAGTATGGCACTTGCACAAAAATAGACATGTATATCAATGGAACAGTATAGAGAGACAGAATAAAGCCTCACTTATGCCGTCAACAATGTGTGACAAAGGAGGTAAAAATATACACTGCAGTAACAACAGTCTTTTTTTTTAATATATATTTTTATTGATTTCAGAGAGGAAGGGAGAAGGAGAGAGAGATAGAAACAGTAATGATGAGAGAGAATCATTGGTTGGCTGCCTCCTGCATGCTCCCTACTGGGTATTGAGCCCTCAACCTGGGCATGTGCCCTGAATCAGAACTGAACTACAGGCCTTCAGTCTGTAGGCCAAATCTCTATCTACAGAGCCAAACCAGCTAGGGCATGACAATCTTTATAACAAGCGATGTTGGGAAAACTGGACAGATACATGCAAAAAATGAAACTGGACCACTCTATTATACCATATACAAAAATAACCTCAAAATGGATCAAAGACTTAAATGTAAGGCCTGAAACCATAAAACTCCTAGGAGATAACATAGGAAATAAACTATCTGACATCAGTCTGAGTAATATCTCTTTAAATATGTCCCCTTGGGCAAGGGAAACAAAGCAAAAATAAATAAGACTACATCAAACTAAAAAGCTTCTGCACAGTGAAAAGAAATACCCAATTAGATAAAAAGGCAACCTACTGAATGGGAGAATACCAGATATATTCACAAATTATATATTCCATGAGGGTTTGATATCCAAAATATATAAGAAACTTATACAACTCAAAAACAGAAACAAAAACAATGCAATTGAAAAATGTGCAGAGGACATGAAAAGATTTTTCCCCAAAGAAGAGGCTCAGGTAACCAGGTCTGGCTGAGGCTTGTGCTGCCAGCAGTGGCAGCAGCAGAGGTGTGATGGGGCGTCACCTTCCCCTGATCGCTAGGTCGCCTCCCTCCCCTGAGGGCTCCTGGACTGTGAGAGGAGGCAGGCCAGGCTGAGCGACCCCCCTCCAGTGCATGAATTTTCATGCACCAGACCTCTAGTCTATATATAAAAAGCCTGCGGCCGTAACGCCATAACGCCGTAATGACCAAACGACTGATCACCAGGAGTCTGGGTCCTGCTGGTGCGGCAGGTCTGTGTCTCATGTGGTTTTGTGTGCTGGGCCTCTAGTCTCTATATATAAAACCCTGGTATGCAAATAGAATGAACAGAAGAACACCGGAACAACCAGTCACTATATCGTGCGCTGACTACCAGAGGGTGCACACAGAACATGGTGGGCATTGGCAGCAGGCAGCAGAGTGCTGAACATGGTGCGCATCAGCTGCGGCGGGATGGTGGAGCAGGTGAGCGGGTCGCTGGTCGCTGTCATCGGGTTAGCCTCTGGTGGTTACTGAAAATTCTTTGCTCCCACACCTGTGGTCCCACTGGTCCTTCACACCTGCTGTTGGCACCGGCCCCACTTGCACCCGATGCTGGTGCCGGCCCCGCTTGCACCCGCAGCCGGCACCAGAGCTGCTGCTCACACCTGCTGCCGGGGCTCGGTGAGAGTCCTGATCACTTGGTGCTGTCAGTGGGTGCAAGCAGTGCCTGCTGCCCGATTGCCCCTCAGGAGCAGGGAAAGGTGGAGAAGCTCTCAGGGGCAATCGGGGCCAACAGCCACTGCTCACACCCACTGATGGCACGGGCCTCACTGGCACCTGCTGCTGGCACCAGCTCCAATAACTTTGTGCCATCAGTGCGTGGGAGCAGCAGCAGTGGGACCGGGGCTGCTGGCAGACAGGGGACCAGGGGCCATAGTGGGAGGGGCCGGACAGGGGTGCAGAGGATGGGCTGAGACCCCCCCCCTTTGCCCACTGCAGCCTCGCGGCCCACAGTTTCTTTCAAGGTGCACGAGTTCGTGCATTGGGCCCCTAGTACAAAATAATACTAAAAGTAAACTATAATTGAAAAATGTAAAAATAAAAAAATAAGTAATAAAAATCATATGGTATTTAAAAGGCAAAAAACAAGACAAAAATCCCAAATGCTCTTTTTGTCTAAACCTGGATTATGCTGGGTATTATCACATTTAAAAATCTTTGTTAATTTTTAATAGTTGAGTGAGCTCCCATTCTATATAATAAAAGGCTAATATGCAGAGAGACTGAACGGCGGAACAACCGAACTGGCTGCTATGACATGTGCTGACCACCAGGGGGCACACACGGAACATGGCGGGTATCAGCCACAGCAGGATGGTGGAGCAGGTGGAGTGGGGGCACCAGACCAAGGTGGGGCACCGGTCACTGTCATTAGGGTGAGCCTCTGGTGGTTACTTAAAATTCTTTGCTCCCATGCGCTGCAGTCCTGCCCCAAACTCGCACCCACTGCTGGCACCTGGCGCTGGCTCCAATCATTCGGCACTGTCAGCAGGTGCGAGCGGCAGCTGCCAGCCCCAGTTGCCCCTGAGGGCTTCACCTCCCCCTGCTCCTGAGGGGCGATCAGGGCAGCAGCAACCGCTTGCACCTGCTGACAGTGCTGGCTCCACTTGCACCCGCTGCTGGTGCCAACCCCAATTGCTCCACACCGTCAGCAGATGCGAGCGGGGTCGGCACCGTCAGCATGTGGAAGTGGTGGCAGCTGGGGCAGGGCTGCCGGCAGACAGGGGACCTGGGGCTGCGGCGGGAGGGGCCAGATGTGGGTGCAGAGGGTGGGTGGAGACCTGCCCCTGTGCCCACCGCAGCCTCGTGGCCCACAGTTCCTTTCAAAGTGCAGAAATTTGTGCACTGGGCCCCTAGTGTCGTATACTTTGCAACTGCAAATTTGTTCTTTTTCTGACATGTCTTCTGAACGATTGTTTTGCAATCACTAAGTTGCTGTCTATTTGCCAAAGTAAACCAGTAACAAAAAAGGAGAGGCCCCTTTGGTATCCAAATCATAGATCCAATTTGTCCTGACTGACGAGAAAGAAGTGCTGGGCCCATAATCACATTCTTAGTCTGAGCAGCTTGGCTTTAATCATCGCACGGACTCACAGGTACATCGTGGGGCGTGAATAATCGCTCGCTGCTCCCCAGTCCCGGCTCCCACCCCCGCCTTGAATGAACATGAGCTGGGGGTCTAGCCTTGCTGACCTGTGGGAAGGGTGTGCCCTGAGGACTCTCTCCCGAGGACACTCGCCCTTCCAGGAGAAGCGTCCCGCAGAGCGCGTCTGGAGGGAGAGCGATGGCTAACAGAGTTTGCTCCGGGTGACTGGCCATGAAAAGCCTGGATTTACTTAACTTTGGTTCAAGTAACCTTGATCGGCTCCCAGCGCTGCAAGTTTGTTTGATCTCTTTCCATCGAGTCTTTTTAACAGCTTCACTGAGGTATTTCACGCGGCACAAAACTCACCCATTTGAAGTTGTACAATTCCGTGGTTATTTAGTCTACTCATGGAGTGGTGCAAACATCACCACAGTCCGATTTCAGAGCGCGTTCATCACCCGAAAAGGAAACCCCATACCATGAGCAGCCGCTCCCCTCTCCCCTGCAAATCCAGCCCCAGGCAGCCACTAATCTACTTTCCATCTCTTCAAAAGGCTTTTATAATAATCCCCATAATTTACTTTGATTTACTTCTCCTCGGCTGTTACAAGACTGAAAGGTCACAATAGCTTGATGCCCTCCCCCCAAAAAAAATCAACACTGACAGCTCTGTTAGGGCTCTGCTCCCAGAGGCGGAGGCTTGTTCTCAGCCCCTGGCGGCCTGTCTCTGCCTGGACCTGCTCTGCTGATACGCTGAGCCCGGACTGCCTTGAGCCTTAGCGCTGGTCTCAGGCAGAGGCGGCATGAGGTTCTCCCGATGGGAGACGTTTGCAAGTAACTCAGGACACTTCCAGCTGGAGGAGTGACTTACTGTGAACTTGGGGCAAAGTGGGCCAGAACGGGAAACGACGTTGAACGAGGACATGTCCCTGCTTGGGGGGGGGGAGGGGGGGACCAGCAGGCTCTTTTCTAATCACCCCTCAGAGGTGCCAATGTGCCAACATATCAACGTGCCAATGTTGCTGAGAAACAGGACAGATTAGGCCTCAGACACTGGGAGGGCAAAGGAGGAAGCTGCTCTGCAGCTGCTAAACTTAATCCACTAAACCCTTCCCGGAGCAGCCACGCAGCCACGCCCAGGCTGTGCCACAGCCGCCGGCCCACCAGAGCCACCGGGCGGGCTGTGGGCTGCAGTGAGTCTGGGGGAGCAGTGAGTCTGGGGGAGCAGTGAGTCTGGGGGAGCAGTGTGTGTGTGGGGGGGGGGGTGGGGGAGCTGCGGCAGGTGCTCTGGGCTGCCGTCTCCTGCAGCATGGTCATCTCTACCGCTGGAGTCTGGATCTGATGGCGCGGACAATGCCTGGACTCACAGCGGAACTGTGAGGAGAAGGGCCTATTCGCTTTACACAGCCTCAAATTTTAATGGGATTCAAGTCGATTCCCTGGAAACCACGAGATGTGCTGATTAGCGACTGGGCATGACCTGGACAGTGAGCCTTGGCTGCCTGCTGTCCCAGACGCATGGCTCCCTTCTGGATCATCTTGCTTCTGGAGTAGCTGCCAGGACAAAGCTGCTTCTGTGTATTTGTTGGACGGGGAAGGTGTTGGGTGGAGAAGATGGATCTGGATGGGTGTAACGTTTCGGGAGGAAGGCAGGAGGGAGGGTTTTCCCAGGGGGAGAGGGTTTGGGAAGCAGTGCCTGCCATTGCCTCCTCCCTCCTGCCCGCCCCCAGCTCTCAGGGCCCGCGCTGGGCTGTCACAGGCCTTTCCTGCCCTGCACAGTGAACAGTCCAGACCAGTGGTCGGCAAACTGTGGCTCGAGAACCACATTCGGCTCTTTGGCCCCTTGAGTGTGGCTCTTCCACAAAATACCACGTGCGGGCACGCACGTACAGTGCGATTGAAACTTCGTGGCCCATGCGCAGAAGTCAGTTTTCGGCCTGGGCGAGTCTATTTTGAAGAAGTGGCGTTAGAAGAAGTGTGTGTGGGGGGGTGTCGGTCGGGTGGGCGACGGGAGACGCGGTGCAGGCGGGCCCCAGGGTATGCATGCAGCGCGGGGGAGGTACATTGTTTTGAGGTACGTTCGCTGAGGTCGACCCCTTCCAACTCTCCCATCCACACTCATCTATCTGAAACAAGTATACAAGACGAATGTGGATGGGAGAGTTGGAAGGGGTCGACCTCAGCGAATGCACCTCAATCAGGTTGAGGACGTTTTTAGCAAAGGCCAGCTTAGGAGTACCCCAATTAAGTTAATAACAATGTACCTACCTATATAGTTTAAGTTTAAAAAATTTGACTCTCAAAAGAAATTTCAATCGTTGTACTGTTGATATTTGGCTCTGTTGACTAATGAGTTTGCCGACCACTGGTTCAGACCGTTGGGAAAGGAGGAAGGAAAGGGAAGGACGTCTAGCTGCTGTTTGGTCCTTGCGAGCGAAGGCTTTACATCAATTAATTTAATCACGTCCCAAATCCACAAAGGAAGGACAGTCCCGACTGCGCATGCGAGGAAATAGGCGCTGAGGTGAAGGAATAAGCCGCCCAGGTCACAGTTCCTAGTGCTGGAGCAGGGATGCCAACTGCGGGTGGCTGAGTCAGTACCCACTCACCCTGCCCAGCAAGCATGGGGGTTGGGGGGGGGGGGAAGGGAGCTGGCATTCTCTTTCTTATAGTCAGCACTTTCAGCAATACAGTATTTTTAATGAAGGTGTGTGCACCCTGTGTGACATAACACTTAAGGGACTAAGGATAGTGGAGACATGCCTTTCGTATGCGCCCAGAAGCCAAAGGCGTCCTGTGGCCGGCTGTGTTGTGATACTTGTGCCCTTGGGGTGGCCTGGACCTGAACCCCTGCCCCAGGTGTGACTGTGCTCTGACTGGACTCTGCCTCCCTCTCCCTCTGAGACTCTCCTGGTCCGGGGCCACCTGCGTGATCAGGGCGAGTCCAGGGCAATCTCTTTGTCTTAGTGTGCCGATTAGCACCTTCAGGAACGAAATTGCTACCTTCAGTGCAATGAAAGCTCCCGCTTTCAACAGCCTGCAGCTGGCCAGGTCCCTGACTCGGAAGGTCCTGGCAATGTGGGTGCTTGAGCTGCCTCTAGGCCAGGGGTGGGCAAACTTTTTGACTCGAGGGCAACAATGGGTTCTTAAACTGGACCGGAGGGCCGGAACAAAAGCATGGACGGAGTGTTTGTGTGAACTAATATAAATTCAAAGTAAACATCATTACATAAAAGGGTACGGTCTTTTTTTTTTTTAGTTTTATTCATTTCAAACGGGCCGGATCCGGCCCGCGGGCTGTAGTTTGCCCACGGCTGCTCTAGGCCCTGGCAGCACAGGCGCTGTGGAGCGAACAGACCATCCCCCCTGGAGAACGTGCTGGGCCCAAAGCCCTGGATGCACTCCCTGCAGGAATGAGAACGCGGGGGTCTGGCCTCCTAGGCTCGTCTACAAAACCACGTTATCTATGAAACGCTTCACATGGTGTGATGCTGCCTCAGGACCTGCCACGCAATGAGGTTTCTGTGTGTGTGTGTGTGGCGGGGGTGGGGTGGGAGGGGGAGGGGGTTGTGGTTGTGATCCCAGAAACATATTTCTTACAGTGAAATGGGGGTCACCCAGTGCGCGTCGTGGTTCCACAGCCGGGGCAGGAGCCATGGCCCCAGCAGAGCAGAGGGCGGGAGGGAGTGGAGTCAGAATGAGGAGCAGGGAAGCCCCACGTGGCTGTGAGGACGCTGGGGACAGGCCTGCTGGGCGGTGGGCTGGGCAAGCTGGTGTCTGCTCCACAGGCCGGGGCGGGGGTGGGGGGGTGGCAGGAGTGGGCTGGCGTTTCATAGCCATCAACCTCAGTCACGTCGCAGCCCAGGCCAGCCTTTCTTTTCTCTTTAATGGACACGCTGTCTGCCTAGTCCAGTTTCCTCTGCTCTTCAAAGCCGCCCTTTCCTTTTCCTCGGAAGGCCTCACAGGAGGGTGCGCTGACTTTAAAACCCCCAAGGTCGTCTGCCCGGCTGCAATCTGATCACCGTTAACATTCCTCAGTGTGTCCGTCCTCCCTGCCCCCACCCACAATGAGGCCGTCCTTTTAAAAAAAAAAAATATATATATATATTTTCTGGATTTCAGAGAGGAAGGAAGAGGAAGAGAGAAGCAGAAACATCAATGAGAGAGAATCGTTCGTCTGCTTCCTGCACGCCCCCTACTGGGGATCAGGCCTGCAACCCGGGCATGTGCCCTTGACCGGGGTTCCCCGGGACCCTTCAGGCCACAGGCCGACGCTCTAACTACCGAGCCACACCGGCCAGGGCTGAGCCCTCCTTTTTCAAATGATAAACCAGCTCCTGGAAGCGGCCACCTGCCTCTCCACCTTCCGCAGCCCCGGGCACAGCGCGGGCTCCCAGGCTCTGTCTGCGCCCCAGGCTGGGCCCCCGCCCCGAGTGCGCCCCCGTCTCCCTCCTCTAGTTCACGCTCCCCCATCCTCTGAGACCGGCTCACAACTGTCTCCTGAACCTGCCGACCCCCAGGCAGGGGCGTGTCCGATCCTCCATCCGTGCACCTCTTCCCCCATTTAAATTGCAACGTTACCCTGAGGCCGTTTACATGGGTGCCTTCTCTTGACACCAGCACCCACCACAGCTCCCACTGGGATCCCACCCATGCACGTCCAGCGAGGTGAGGTGGCTTCCCACGCGCTTGTGGGGGGGCCTCTGGGAGCGGCTGGCGAGCGGTGGTGTGACTCACAGCTGAGGCGCTCCCCGCGCCCAAGTCACAGCCCTTCCCAGGGCACTCAGTAGCCAACGGCTGGTCCAGGTCGGGCAGCCAGAGCCTGGCCCCTTGCCTTTGAGGGCCACCCCCACTCACAGCCCTCAGCGCTGGGGGGCAGCCTTTGTTGTACCTGCATCACCGTGCACCTCCCTCAGCCCCGCCCCGCCCCACCCACTCCCTCCTCAATGACCTCAGCCCCGCCCACTCCCTCCTCTATGACCCCCGTCCCGCCCACTCCATCCTCAATGACCCCAGCCCCACCCACTCCCTCCTCAATGACCTCAGCTCCGCCCACCCCCTCCCCAATGACCCCCGCAGCCCCGCTCACTCCCTCCTCAATGACCCCCAGCCCCCCCCACTCCCTCCCCAATGACCCCCCCAGCCCCGCCCACCCCCTCCTCTATGACCCCCCCGCCCCGCCCACCCCCTCCCCAATGACCCCAGCCCCGCTCACTCCCTCCTCAATGACCCCCAGTCCCCCCTACTCCCTCCTCAATGACCCCCAGCCCCGCCCTCTCCCTCCCCAATGACCCCCAGCCCCGCCCACGCCCTCCTCTATGAGCCCCAGCCCCGCCCACTCCCTCCTCTATGACCCCAGCCCCGCCCACCCCCTCCTCTATGACCCCAGCCCCGCCCACCCCCTCCTCTATGACCCCAGCCCCGCCCACCCCCTCCTCTATGACCCCAACCCCGCCCACTCCCTCCTCTATGACCCCAGCCCCGCCCACTCCCTCCTCTATGACTCCAGCCCCTCCCACCCCCTCCTCTATGACCCCAACCCCGCCCACTCCCTCCTCTATGACTCCAGCCCCGCCCATTCCCTCCTCTATGACCCGTGCATGCACATCTCCCTCCCATCACAGGCCTCTCCAGTGAGAGCACCCCGCTACACAGAGCACCCCTCCAGCTTCTGACTGCGACCCCTGAAGCACGTGATCTTGTCTGAGGGGTTCTATTGCTTCCAACGGGACAAAGGCAAAGGCCATAAAACAGCTCCCTCCAGGGCCCTCATTTCTCCCTAAACATTGCACGTTGCCATTCCCTCCCTCAATTCCCCTCTTTAACGGTGCAGACTCAGTGGGAGAGACAAGCGCACAGACTGCTGGTCCTGGTGCACCTTCCTGTGGAAAGAACCCGGGGAGATGCGCAGCTTCCGGAGGAAGAAGCTCCCACTCTCCTGAGCGTGTGGCTGCAGGAGCCGAGCTGAGCCCGGGCCTGGCCCGGTTCTCGGGTGGGGAGACAGTGGACGGAGGGGACTCGCAGTGGCCACCGTGCTCCCACTCACTCGGCCCCCCTTCCTCTTCTTGGCGGGGACTCAGCCCTGCCTCGGGGTGAGGGGGCCGTGGGGAGCGTTTCTGGGGGTGCGATGTGTCAGCGTGTGGCAAAGGGGCTATTGCCTCTGCAGGTGTAGCCCTGCCCGGACGGAGCAGGAGTGGAAGTGGGCATTCCTGTGCAGCAGCCTCAGGAAGGGGGGGGTGGTGGGACGGGACGGGGGGCATTTCAGGCGGGAGCGGGCTCCGGGGAGGACCCCTCGGACTCAGCTCAGGGGTGACATCCCCACCCCAGGCTGGAAAGACGCGACGGAAAATCAAGGTCCGTCTGTGTGAGCCAAAGGAAAAGGTACTTGGCCAGGGGCTGTTACCTTAACGCTGCGCTTCCTGTGCGTTTTCCCTTTCTCCAGTTGGAACAGATAGCCTTCGGAGTTGGCACGGCTTATTTTCAGCTCGTTTCTTCGGCTCTTCTCGGAGCTGAGTTGGGATTCGCTTCCTGTTCTTGGCAGAATGGGTGGGAATGTGACCCGGGTCGAGGCCCCTGCGCCGGGCTGCACCTCCGCCAGCTGCGCCAAGGCTTGCTGGTGCTGCTCCATGAGCCGCCCCAGCCGCGAGCCTGGGGACTCCGCAGGGGGGCTGTCGGGGGAAGGATGGAAGTTCCTTACGGAAAAAGCACAGATGTTAATAAAACCTGATACATACATAGCACAGAACTCTTTAGCAATCATTATTTTGATATATTTCTTACTCCATAAATCACTTTAACGACCTTTTCATACACTAATTTCTTAACTCAAAATACTTCCATTTTTTTAAAATCACTGGGAGGAGGGGTGGTCCCTCAGCCCGGCTTGTGCCCTCTCACAGTCCGGGAGCCCTTAGGGGATGTCCGACCGACAGCTAGCAGGCCTAAGCAGTCAGTCGGACATCCTTAGCGCTGCCGCAGAGGCAGGAGAGGCTCCCACCACTGCTGCTTTGCTTGCCAGCTGTGAGCCCAGCTTCTGGCTGAGAGGTGCTCCCCCTGTGGGAGCACACTGACCACCAGGGAGCAGCTCCTGCATTGATTGTCTGCCCCCTGGTGGTCAGTGCACGTCATAGCAACTGGTTGTTCTGCCATTCAGTCGATTTGCATATTAGCCTTTTATTATATAGGATTTTTATTGATTTCAGAGAGGAAGGGAGATGGAAGAGAGATAGAAACATCAATGATGAGAGACAATCATTGATCAGCTGCCTCCTGCATGCCCCCTTAACCGTAATAAAATCTGGGACCGTTCAGTCCGCAGGCTGATGCTCTATCCACTGAGCCAAACTAACTAGGGCTATTTTTATCTTTAGAATAATCCACCTTTTATTTATAACTTTCATTTATTGCACTTTAAATAGAAAAACTCCATTTTGAAAAATCAAAGAACTTTCCACTTCAAAATACCTAATAATGTTGAATTAAATTAAACAAAAATCTGGAGAACCAAGATGGCGGCATAGGTTAACGCCGGAGTTTGCTGCCTTGAACAACTACTTCAAAAGTGAAACTAAAAGATGGAACGGACATCACCCAGAACCACAGGAACGCTGGCTAAGTGGAAGTCCTACAACTAGGAGGAAAGAGAAACGCATACGGACACTCAGAGGAGGCGCAGTGCTGAAGTCAAATTCTGAGGTGCGGAGTGCGCGGAGCAGGCTGGTGGCAGAGGGTGCGGTTGGCGTTTTCAATCGGGAGGGAGTTGCAGACTCTGAGCTCCAGATACGGGTGAGTCTTTAGGGACCCACACTCAAACGGGAGAAGCGGGACTGTCTGGCTTCGGTCAGAGCGAGTGCAGCTTTCTCTCCGAGGTTTGCAGTGGTTGCTGGGACTCAGAGAGGCAGAGCCCCTGGGGACAGGACTGAGAGCCGCCATAACTGCTCTCTCCAGCCCACCCTGTTGATCCTGTGTGACCCGCCCCGCCCAAGCCCTGCACAGAGGCATTTGCCGGATAGCCTCAGGCAAAGGCTAGATTAGCACCTCCCTAGAGGACAGAAGTTCTCTCACTGCAGACACAGCTGATTCTCACAGTCACTTGGCCTGGAGGTCAAACCCTCCCTGGTATTAGCTACAACAATCAAGGCTTAACTACAATCTGCACACAAAGACCACTAGGGGGTGCACCAAGGAAGCATAACAAAATGCGGAGACAAAGAAACAGAACAAAATTGTCAATGGAAGATATAGAGTTCAGAACCACACTTTTAAGGTCTCTCAAGAACTGTTTAGAAGCCGCCGATAAACTTAATGAGATCTACAAGAAAACTAATGAGACCTTCGATGTTATGTTGGGGAACCAACTAGAAATTAAGCATACACGGACTGAAATAACGCATATTATACAGACTCCCGACAGCAGACCAGAGGAGCGCAAGAATCAAGTCAATGATTTGAAATGCGAGGAAGCAAAAAACACCCAACCGGAGGGGCGGAATGAAAAAAGAATCCAAAAATGCGAGGATAGTGTAAGGAGCCTCTGGGACAGCTTCAAGCGTACCAACATTAGAATTATAGGGGTGCCAGAAGATGAGAGAGAGCAAGATATTGAAAACCTATTTGAAGAAATAATGACAGAAAACTTCCCCCACCTGGTGAAAGAAATGGACTTACAGGTCCAAGAAGCGCGGAGAACCCCAAACAAAAGGAATCCAAAGAGGACCACACCAAGACACATCATAATTAAAATGCCAAGAGCAAAAGATAAAGAGAGAATCTTAAAAACAGCAAGAGAAAGAAACTCAGTTACCTACAAGGGAATACCCATACGACTGTCAGCTGATTTCTCAACAGAAACTTTGCAGGCCAGAAGGGAGTGGCAAGAAATATTCAAAGTGGTGAATACCAAGAACCTACAGCCAAGATTACTTTATCCAGCAAAGCTATCATTCAGAACTGAAGGTCAGATAAAGAGCTTCACAGATAAGGAAAAGCTAAAGGAGTTCATCACCACCAAACCAGGATTATATGAAATGCTGAAAGGTATCCTTTAAGAAGAGGAAGAGGAAGAAAAAGGTAAAGATACAAATTATGAACAACAAATATGCATCTATCAACAAGTGAATCTAAGAATCAAGTGAATAAATAATCTGATGAACAGAATGAACTGGTGATTATAATAGAATCAGGGACATAAAAAGGGAATGGACTGACTATTCTTGGGGGGGAAAGGGGTGTGGGAGATGCGGGAAGAGACTGGACAAAAATCGTGCACCTATGGATGAGGACAGTGGGTGGGGAGTGAGGGCGGAGGGTGGGGCGGGAACTGGGAGGAGGGGAGTTATGGGGGGGAAAAAAGAGGAACAAATGTAATAATCTGAACAATAAAGATTTAATTAAAAAAAACACACACACACAAAAAAAATTAAACAAAAATCCTTTTCAACATAAAGTTGAATTTGTATGAGAAGCAGGGAATCTTCAAAGACCAAAAAATAAAGAAAAACAACAACAACCCTAAAAGTAAAGCAGATTTTGCATAAGCTGAAGCTATTAGGTCCAAAACGTCTACTGAGTTTTAATGTTTAACACTGGAGCTGGATATGTGAAACCATGGCCCCATGTGAGGTGGGGAATCAGGTAGGAGATGCCTGTATGAAGTTGCAACCCTCAAAGAGCTACATCCTCAACACAAAGGCGGAGTGGTGAGAAGCTCATTCACCAGACTTGAGAAACGACAGGGCAAGCCTACCTGTCTTGGTCTAGGCTTTGAATTGGAAAAAAACAAATTCTGTGAATTTCCATGGGAAAATATTTAGGGTTCACATTTACCTTACCCACATAATCATGGAAATTTAACACAAAGAAATTAACATAAAAATGATCCTGGAATTGGGGTGCCTCTGTAGTAATGGGGGAAACAAAAAAATTCTCTGGAGGGATACACTGTCACGCACAAAACATCATTGATGTTTCTCTCTCTCTCTCCCTCTTCCTTCCTCTCTGAAATCCATAAAAATATTTTTTTAAAAACCACATTAATAAGCAATTAGTTAAATCTAAACCATCCCAAATCCTAGAATAGATGAGGACATATTCTACCAAGTATGAGAGTTAACAGACAAATATGCACACACTCACAAAGCAGTAAAATATTTCTAAGAACTTTAGATAATAGAATATTAAATAACATTCATAAAGTAAGCATGTTTAAAATTATTAAAGATATGAAAGAAGAAATCAAAACCCTGAGAAACAAATGTGGAAAAAAAGAACAGGAAGGTTCTAATCAGAACCACATAAAAATTCTAGACAGAAAAATTACCCTCATTAAAATTTATAACTCAAGAATTATTTCACTGGAAAACTCATCAGAGGAAACTTCTCAGAAAGAAGCACAGAGAGATAACAGCTGAAAAATAAACAGAGTTAAAAAAGACACAGAGACTAGAGTAAGAGAATCTAATATATATGCATTTGATGTTTCCAGAGGAAAAATAAAGCAAATATGGAAGACATAATATTCAAAGGGAAAATTGGTGGTAATTTTTCAGAATTTATGAAAGAGATGAATCCTCAGATTTAGGGATCATAGAAGAATAACAATTAGGATTTATAATTTCATACCTAGATAATTCACAGTGAAACTTCAGAATACTAAAAGCAAAGGAAAGACCTTAAAACCAACAAGAGAAAAATAGACAGATTATAAACAAAATGAATAATTATATTGATAAAATATAATATAAAAACACAAACTAAAAGATAGAAAAATAATGTTTTTAAAGACGTTAATTCTCTATCAGGTTAAACTATAATTTAAGATAAAGGATAAAGTAACTTCAGGTAAGTTTACCAAGTGACACACATACTTCCTGAAAGAACTTCTAGAGAATCCACTTCAGGAAAAAAGAATAAAATAGAAGAAAGAATATGAGGCAAAACCATGAATGCCAGGTGGGTGTGACTCAGTGGTTGAGAATTGACCTATGAACCAGGATGTCATGGTTCCATTCCCGGTCAGGGCACATGCCCGGGTTTCGGACTTGATTCCTAATAGGGGGCGTGCAGGAGACAGCTGTTCCATGATTCTCTCTCATCATTGATGTTTCTCTCCCTCTCCCTCTTCCTTCCTCTCTGAAATCCATAAAAATATATTTTTTAAAACCACATTAATAAGCAATCAGTTAAATCTAAACCATCATTGACTCGAGGGGACCCAAGATGGCAGTGAGTAGGTGGAAGCTACATTTACCTCCTCCCAGGATCAAACTGGAATTACAACTAAAATACAGAGCAATCAACCTGAATAACCAATGAAGACTAGCTGAATAGAAGTCTTTACAACAAAGGATTTGCAGAAGATGCCACATCGAAACTGGTAGGAAGGGCAGAGAAGTGAAAAGGGCTGGCCCCGCTCCTGCAGGCGATGGCTGAGATTCTGGAAGGATGTCTCAGCTGCCAAAGTCTTCCCTCAGGAAAGTGGGGTCTCAACCCAATGCCGGGCTCCCCAGCCAAGAGCATCAGAGCCATGAAGAGGCGCCCACATAACATCCAGTGTGAAAAGCAGTGCGGTTTCTGTCTGCCGGGAGAGACGGCGTCCACTGACCATACAGGCACCTTCTTAGAGTGCCAACACACATAGCTCTTTTGCAGCCGCTCACCCTGGGCTCTGGTGGAGGGAGAGTGGAGCAGACTCAAGTCATGTGAGGAGAGACTGCGGTTTGTGGCTCTTGGGAGGAAGCCGAAGGGAAGTCACCGGGATCCCTGTGCAGAGTTGCTCTCCCACACCACCCGTGCCATCTTTCGTGGGTGGAGCAATCACCTCCACACTGCATCAGCCTGGGGGGAAGCAATAGCCTCTACCTGGTGACTCACCGAGAACCCACCTCGTGCAGCTCAAGTACTGGCAGAGGCTCTCTCAATGACCTGGCCACACAGGCTGCTGCAGGCAGAGGAGGCAGAGGTGGATCTCGGGGATGGCAGGCCTTTTGCTGACCTGTCCCCAAGCGTGATGCTGGTGGAAACAGGCCTTGAGAGGCAGCTTGGTCCTTTGCATGCACCCCCAAGCCCAGCAGAGGCAGCCACTGATTGTGGATCACTTTGTGTCTCCAAACAGATTACCCAGGGCCAGTCACAGGCAGCGTCTGCCATTGGCCTGCATCAGAGTCTCTCCCAAGAGGCCCCAGAACCAACACACCCTGTGTCCAGCATCAGACAACACCAGAGCAGGATCCAATTAGGATCACAAGCAGCACGTCCACAGGGAGATCGCGGCAGGAACAAGACTCTGCTGAGGCAAAATCTGCTCTGTGTGGTCAGCATCTGCACAGCAGCTTGTACACTGTGTTCGGGCAGATCCTCACAGTCAGGCAGCCTGAGGGTCAACTCCATGCCTTAATGGGCGAATAGCAATCAAGACTCAACTGCAGCAGAAGGGCCCACATACACACAAGGGTTATTCATGGAGCACCCAGCACAGGTGATCGAGAAGACTGTGCCACTGCATCCCACAGGACACATACTACATAAGGCCACCCTACCAAATGGGAAGACAAAGAAACTTGTCTCAAATGAAAGAACAGGAGAAATCTCCAGAAAAAAAAGCTAAATGAAAGAAATGAAGGGAAATAATTTATCAGAAATAGTGTTCAAAACAATGGTTATAAGAATGCTCAAGAAACTTACCACAGTATGATAGAGGACATAAAACCATAAAAAAGAACCAGTCAGAAATGAAGAACACACTAGAAAAAATAAACCATAGGCTGGATGAAGCAGAGGATCTAACCAGTGATTTGGAAAATGAAGTGGCAGAAAACCCGCAATCAGAGCAGCAAAAATAATTTTAAAAAGTGAAGATAGATTAAAGGACCTTTGGAAAAACAGAAAGTGTAACATCATCCTCTTCATAGGGGTACAGGAAGAAGAGAGAGAGGAAGGGACTGAGAACCTATTTGTAGAAATAATAACTGAAAACTTCCCAAACTTGTCGAAGGAAAAAGATATACAACCCAGGAAGTGCAAATGGTCTCGCGCAAGATGAACCCAAAGAGGCCCACACCAAGACACATCATAATAAAAATGTTGAAGATTAAGGACAAAGAGAGAATCTTAAAAGCTGCAAGTGAAAGACAGTCACCTACAAGGGCGCTCCCATAAGGCTGTCAGCTGATCTCTCAATGGAAACATTTTGGGCCAGAAGGGATTGGCATAAAATATTCAAAGTCATGAAAAGCAAGAATCTACAACAAAGACTACTTTACCCAGCAAGGCTATCACTTAAAATTGATGAAGAAATGAGCTTCCCAGACAAAAAAAATAGCTAAAGGAGTTTGTTACCACCAAACCAGTATTACAGGAAATGTTAAAAGGCCTTCTTTAATAATGATGATAATAATAATGAGGAGGATGGGGGAGGAGGAGGATGATAATGATGAGGAGGACAAAGAGTATGAGGAGGAAAGGAAAAAGAAACAGGCAAACATTGTTAAAAGGATAAAATAGCAATAAATATATACTTATCAATATTAATTTAAAATGCAAATTGGCCCTAGCCAGTTTGGCTCAGTGGATAGAGTATTGACCTGCAGATCAAAGGGTCCTGAGTTCAATTCCAGTAAAGGGCATGTACTTTGGTTGCAGGCTCCTCCCCAGCCCTGGCCCTGGTCAGGATGTGTGCAGGAGGCAACCAAACGATGTGTTTCTCTCACATTGATATTTCTCTCTGTTTTTTCCTCTCTCTTCCATTCTCTCTAAAAATCAATGGAAAAACATCCTCTGGTTGAGGATTAAAAACATAATAATAAAATGCAAATTGCATAAATGTTCCAATCAAAAGACATAGGATAGCTAAATGAATAAGAAAACAAGAACCATATATATGCTGTCTACAAGAGACCCACCTCAGAATGAAAGATGCCCACAGACTAAAAGTAAAGGGATGGAAAAAGATATTTCATGAAAATTGAAAGGGAAAAAAAGCAGAGGTAGCAATATAAAATAGACGTTAAAACAAAGGCTATATATAGCAAAAGACAAACAAAATCATTACGTTATGATAAAAGAAGCAATTCAATAAGAGGATTTAACCCTTGTAATCATTCATGCATCCAACATGGGAGCACCTAAATATGTAAAGCAAATCTTGGTGGACATAAAGGGAGAGATTGACAGTAATACAGTCACAGTAAGAGATGTGAACACTCCTTTGACACCAATAGGTAGATCTTTCAGACAGAAATCAACAAGAACACGGTGGCCTTAAAAGATACACTAGATCTTATTTTGTTGATCAATTCATTCTGCTCATTAGATTCCACAAATAAGTGAGATCATGTTATATATCTCTTTCTCAGTTTGGTTTATTTCACTTAGCATATTTTCCAGGTCCATCTATGCTGTTCCAAAGGGTAAGAGATCCCTCTGTTTTAAAAGCTGCATAGTATTCCATGTGTAAATGTCCCACAGCTTTTTTATCCATTCATCTACTGGAGGCATGGGACAGACTGACATACCTCGATGTAGGGTTGGGGGCATGAGAAGAGATAAACCAAAGAACTTATATAATTACAGGCATAATGGCTCATGGACATGGACAATAGGGTAGTGAAGACATGGGGGGTGGGTAGGATCTGAGAGGATGGGAGTAAAGGCAGGAAAAAGGGGAGATATCTACATATAATACTATCAACAATAAACAGTTTATTTAAAAAAAGAAACAAAAAGTAGAATGTGGTTACCAGAGAGCTGGAGAGGGAGGGAGAAAGGGGAGTTGTTGGTCAATGGTTGTTTCAGTTTTGCAAGATGAAAGAGAGATCTGTTGCACAATCATATGCATGAAGTCAATAATACTATATTGTGCACTTAAAAATAATTAAGGTGGTCGCCAAAACCGGTTTGGCTCAGTGGATAGAGCGTCGGCCTGCGGACTGAAGGGTCCCAGGTTCGATTCCGGTCAAGGGCATGTACCTGGGTTGCGGGCACATCCCCAGTAGGAGATGTGCAGGAGGCAACTGATCGATGCTTCTCTCTCATCGATGTTTCTAACTCTCTATCTCTCTCCCTTCCTCTCTGTAAAAAATCAATAAAATATATTAAAAAAATAATTAAGGTGGTAAATTTTGTTATGTGTTGTTGTTGTTTTTACCAGAAAAAATAATAATTTGAATCTGGTAAACACACACACACACACACACACACACACACACACACACACACGATCAGATAGATTTAATTGATATCTTCAGAGCATTTTACCACAAAGCAGCAGAACACATATTCTTTTCAAGTACACACGAAACATTTTCTAGGATAGACCATATGCTAAGGTACAAAACAATACAAAGTCTCAATAAACTTAAGAACATTGAAATCATATCAAGTATCTTTTCTGACCATAATGGTATGAAATTAGAAATCAATAACAAGAAGAACACTGAAAAAGACTTATAACATGGAGGCTAAATAACATGTTACTAAACAATGGATTGGTTTAAAACTAGATCAAGGGAGAAATCAAAAGATACCTTGAAAAAAATAAAAATGAGATCGCAACCCAAAACCTATGGGATAGAGTGAAAGCGGTCCTAAGAGGAAAATTCATAGCATTACAGTCCTACCTCAAAAGATAAGAAAAATCTCATATAAACAATCTAAATTTACACTTAAAGGAACTTAAAAAAGAACAACAAACAAAGCCCAAAGTGAGTAGAAGAAAGGAAGTAATAAAGATCAGAGAGAAGTAAGTGAAATAAAGTCTAAAAACATACAAAATATCAATGAAACCTAGAGCTGATTCTTTAAAGAGATAAATGACATTGATAAACATTTAACCATACCCATCAAGAAAAAAATAGAACCCTGGTCAGTGCAGTTCAGTTGGTTGGGTTCAATTCCTGATTGGGCACATACCTAGGTTGTGAGTCCAATCTCTGGTGGTATGGGAGGCAACTGATCAAAATTTCTCTCTCACATCAATTTCTCTCTCTCTCTCTCTCTCTCTCTCTCTCTCTCTCTCTCTCTCTCTCTTTCCTTCCCTCCTTCCTACCCTCTCTCTCTCCATCTCTCCCTCTCCCTTTCTCTTTCTAAAACCAGTGAAAAACATATACTTGGGCAAGGATTAAGAAAAAAATAAAAAGAAAGAGGACCCAGATACATAAAATGAGAAATTAACAACTGATGAGGAGAAATAACAACTGATACCAAAGAAATACAAAGGATTCTAAGAAAATATTATGACCAACTATATGCCAATAAATTGGACAATCTGGACGAAATGGATAAATTCCCAGAAACATACAATCTTTCAAAACAGAAGCAGAAAGAATCAGAGAATCTGAATAGACAGATTACAACTAGTGAAATTGAAGCAGTAATGAAAAAACTCTCAGCAAACCAAAGTCCTGGACCAGATGGCTTCACATCTGAATTTTACCAAACATTCAAAGAACTAACACCTATTCTTCTCAAACTATTCCAAAAAACTCAAAAGGAGAGAAGACTCATAAGCTCAGTTTATGAGGCCAACATTAAATTAATTCCAAAACCAGATAAAAAAAACTACAAAGAAAGGAAAGTATAGGTCAATATCCTTGATGAACATAGATGCTAAAATGCTCAACAAAATATTAGAAAATTGGATCTAGCAATATGTCAAAAAGGTCATATACCATAACCAAATGGGATTTATTCTAGGGATCCAAGGTTGGTATAATATCTGCAAAGCAAAAAATGTGATAAAGAAAATGAAGGATGAAAACCACATGATCATATCAACAAATGCAGGAAAAACATTTGATAAAATTCAGCACTTATCCTATATACTAAAAGTGTAACATGCTAAGTGTCTGACTGTTCATTTGACTGTTTGACCGCTTGCTATGATGTGCACTGACCACCAGGGGCAGACACTTTGACAGGAAGGTTAGCTTGCTGCTGGGGTCCGGCAGATCAGGGCTGGGCAAGACAGCCAGACACGCCCTAGAGCCCTCCCGTAGTCCCTCCCTGGCCCCGATCGTGCACCGGTGGGGTCCCTCGGCCTGGCCTGCGCCCTCTCACAATCTGGGACCCCTTGGGGGATGTCCACAGGCCAGGCCAAGGGACCCCACCAGGGCACGCATCTGTGCACCAAGCCTCTAGTCTTGATATATAAAAGCCTAATATGCAAATTGTATCCTTGCAAGTTTGATTGCTTGCTATGACATGTGCTGACTACCGGGGGGCGGTGCCGAATGAAGGAAGGCCCCGGCCAAAGGCCCCGCTCGGCCCTGAGCGCTGGCCAGGCCTAGGGACCCTACCCGTGCACGAATTTCATGCACCAGGCTTCTACTGTATAATAAAGTCTCTCAGGAAAGTGGGAATAGAGGGAACATACCTCAATGTAATAAAGGCCATATATGGCAAACCCATAGCCAACGTCAGTTACAATGAACAAAAACTATAAGAGTTTCCCTTAAAATCAGGAACAAGACAGGGTTGTTTGCTTTTACCACTCCTATTCAACATAGTACTGAAAGTCCCAGCCACAGCAATCAGAGGAGAAGAAAAAATGAAAGGCATCCAAATTGAAAAGGAAGAAGTAAAACTCATTATTCATAGATGATATGATATTGTACATAGAAAACTTTAGAGACTCCACCAAAAAGCTACTAGATCTAATAAATGAATTTGGCAAAGCAGCAAAATATAAAATTATATTTAGAAATTGGTAGCATTTCTATACACCAATAATAAACTATCAAAAAGAGAAACTAAGAAAACAACTTCATTTATGGTTGCATAAAAATACCAATGTAAAAGACCTTTACTCAGAAAATTACAAGATTCTGTAGAAAGAAATTGAAGAAGATATAAATAATGGAAAGCATATATCATGTTCATTGATAGGAAGAAGTAACATCATTAAAATGTCCATACTACTGAAAGCAATCTATAGATACAATGAAATTTCTGTCATGATACCAATGGCATATTTCATAGAACTAGAATATCCAAAATTTATGTGGAGCCACAAAAGACCCTGAATACTCACAACAATCTTGGGAAAGAAGAACAAAATTGGAGGAATCATGCTACCTGATATCAAGCTATACTAAAAGGCCATAGTAATCAAAGCAGCATGGAACTGGCATACAAACAGACATAGAGGTCAGAGGAACAGAATAGAGCCCAGAAATAATCCCATGCCTTTACGGTGGTCAATTAATATTTGACAAAGGAGGCACAAACACACACTGGGGTAAAGACTGGTATGTGGAAAAAAAAGAAAAAAAGAAAGTAGGGCACCAACCTACACAATACACAGGAATAAAAATGGATTAAATTTAACGTTAGACTCAAAACTATAAAAGTCCTAGAAATAAAATCTTGGACATTTCTCATAGCAATATTTTTTCTGATTTATCACCTTGGGCAAGAGAAACAAAAGAAAAAATAAACAAGTGGAACTACATTAAACTACACAGTTTTTGCACAGCAAAGGAAAGTATCAATGAAATGGCAACCTGCTGAATGGGAGAACATATATGCCAATGACACATGATAAGGGCTTAATATTAAAAATTTAGAAAGAACTTATAAAACAACACACACAAACAAAACAAACAAACAAACAAATAAAAAAACCCAAACAATCCAATTAAGAAATAGGCAAAGGTTCTGAATAGACACTTCTCCAAAGTGGACATACAGATAGCCAATAGACATATGAAAGGATGCTCAATGTCACTAATATTCAGAGAAATACAAAATGAAACCACAATGAGATATCACTTGACACCTGTCAGAATGGCTACCATCAATAAATCAACAAACAAGTGTTGGTGAGGATGTGGAGAAAAGGGAACCCTTCTGCACTGTTGGAGGGTATACAGACTGGTGCAGCCACTGTGGAAAGCAGTATGAAGTGACTGCAAAAAGTTTAAAATGGAACTGCTTTCTGACCCAGAGATTTGACTTCCAAACACATATCTGAAGAAATCCGAAAATCCAACAAGAAATAATGTATGTACCCTTATGTTCATTGCAGTGTTATTTACAATAGCCAAGATTTGGAAGCAGTCCATTGGCAGATGAGTGGATAAAAAGCCATGGTACATCTACACAATGGAATACTATTCAGCCATAAAAAGAGAACAATACCCTTTGCAACATCATGGGTCGACCTGCACAGTATTATGCTAAATGAAATAAGCCAGTCAGAGAAAGACAAATACCATATGATTTCACTTACATGTGGAATCTAATGAACAAAATAAACTAACAAACAAAACAGAAACAGACTCATAGATACAGATAACAGACTGACAACTGTCAGAGAGGAGGTGGTTTGGGGGGCTGCGTGAAAAAGGTGAAGGGATTAAGCAAAAACAACACAAAAGTGGTAGACACAAACAACAGCATTGTAATGAGCAGAGCAAAAGTGGGGGAGAGGTAGGAAGGTAAAGTGGGGATAAATGACGTGAGATGGTGAACACAAAATATAATATAAAGATGATGTATATAGAATTGTACACCTGAAACCTCTATAATTTTATTAACTAACTAGAGGCCCAGTGCATGAATTTGTGCATGGGTGGGGTTCCTCTGCTTGGCCGGTGATTGGAGCCGATCAGGGCCATCTCACCCAGTCCTGATCGGGGCTGATCGGGGCCAGTGGCAGGGGAAGGGTCTGCGGGAGGGACTGCGGGAAGGCTCCAGGGCTTGTCTGGCACCATATTGCCCGATCCACTGGACCCCAGCAGGAAGCTAACCTACCGGTCGGAGCATCTGCCCTTGGTGATCAGTGCACGTCATAGCCACTGGTCGGTCGACCACTCAGTCGGACACTTAGCATATTAGGCATATATATATATAAATATATATATATATATATATACTATAGGCCCGGTGCACAAAAATTTGTGCACTCGGGGGGGGGGGGGAGGGAGGGGGAGGTCCCTCAGCCCGGCCTGTGCCCTCTCGCAGTCTGGGACCCCTCGGGAGATAATGATCTGCTGGCTTAGACCTGCTCCCGGGTGGCAGAGGGCAGGCCTAATCCCTAGGTGCAGCCCCTGGTCGGGCTCAGAGCAGGGCCGATTGGGGAGTTGGGGCACTGGCCCCTGTCATGCACAGAGCAGGGCGGATTGGGAGGTTGTGATGCCACCCTCAGTCACGCTCAGGGTAGGGCCGGTTGGGGGGTTGGGGCACCACCCCCTGTCACACTCAAGGCAGGGTCGATGGGGAGGTTGCAGTGCCACCCCCTGTCACGCACAGAGCAGGGCCGATCAGGGGGTTGGGGAGCTCCCCCCTGTCACGCACAGAGCAGGGTCAATCAGGGGGTTGGGGAGCTCCCCCCTGTCATGCACAGAGCAGGGTTGATCAGGGTGTTGAGGAGCTCCCCCCGTCACTCACAGAGTAGGGCCGATAGGGGAGTTGGGGCACCGCCCCCTGTCACACACAGAGCAGGGCAGATCAGGGGGTTGGGGTGCTGCCACTCTCACACTCAGGGCAGGGCCAATGGGGAGGTTATGGCTCTACCCCGTTACGCACAGAACAGGGCCCATGGGGTGGGGGAGGGGGGGTTGGGGCGCTATACCCTGTCACACACAGAGCCGCAGGGCGATCAGGGGGTTGGGGAGCTCCCCCCTATCAGGCACAGAGCAGGGTTGATCAGGGGGTTGGGGCGCCTTCACCTGTCACGAACAGAGCAGGGCCGATAGGGAGGTTGTGGCCCTGCCTACTGTCACACACAGAGCTGCAGGGCGATCAGGGGGTTTGGGCGCTGCCCCGTCACACTGATCCTGGTGCCGGGAGGCCTCGCGGCTCCGCTGATCCTGGTGCTGGGAGGCATATTACCCTTTTACTATATAGGATAGAGGCCTGGTGCACGGGTGGGGGCCGGCTGGTTTGCCCTGAAGGGTGTCCTGGATCAGGGTGGGGGTCCCCACTGGGGTGCCTGGCCAGTCTGGGTGAGGGGCTGAGGTCTGTTTTCAGGCTGGCGGGTGACGGAAGCTCCCAACTGCTCCTTTTTTTCTTTTTTATTCTGGGCCAGCTTTAGCTCTAAGGCTCCAGCTATTAGGCATCCACTGCTGAAAGCAGGTATCTGGTTTGTTTCAGTTCTATAATCGAAACTCTGTATCAATTCCAGCTCTGAGATCCTGGCTCGCTGAAAGCTGGTTTCTGGGGTTTTGTTTAGCTTCTATATTTGTTACAATGTTTTTTTAAACTGCAGGCTCAGAGGCCGGCAAGGCAGGAGGGGAAGGTTGGTTTCCTACGTCACTGAAGCAAGCAAGCCTCATGTTAGTTTCAAGCTGCCTGGCTGCCGGCTGCCATCTTGGCAGGCAGTTAATTTGCATATCTCGCTGATTAGCCAATGGGAAGGGTAGCGTTCGTACGCTATTTACCATGTTTCTCTTTTATTAGATAGGATATATATATCAGCCCAATAAATTCTATAAAAATAAAGAATAAAAACATCACTGACTCTATATAACAATAAAAGTAATGATTAGTTTTGGAGATATAAGATTTTGAATAATATAACAAAAATATAATATGTGTGGCAGAAATAGTGATCTGGTAATAATGATCCATTGATATTGAATATATTCTAGAGGAGGATGGAAATCTCAATTTTACATAAGAGTAGTTAAGTATGTAAGGTAAAAAAAAGAATAGAAAGAGAATATATATTTCCAATAGAAAGATAAATATATATTTCCCTTTTTCTAGGGAAAAAGTAACAAAGAATATTCTATCAGTTCAATAGAAGATATAAAAAAAAGATGCAAAGAAGAAGGACCAGTTAAGATGGTAGAAATCAATTCAAATATATGAGTATCACAATCAATGTAAGTAGCGAAAGTTGAAGTCTGCCTGCAAACAATAGAACAAAGTGAAATAAAAAGTACATATGACTTAAATAGTTTTACAAAAAATTCTGTGAAATCTTCAAGTAATAGAAGTACCCCAGAGAGTGTAAAATAGGGGAGTATTCCCCAACTCATTTTATGAGACTGGTATCATCTTCATAGTTCATCGGAGATGGGGCCAGTGGCAGATGGGAAAATTCTAAGACTGAGTCTTTTGTCTTTCTCTCCTTCTCCCCTCCCTCCAACCTCTGGTTTAACTAGAGTGGAAACAGTAGAGACAGGGAAAAAGAAAAGAAATACATAAAAAGTGGACTATTTTAGGCAGAGATTGGAGCCAAGGATGTTGTTAGGTAAATTTTTCCTTTCCTCTGACCATGCCCTGACCCTCCCCTCCCCCCCATCACTTCCCATTCTTCCTCTCCTGTCTTTCTCCCCTAGAAAACCGCTTGAGAAAAGAGCATTCTTACCATAATATTTCCAAGTTCTTATATTTGGTCTCTGTGTAAGTTTGTTTGGGTTGTTTCTTATTTTCAGTTGCTCTGTTAACATTTGAGTTAGAAGCAGACGGAGAGCCTTTGTAACTCAGGGGCACTTGTCTCTTAGTGAGTCCATTAGGGTAATTCAAGTCCATATTGGAAAGAGTGTTCATGTGTAGCTGCTGGTATGAGAATCTGTCCTCTTCTTGGTCTTTGCGTCCTCTTTTTTTATTAAAATTCATCACTGAGTGATATCCAGGAGCATTTTTGTATAATAACGCCTTGTCAAAAGGCTGCTGTGGTGGAGCAAATCTATTGGAGGTTCCGTGGGGCCCCTGGCCCCGAGGTGCCCCTGAGTGTTGTAAGTCGTTGCTGGGGGCATGCGTGACCGCAGCTGTCTCATGCCTTATGGGAGCATCAACAGGCTTGTTCTGAGTTGGTTGCCGTCTGGGAGTGTTTTTCGGGTTTCCCTGACTGAACACCAGCTCTTCCAGCACCAAAGACTTCAGGCCAGGCTTGTGCTTCTGCTGTTTTCCAGCCTTGTGCCCGGCTGCTCTTCTGGAAGGCTGCTGGCCACTGGCGGCTTCCGGAGATCGCCCTCTGGGTTCCTGACTCGATGCTGCACTTTCATACTGAGACCAGTGATCCTGGTAATTCCAAAAAGATACTTTGGTTAATGTAAAACTAAAAGGTGGGCACTCTTCACACGTTTTAAATTAGTGGTTTTCGTCGGGGAGCTGAGACTTGCAGGAAGGTGACCGTGGAGTTGAAAGGAGATAGAGACTACAGAGGCTCTTTCCTATCTCAGGCCCCGAGAGGAGACTCAGCTCGGTGACTCCTCCTGGCGATTTTAGGTTATACATTTTCTAGGAAGAAATACAGAGTTTAGAATGGACTTTCTATCAAGGACAAGTCTTTGACTTAAAATCTTATAAAACGAAGTGTTGCTAAGTTGGGGTGGGGAGAGAAGCTTTCCCTCTAAAGAGCTGCATACAAAGAAAATGCAAATGTACATCAAAATATTCACGTTCATCTATCTATCTATCTATCTATCTATCTATCTATCTATCTATCTATTAATCTTCACCCGGGGATATTTTCCCATTGATTTTTAGAGAGAGTGGATGGGAGGGGGAGAGACACAGAGAGAGAAACATCGATGTGAGAGAATGGTTGCCTCCCACACGAGTCCTGACCAGGGCTGGGGATTGAGCCTGCCACCAAGGTATGTGCCCTCGATTGGAATCGAACTCGGGACCCATTCAGTCCGCAGGCTGATGCTCCAAACCGGCTAGGGCAAGTTTACTTGAACTAATAGGAATATTTCAAAAATATTAACCAGAAAGAACATTAATGATTTGCTTTACCAACCAAACACAAGTTTAGTATGAAATACAATCACTTACCAGATCTTTTTACTCATATAGTTCAGCAGCTAGACATGACCTCTTCACCAGAGGAAACAAATTGGATTTATAAGAGTCTGCACTCCGATAGGACGTCTGTGAAACCACAAGGGTTGTTTTGGTTCTGTTCCTTAATGTAGCCTGTACTTAGGCAATCAAACATCTGGGGGAAATAATTCAACTTCACAAAAGTCTTCATGCTTTTCAGTCTTGTAACAACAAAATGTACTCCTGATATAATAGATACACCATGTAACTATATTGTACTAAGTCATTTAGAAATATGTTTCAAGGAATAAAGCACTCATTACATTGTGAAAACTCGCTGAGCTAAGAGGCCGTTGGAATGATTAACTGCTCACTGAAAACAGCCAGATGACCACATGCATCAGCATGTTACATAACTGCAGCTCATGCCTCCTTTCTGAGCACACGTGTATGGGAGGTCTGTGGTCTGAGTCCACAAAACATTAATCAAAACATGCAAGTTACCAGGACCATTTGAGAAAAATAGCTTAAAGTGAGTAAATCATGATTTTGCTTAAACTATTTAGCTTGCTATGAAGAATGATCAAAGTCTTGCAATGAATTCAACTTTTATTTCACTTTCCTGATATAATCACTAAGACTCATCCTGTTCTTGTATAATATTAGGTGGCATTCTATTTTGAATGAAATCTAATTACAATGATAAGGGTGAGACTATTTAAAACATAACAGAGAATTTTACTTCTTACATCAGATTTTCAAAATAAGAATGGCTTATAATTTGAAATTTAGAGTATGTTCTCTTTGGAATTGGAGATTTCTGGAGGATTGGCCAAATTCTGATTAGCTCCTCTAAACTTTATTTATTTTTTTTCCTGTGGTGTTCCAAAAAAGAAAACTTCCTTTTCTGTATTCCAATTAAGACAGGCTGTGGCCCTGGCCAGGTGGCTCAGTTGGTTAGAGGGTTGTCCTGGTACATACAGAGAAAGGTTGCAGGTTCGATCCCCAATCAGGGCACACACAAGAATCAACCAATGAATGCATCAATAAGTGGAATAACAAATTGATCTCTCTCCCTCTCTCTCTCAAATCAATGATTTAAAAAAGGAAAGACAACTTCTTCCTCCCAGGCAGTGCCTTGAGCTGCATGGGAATGTGGGCGAGCAGGCTCTGCAGGTGCCCGAGAGCACCCTTCCTCGCAGCGGATCCAGAAGAAACCTGCTATCCACAGTCTCACAGGGGTGTTCATGAAGCACGGGGCTCTTTCCATGGCTGTCATCACTGTCTGTGACAGGCAGAAGGGCCCTTTGCTGGGATCTGTAAACAGGGATCGGTGCTGATAAGGTCAGTCTGTTCCATACCTGTTCAGTCTTTCAATTGCTAGAAAAATAAGTGACCAGTAACTTTATTTTTGCTGCCATCCAACTGTACTTGCTTTAGTTCTCTTTCCTCATTTTCAGCAAAAAAGGGGAAAAAAAAAACACCTATTAGGAAGTTTTTCCTGGGTACAGACCTGAAATCTTGGGTTTAGTCGTGTTACACCATTGCTGACAGTTCAGGTTACTACAGTGTTCTTCTCAGGGTGCATTGTCAACAAGGCCAAGGACTCATCATGTCATGAAACTTCCTCTCAAGTGCTACATTCGCTATTCACACAAATGTAAGTGCCCGAGGTGGCATTTCAGTCCCCAGCAAGGAAGACACTTATGGGCTTGATGTGATGTCTCTTACTTTCCCAGTAGCCTACTTGAGATCTGTGGTTTACCCAGGATTTATTACCCTACAATGGAGACATCAGGTGTCACACTTTAGGTGGTAAGACCTGAGTTCCCTGAAGTTAACATACAAAGCCATTCTCGGGGCGATTTAATCTCCATCAGCACTGAAACCCTCTATTTCATCGGCTCTCACTGGGGTTCTTTTGTTGCCCACAGGCACAGTCAGCCCATGCTGCATGCACTCGAGCAACTGCTTAATGGCCGGAGGTTTCCCTGGCGCACACAGAGCTGGGTCCTTCGGCGGCACCATCAGCGCCCGGGCATCCTGGTGCCTAATGCGAGGATGATAATTTCTCAGTCAGACCCGGCCTTAGTTAATGTCTGTTCCCACTGGGCCATCTGAGAGAAGTTTTCCCCAACCCTGAGAAAGGCAGACCAGAAGTTTCCTCTTTCATGGCTTTGCTGTTTACATGGCGTAAGCAGAGGGGAGAATATATGCTCTGATCTCAACTGAGAAGTTCATCATTCAGAACTGCCTGCAATCTAGCTGAATGGAAGTCCTACAACTAAGGGTATAAAAAAGAAGCTACATGGAGGCTGGTAAAGGGGCAGAAACATGGAACAGGCTGGTCCCACAACCCAGATAGTGATTAAAAACCAGGAGGGATGTCTTGGATGTGGAGGTCTCCACTGAGGAGTGAGGGGTCTCACCCCACACCAGATCCCTCAGGCCAGGCTCCAGTTCCAGGAAGGGAAGTCCCCATAACTTCTGGCTGTAAAATCAGTGGAGCCCAGCCAGTATGGCTCAGTGGTTGAGCACCGACCTATGAAACAGGAGGTCATGGTTCAATTCCCAGTCCGGGCACATGCCCGGGTTGTGAGCTCAATCCCCATTGTTTGGCGTGCAGGAGGCAGCCGATCAATGATTCTGTCTCATCGCTGATATTTCTATCTCTGTCTCCCTCTACCTTCCTCTCTGAAATCACCAAAAAAATATATTTTTTAAAAATAGCTTAAAATTAATGTACTATAAAACAGTTTCAAGGTGGCAGAACTTTGGTCTCTTTAAAAAACAAACAAGCAGTAGAGATCTTGGCTGAGTGAGACGGAGGCTGCTGGAGTTCCTCTTAAAGGGCCTGCACACGGACTTAGTCTGCCTCACTCACTCTGAGCTCTGTGCTGGGGAGGCAGCTTGAAAGGCACCACAGACACGTGGGGAGGAACGGAACTGTCCAAGGACACCGGGAGGGCAGAGTTCTCCCAGACAGAAGTGCTGGCAGAGGCCACTGTTTCTCCGCTGAGCCCTCCCCCGGCAGAGCCGGCAGGCAGGTGCCATATCTGATCTCCATCAATGTCTCACACTGTTCACCTTGCCCTGGTGATTCCCTGAGACCCGCCCATCCCACTTGCAGGCCCACCCAAAGCGCTTCCAGTGGCTTTTTCATACAAACAGCCCATCTCAGCTCATGTGCGGACTTTCCTAAACTCCCTCCAAGGTTCACACACCCCAAACAAGCAGGACCTGGCTTCTTGGTGGCCCCATACATCTTGCTAAGTGGCCCCAGGTTCAGCATTAATAGCAGCCAGCCTTTGCTCACAGCTTGGCTTGGCCTCTCCTGGGCACCCCATGCCCAGCACAAGTAGCAGCCATCTGCACATCACTTTGTAGCTCATGCTGGGTGGCTTACCTTGGCCTGCACCTCCCAGGAGACCCTGAGCCAATGTACTTGGTGGACAGCTCCAGGCCATGCCAAAGCACTATACAACCACCTCCCAAGCAACACATTTAAGGGGTGGAGTCACCAGACACCAGAGCTCAGCTGAAGCAAGTCCTCCTATGTGGGGTGAGGCCTGCACAGCTGATCCTTAATTGTGGTCTCATCAGACCTCAAAACCAATAGGCCTGGGGGTAAACACCTCCTAATAATGTGCCAACAGCAATTAACACTCAACTACAACAGGACGGTGCACACAGCTCACAGAGGGGTCATACCTGAAGCGCCCAGTTTGAGTGACTGGGAAGGCAATGCCACTGGACTCCACACGACACCTACTACATTAGGCCACTCTACCAAGACCAGGAGATATAGCAGCTCTACCTAATACAAAGAATCAAACACAGGAGGCAGCCAGAATGAGGAGACAAAGAAACCTGTCCCAAATGAAAGAACAGAACAAAACTTCAGAAAAAGAACGAAACAAAATGGAGACAATCTACCAGATGCAGAGTTCAAAACACTGGTTATAAGGATGCTCAGTGAACTTATAGTAAGAGTAAATGAACTTAGTGAGAACTTCAACAAAGAGACAGAAAACATGGAAATGGACACAGAAAATATAAAAAGGAATTAGATAAAAAGAGTACAATAACTGAAATGAAGATTATATTACAGGGAACCAACAGTAGAGTCGATGAAGCAGAAGATGAAATCAGTGATCGGAAGATAAGGAAGCAGAAAACACCTAATCAGAACAGCATAAAGGAAAAAGGAAAAAAGAATCCCAAAGAAAAAAGGATAGTTTTAGGAGCCTCAAGGACAACTTTGAGCATTGTGGAAGTGCTGGAAAGAGAAGAGAAGAGAAGAGAAGAGAAGAGGAGAGGAGAGGAGAGGAGAGGAGAGGAGAGGAGAGAAGAGAAGAGAGAGAGAGAGAGAGAGAGAGAGAGAGAGAGAGAGAGAGATTGAAAACCTATTTGAAAAAATAATGATGGAAAACTCTCATCTGGTGAAGGAAAAGATACTCATGCCCAGGAAGGGCAGAGAGTCCCAAACAAGATGAACCTAAAAAGGTCAAGACTCATCATAATTAAAATGCCAAGGGTTAAAGACAAAGAGAGAATCTTAAAAGCAGCAAGAAAACAGCAGTTTGTTACCATAAAGACTCAGCTGATTTCTCAACAGAAACTCTGCAGACCAGAAGAGATTAGCAAGAAATATTCAAAGTAATGGAAAGCAAGGATCTACTGTACAACCAAGATTACTCCACCCTGCAAATCTATCATTTAGAATCAAAGGCCAGATAAAGAGCTTCCCATACAAGAAAAAGCTAAAGAAGTTCATTACCACCAAGACAGTATTAAAAGAAATGTTAAATGGTTTTCTTTAAGAAGAAGAAGAAAAAAAAAAGATAAAAATATGAATAATAAAATGGCAATAAATACATATCTATCAACATTTACTTTAAATGCAAATGGATTAAATGCCCCAATCAAAAGACATACAGGAATTGAATGGATAACAAAACAAGACCCATACGTATGTTGTCTGTAAGAGATCCACTTCAGATTGAAAGACACACCTAGAATGAAAATCAAGGGATAAAAGAAGATATTTCATGGAAATGGGAATGAAAAATAAAAAATAAAGCTGGGGTAACAATACTTATATAAGACAAAGTAGACTTTAAAGCAGAGGTTATAACAAGAGATAAAGAAAGATCCAGCAAACCCACTTCTGGGTATGTATCTGAAAAACAAAACAAAACAACCCAAAACACTAAATTAAAAAGACATGTACTGTATATCCATATGTTTCTTTATAATAGCCAAGATATGGAAGCAACCTAAGTGTTCATCATAGATGAATGGATAAAGAAGAAGTCATGCATTATACACAATGGACTATAACTCATCCATAAAAAAGAATGACATCTTGCTATCTGCGACAACATGGATGGACTAGAGGGCATTGTGCTGAGTGAAATAAGTCAGACAGACAAAAACAAATGCCATATGATTTTACTTATATGTGAAATCTAAAAAACAAAATAAACAAATAAACAAAACAGGAACAGACCCACAGATACAGATAACATTTTGATGGTTGTCAGGTCGGAGAGGGCATTGGGGTTGGTGGTGTCAAAAAGGAGAAGGGATTAAGAAGTACAAATTAATAGTTACAAGATAGTCATGGGTATTTGTAAAGTACAGCATAAGGAATCTATACTAATAAAAGGGTAATATGCTAATTAGACCAGATAGACTGGACGTCTTCTGGACGTCTTTGATTGGGAATCAAAGCCTTGGTGGCAGGGGCTGAGGCAGAGGCGGTTAGGGGTGATCAGGCAGGCAGGCAGGCAGGGGCTATCAGGCCGGCCGGGGAGAGTGGTTAGGGGCATCAGTCAAGAAGGCAGAGGGGTTAGGGGTGGTCAGGCATGCAGGCAGAGGTGCTTAGGGGCAATAAGGCATGCAGGGAGGTGAGCGTTTAGGAGCCAGTGGTCCCAGATTGAGAGAGGGATGTCTGACTGCCGGTTTAGGCCCAATCCCGGGAATCAGGCCTAAACTGGTAGTCGGACATCTCCCGAGGGGTCCTGGATTGGAGAGGGTGCAGGCCAGGCTGAGGGACAAATTTTGTGCACCGGGCCTCTAGTGTAGGCAATAATATTGTAAAAATTAGTGTGGCATCAGATGGGTACTAGGTTTATCGAAGTGATCACTTCGTAATCACTAGGAATACCTGAAAATAATATAATATTATGTGTCAAGTGTAATTTGAGACAGCACGGAGGGACCTGAAGAGTACTATGCTAAGCAAAATAAGCCAGTCATTTATATGTAAAATCTAATGAACAAAATAGATCCAGGGACACAGAAGCATGGAACGCTTCCCTAACCTGCCTGGTAAAGGAAAAAGACTTTCAGAGGGAAAGCAAGGTTTGGGTGGGGGTTGGAAGAGATTAACCAAAGAACATATACACACATATGCATAACCCATGGTGCAGTGAATGCCTGAGGGAGTGGTGGTGGTGGAGCGGGGGCAGGGCGGAGGGGGTGAATGGTAAAAAAAGGGGTCATCTGTAATATTTTCAACAATAAATATAAATTTTAAAAAATTATTAAGGAAACAAATACATGAGTACTTTGAGGTTGGGTTATAAGTTCTACCTGATAATATTAAGAAAATTTAGAGCATACTTATCAACTGGCTCTAATTTTCAGCATCAGTAAGGGAGGACTCTGTTCAGATTTTAAAAGAAGCATAGTTATATGGGTGGTGTTAGAGGCAAAACCAAATTAATAGCTCTTTGGAAATGTGGGATGATTACATAGGATATGATCCCAAAGACTTTGAGATTAGTCAAAGATCCTTCACACCTTTCACACTACCATACATTTTCCTTGCCTACAAAGTCAAGAGTAATTTAAGAGTGGCAAGAGGAAAATATCCTATTTCATCCTTTTTAAAAAAATATTTTTATTGATTTCAGAGAGGAAAGAAGAGGGAGAGAGAGATAGAAACATCAATGATCAGAGAGAATCATTGATCGACTGCCTCTTGCACGCTTCCTACTGGGGATTGAGCCCACAATCCGGGCATGTGCCCTGACTGGGAATCAAACTGTGACCTCCTGGTTCATAGGTTGATGCTCAACCACTGAGCAACACCGGCCGGACCTATTTCATACTTTTGAAGCTTTTCTTAATTGGAGAATTTTCCATTTCTCTGTTGACAACATGTCCTTTGCCTGGGAAGGATCTGTTGGTGGGAGTGTTCTCCCTTTCACTGGCCTGCAAGGGTCAGGCCCTTCGCTAAGTACTGTGTCCAATTCTGAGTACACAACGGAAGTCGAATTTGGAAGACCTGTGACGATTCTCAGGGCACACAGAGTGACGCAGGACAGCAAGATCTACATTGAAAGGTAAGTGCAGAGGGATTACGTGGCTTGTAAAGAAGAAAAGAAGATGAGAAGGATCAATTATCAGTATTCTAAAAATGGAAATACAGAGGCTTAAATGGTCTCACGGACATTGATTCCTCCATGTCTTCTTTCTTCCCATGCCCTCCCTATCTCTAGTTTCTCACTTTTTTTCAGCATGTAAATGTGTTTAAATCTCTTCTGTTACAAAAATGAAAGAATCTCTCACTTGATCTCATTCTCCAGCTCAAACTTCCCTCTTAACCCACTGCCAAGCATCTTGAAAGTGTTGGTGCTCCGTTCCCCATCTCTCATCTCCTTTCTGCACCTGCAGCCATGCAGCTATTCCCACCCCCCACCTGAGCTGCACTGCTCAGGCCTCCAGTAACCTCTCAGTTGTTAAATACTATGGGTACCTTTTTCTTTAACTCTTTATTTTTCAAACTTCAAAATTATTTTAAAAGTTAGAGAAAAAGATGCGAGAATAGCACAGAGAGCTCCCAAATATTCGTACCAAGATTCACCAATTTTTAACATTTTGCCACATTTTATCATTCCTTCTCTGTCTCTTCATACATAGATAGACACACACATTTACATATATATTATTTATATTATTGTTTGTGGTATTGGTATTTAGTTTTCTCTGAATCATTTGAAACTCGAATCTATGAGGTGCACATATCACCCCCTTTTCACAGCATCTGTTTACTTGTCTCTGCAGAGTTTGACCTAGCTCACTGATTTTTCTTTCTTGAAATTTCCATGTCTCCAGTTTTATGACACTGTTTTATCCTAGTCAGCTTTTGACCTCTCTGGCAATTCCTTTGTAGTCTCACCTTCTGCTCTCTACCTCTGCCTCTGCTCACTCTTAAATGTCTGCTGTTCTTTATAGGGCCTTGTTCTAGACCTTTCTCTCTTCTTCCACTACCTACCTGGGGCATTTCAGCAATTCCCGCAGCTTCAATGCACCAGTGAATTCTAATGATGCAAATGTATGGTGCTAGCGCCTATGTCTCTCCTGTGTTCTGTACCCAGACCAGATACAAGCAACTCCAAATTCAACACACCGCCCACCCCCCCCCCACCCGCCCTTCCTCACGCCCTCTTCCAGGCAACTCCAAACTCAACACCAAGCCCCCCCCCCACCCCCACATCCTTACGCCCTCCCCCTTTCAGACCAGTGCCAAGCCCTCCTTCCTTTTCTTCCTCAGTGGAACTGAGACACTCATCAGACACTTGGAAACGTAGCTTTTGCTTTCGGGGCGAGCCCTCAGCCAGGACTCAAATAAACGCTAACCCTTCATCTATTAGATGATGTGAGCAGGATTCCAAAGAAAACCCCAGGACCACCCTGCAGACACAGACCTGCTGTTAGGCCCCAGCAGGGGCCCATTATGCTGCGCTGGCTCCTGGCTTCATATCGGTGACCTTGGGCGAGTTCTCTCCTGGAATCCCAGACCTTCCTGCTTTTGGTTGCAGTCCTGGCTTTGCTTGAGCTGCTATTAGAAAATCCCGGAGGTGGCACCAAAGATAAGGGTTGGTTGAATTAAAATTAACCCAGAAAAAGGAAGAAGGGGTGTTTGTTTTTATGTTTCTGTCTTTCAATTAGGATTGCTTTTTTAGAGTCTGAATAAAAAAGAAATCTTTGCTAGTTAAATGAGAGGGACAACTACTTCTTCCAGCCCCAGTTTTGGGCAGTCTTCACTAACTAAATATCACAGCGGGGGAGTCTGGGAATCTCAAGGCACGAAGTGATCACACAGGGAAATCCAGGACAGTGTAATAATAATAATAACTGACTCGTCTGGGGACGTACACATAGGACCATCACTCAGTGCTCCAAGTCCATGGCTGTATTAGACAGCCAGAGAGAGACACCCAGGCACATGAGGGCTCTAGAGACTCAGGAGGTAAAAGCCCCAAGGAAGTCAACCCACAAGCAGCACCCTGTAACCCACAACTTAATATTTCTAGAAGCTTATTCAGATTCTACAGGTTTCAAAAGGAAATTAAATTCAAAACGGGAAATTGTACCTCTAAGGCCAACAAGCCCCAAAGGGACAGCCACTTATTACACTCCTGGAGGATTCGCGTACAATTCACGCAGAGCTTTATTTGTAAGTATTTAAAGAAATGGAAAGATTTAACTAAAAAATGATCATAGGTTAAGATGGCTAAAATGAGGAACTTTGGATATATCAAATTGATTTTTATGCATGTACAATTGGAAAAAGCCAGCTCTAAAATGAAACAAAATGAATGTGAAGCTTACTTTGAAAATTAGGAGCCTCAAGACAAGGTATAGATAAACTCTTTTTTCCCCAGGAAGTTAATAAAAAGGTTTGAGAGACTGTCTCTGAATTAAAAATGGCTTCCAAGTCCCTACTCC
The DNA here is from genome assembly GCF_964212035.1 of Myotis nattereri. Lineage (NCBI taxonomy): Eukaryota > Metazoa > Chordata > Mammalia > Chiroptera > Vespertilionidae > Myotis > Myotis nattereri. The sequence goes on along the minus strand of NC_138095.1, from coordinate 3,092,957 downwards.
TCCCTCTTTTCCAACTACTCCACTATATCCTTTCAGCTCTGAGCTTTTCTGTGTGGACTTACTAGTATTTTCCTTCTTCCGCCCCTCCCCTTCCCTTCTCTTCCTGCTCTCCCTCCTTCACCTTCCCTGACTGAAAAAGAAACTAAAAACAGCTGAGCCTGGAGGAGCTAGAAAGACCAGACATTCCGGTGGCTCCCTTTAGGGAAACGCCAGTTCCAGGAGGGGAGAACCAGCAATAACTTGTGTGACCTCGAGTAGAAAACAATTAAGAAACCCAGCTGGATATGCTCCCCATGCCCTCCACGACCCTGGCAGACTTGCGAGGAATCTGATGTAACTATTAGGACACATGAGCCTGGCTTCTCAGACCTGTCCCAGCTGATACACCTGTTCGTTTCCGAGAGGAAGGCAGCACAAAAGTTACATGAAAGACTCATGTAAAAAACCTACAGAGGGTTTTTAAGACAGAAACCAGGATGAATGCAGGGAACCAGCCCGTTGGTTTTACCAAAGCCCCTCCTGAGGTGTCCCCCAAAAGAGACTGGACTGAAACCCAGCACTGTAGGTGGAGACCTGACGAAACCAGGCCTGATTTCTCTGAACGCTTCAATAAAACTTCCAAACAACATTCAGACCTGTCTCCAGACAATTTTAATAATCATCGAAATTACCCATTTCTCAAGTTGCCATTTTTGGAAGGATTAGATGAAGAGTTTGTAATTCTGGTTGAACAGCATCAATTAAACTGGCCTACTATGCATGCTAATCAGCTAGCAGTTCTGGCTGGTCAATTATCTAAACTATTCAAAAGAAGGAAAAGGATGGAGCTACTAAAATCATGAATTTACAGCTCCAATAATGAAGCAATCAGGGCAGACCTTCCCAAAGGACTTTCGCCAGGGAAAGGAGAACCTGCTTCTACAGCAAGCCAGGACATCTGGAGAAAGATGGCAGAAAACCCAAATGGCATTTAGGAAAAGAAGAAAAGAAAAGAAAGAAACAGAAGCAAGCATAGGGCTGCTCCAAAAATTATGAGAATTATTTCCCCTTCTCCTTACCAATCTTCAGAGGAAACTGAAATTATCACCAAGGGGAAAATTACCAAGGCTCTCATCCCTGCCAGGACTACTTTCCCTGTTTCCAACCCTACCCAGTTACATCGCCCTCGCCCTCAGAGTAAAACTCCTAAACAAATGGTAGGGGCAGCTAACCAATTACGTCTTTTTAATGCAGAATCTGTTCCCTCAGGAATGTTACGGGGCAACATATATTTTTACTAGTAAAATCTGCCCCAATACACCTGATAGGACAAGACTTCCTTGAAGCTCATGACACCCACATATCCTTTTCTCAAAAGGTCAAATGTATTTAGAAGTAAATAGATCGATTGAGAAAATGATTTTAAAGGAGCCTGGAAAAGAGGAAACTGCCTGGCAAGTGTGGCTCAGTTGGTTGAGCATCATCCTGAGTACTGAAGGGTCACCAGTTCGATTCCCGGTCAGGGCACACGCCAGGGTTGTGAGTTCGCTCTCCTGCCGGGGTGCATGCAGAAGGTGGCCTGTTGAGGTTTCTTTCTCCCTCTCCCTTCCTCTCAAACCAATAAAAGCATTTTTTTTTTTTTTTTAAGAAAAGAGGAAAGTAGTCTTGAGATTGAACATTTACTACAGGATGTCCCCATGGAGCTCTGGGATCTTTCTATGGATATTGGCAAGATTAAGTGAGTCATGATGTGTGTTTTCTTACTGGGTTGAGGTATTCCCTTGCAGAACAGCAACTGCTTTAATGCAGGCAAATTATTATTAGAAAAATAATTTCCAATTGGGGAATTTCCACTGAATTACATAATGACTGAGGGACTCATTTCACTGGGAAAATAATGCAATCCATTTATAACATTTGGCCTATTCTGCAACATTTTAATTGTTCTTATCACCCTTCCCGCCTCTGTCCTCTGATTGGTGGAATGTACCAATGGTACAATCAAAACTCAAATAGCTAAATTCTCAGAAGCTTTATCTCCCTTGGCCAACAGCTCTTCCTATAACACTCCTCAGCCTAAGATCCACCCCTTTTGGTAAAGACAGCCTTTCTCCTTATGAGACAGTGACTGGCCGCCTGATGCATCTGGATGAAGGGGCATACGAACCGGCCTTGCTAAGAGGAGACATCCCACACGCTTGCCAAGGACTCACTAACCAACTGGAAGAAAACTATAAATCAATGACCGATTCACTTCATACTGTGCTCCCACGGGACAAAGACTTCACACCATTGCCGGGGTCCAACCCCAGCAGGTCCAGGGGTCCCCAAAGGTGTGGACGGAGTCGGCGAAGAAGGAATGACACGGAGGCAGCGTTCAGTTGATCAGCAGCTTAGCCAGGATCTCTAGCCAAGTTCTGGTCAGGATCTCCAGAGAAGTTCTGGTTAGGATCTCTAGCCAGGTTCTGTGTCCATGTTCTCTTGTTAGGTTCTCCAGGTTCTCCAGCCAGGCTCTGTAGCCATGTTCCCTCGCTAGGTTCTCCAGCCAGGTTCTGTCCAGGTTCTCCAGCCAGGTTCAGTCACCAGGTTCTAGTCAGGTTCTCTTGCCAATTTCTGTAGTCAGGTTCAGTCCAGGATCTTTTGCCATGTTCTCTCGCTAGGTTCTGAGGCCAGTTTCTGTCCAGGATCTTTTGCCACGTTCTCTCCAGCGAAGTTCTTCTGTTCCTAGAGAACATTCTGTGTAGGTTCTGTGCCTAGGTTCTGTCTCTCTCTCTGTCTCTTGCTGTCTTGTTACATCTGTATTTATACCAGTTGATTCAATCCTATCAATCTCTATTACAAAGGTTAGGGCGTTTCTTATCTCCATTCCAGGGAGTAAAGATTATGTAGCTTAAGCATGATTGTTCGTAGTTAAAGTGATTAATTACCCACTTGGCACTTAGTTGAGGGGTGTTATTCCCTCCCTAACTTCAGGGGAAAATCCCTACCTGGGGAAACAACCTTTCTCAGAGAGGAGACCTTGGCTAAAACACATAGTGCCAAGGTGAGCAAACATATTAAGAACAGTATGCCATATATGCCAGGTCCTTTGAAACAGCAAGCATGGACCGGCTCCCGGCACACCATGGCTTACAATAAGGGATTGTCTGTGGGAAGAGACAGCAAGTAAAACATTCACTCCAGCCTCCTCGGAGGGGACCCCATTAGATATGGTTAAGCAATCCAGGTGCAGCTAAACTTAAAGGAGTTCATGCATGAAGTCACATTTCTCATTTTAAAAAGGTACCTGACCCAAACGGACATCTACCCCTGTCTGCGACACTTGCCTCCACCTACATCAAACATCAAAAACTACTCGAAGGTGAGAAGCCACCGCCAACCGAAGTGAAGACCTGTTTCCCAAAAGACTGGACCAGGCCTGTGTCACATCAGCCTTTACATAAACTCTTTCTTGAATTTCTCGCCTTTATCCCTTGCTGATCTTGATTTATATTACAGGAAGACTGTCTAACATAATAAATAACAAACCCAATTGTTCCTCCTTTCCTTGCTCTCTCTTTCATCATTCTCTCTAATGCCTGGGAAGATATTTCAGTGAAACTCTCCCAAAGTTCTGCTAAGGAGGAAATCTAAGTGATTGCTAGATATGTCATCAAATTCCTAAATCAATAAGAGACCAATTCTTACCACTAGTTGCACCTGTTACCAACTTTGATGCAGGTGGATATTGTTCAAGAGCCAGGGACATCCATCCCATGCTTTCACCATTCCTGTCATCTCTACCAGATTTGCGTTTAACTCTGCCCCCTCTCTGATCTCCTTCTTACTTATCTCTAAATGTCTACATGGCAAAATTGAAAAGAAAAATATAACCAATATCACCCCAGTGGATTTTGGAAACCATGTAACTGGTTTCATTCTTGATTGAAAGGGAGTCTCTAGGTCATACTTACGAAGGAATCTATAAACAAAAATACTCCAGGGGCGGTGGGGTGGTGGTGGTTTGTGCCCCACTCAAATTCATTTTTATTTGTGGCATAGAAGATGCCCCAGCTAAAGGATGGGCACTTTGATGTTTAAACAGTTGGCAAATGGAAGAACTCTGTTTATTGGGGCAATTCACCACTCCTTTATCTATTCGTAAGAATCCCCTGACTTTCCATAGGGCAAATTATTTTAACAAGGAGCTGTTTCAATAGAAGCAAAAACAATTCATAAGGCCCAAAAGGGAAATGCTGACTGGTTATGATGACAGGATTGGTAAAGTATACTCAGCATACTAATCCCAAGAGCCAGCATATATATCAATTAAAAATATGATTAAAATTTTATCTGTTACCATCAGAAAATTGCTAAAAAGATGGCTAAGATGATTGACCCAACAAAATCTCTACATCCTCTTGCTTGGGTTGCCCTTGACAATCCCATAGCCTTTGGCCATTTGCTCATACTGCCTATTCCACCTCAGGGAGGCAGAGACTTAATTAGAAAAGGTCGCTCAAAAAGCTAAGTGACTTCAATAGGAAAAGATGACGCCCTGCATGCATTGTTCAGCTGGCTACCTTCAGGATTAGCACATCGTTTCGATTTCTGTTAAAGATTGTTTGATATTGGTAGGTTTGCTGATTTTTTTTGTAGCATTCAAATCAAAGTCATTGTCTTTCCCACTGCTTGAAATCAGCTGCTCATACTAAAACTATGGTGGCACAAAGAATAGAAATGATCCCTCAAGCACTATGTCCTTTAGTTAGGAATGACAAACTCTTTCTCTGCTATACATAAAGTGCTTGCATATCTTTTTGGATCAAAAAGATATAGACTAACTAGGCTCATAAGTCTGACTGCCTTTTGCCAATTGCTCATGATTAATGCCTGCACCTTAATCAAGCCCTGTTATTCATGTTAATACCAATGGAAACTGAAATGGTTATAATGCTACAATGGGTATAAACACCTATGGGACTCTTACGGTCTCCCTGAGCTTTGGAAATTATTAAATGGAAAATGTAATGTATGACACATTTAGTACCCAGCTAAATCCTAAAGTGAAAATTTCCATAATTTAACTGGATGGTAAAAAAAAAAAAAAAACCCCACCTATTCTTAATAACACTTTCCAAGGGAAGTAGATGAGCCATATTTAAAAACATGACAGCACATGGGAGCCCATATCATTGTCATTATGAAAATCAAAGACATATACAGTTATTCCCTCAGACTATGTGAAATTCTGAGTTTACCCAAACCTTGTCTATTGTATCTACCCCAACAAACAACAAATCATGGTACATGGGAAAGAAACATTTTTGTCAGGAGGGATTAGAAAATTCCTCTGTTATGCTAAGTAACTTCTTTTGTAATAATACTAAATTTATAGTAAATGCTACAGGAATATGGTATAATATAGAGATTATAGGTAAAGAAACTTTACCTAAGGCTAATAAAACATAACAATATTAACACTGAAAATCAAATGTACTGTGAGATTTAACTCAATCCATGAAATTATTTATATGGAAACTGGCCAGGAGAAAAACTCAAAATTTTAGATCATGAAATAGCTAAAAGTCTTCATTCACTGAGCCAAACCTATCATAAAGTATAGATGGCACTAGATGGAGGAAAACACATTGTTATTTTGGTAAAAAATATGGTGACAGGCAAGCCAAGATGGCAGCATAGGTAAACATCGATACTCGCCAACTCCCAAAACCACATCAAAATTACAACCAAAACACAAAACAACCATCATTCAGAACCACCTGAAAGCTGGCTGAATGGAAGTCCTACAACTAATGAAGTAAAGAAGAAAGCGCACTGAGACAGGTAGGAGGGGTGGGGGCACAGACGGGCTGGTCTGACACCCACGTGTGGTGTATTTTTTAACTGGGAGGGAGATGGTCTCTACAGAGGCTGCCCATTAGGAACAAGGGGTCCCAGCCCCACACAAGACCCCTAGCCCAGGGTTCCAGAGCTGGGAAGAGAAGTGCCCACAACTATGGGCTGTAAAAACCAGTGAGGATTGTGGCTGAAGTATACGAAGGCTGCTGGAGACCCAGGCATTTCTTTTAAAGGGCCAGTGCACAGACTTATTCAATCCCTCTGAGCTCCAGCACCGGGCAGCTTTGGGGAATCCAGGGATATATGGGAAGGAACTGGACTGTCTGGCACTGGGGCAGGAACTTGGGGCAGCTTTCTCCCAGATAGGGGTGCTCTCAGGAGTCACTGATCCTGTGCTGGGAGCTCCCCTGTCACAGGACTGACTAGCAGCCATATCTGAGTTTCCATCAAGATGGCCCACACTGTTTGCTCTGCCCTGGTGATTCCCTGAGATACTGCCCCATTCAATTTGCAGCTCCACCCAAGCTGTTTGCAGTAGCTTTTCCATATGTATGGCCTATCCTGGCTCAGGCTTCAGACTTTCCTAAAATCTATTAAACAAGCTGCAGCTGGTGACAGTGTGTCCCCAACCTATCAATAAGAGGCCCAAGACCCAGCACTAGCACCAGCCTGCCTTGCATCACAGCTGGGCCTCACCTGAGCACATCCAAGCCCAACACAAATAGCAGCCATCAGCAGATCCCTCTGTAGCTCCTGCCAGGTAGGGGCAGGCAGTGGCCAACTTTGCACTCCCAGGAGGCCCCAGAGCCAGTGCACCAGGTGGACAGCTTCAGACCACAGCAGATTACAACTCTACATGCCCACCAGCGACACACTCAAGAGGCAGACCCAGTGAGCACCAAAGCCCCATTGAAGCAAGTCCTGTTCCATAGGGGAATCTTCTGCACAACAGCTCTTCCATTGTAGACACAGCTGGTCATCACAGCCAATTGGCCTGGAGGTGAACTCCTCTCGGTGATGCCAACAGCAATCAAGGCTCAACTACAGACTGTGCACACAGCCCACAAAGGGGCGCACTTAGAGTGCCCAGCTCAGGTGACTGGGAAGGCTGAGCCTCTGGGCCCTACAGGACCCCTACTACACAAGGCCACTCTACCAATTCCAGGACACAGAGCAGCTCTGCCCAACACAAAGAAATGGACACAGGGAAGCAGCCAGACCGCAGAGACAAAGAATACATGCCACAAATGAAAAAAATGGAAGCAGCAAACTACTGGATGCAGAGTTCAAAACCATGGTTATACGGCGATGCAAGGATCTTCATGAGAGCTTCACGGGAATTAATGAGAGTATCAAGGGCCTTAGCGGGACTTTCAAGGATCTTAGTGAGAATGTCAAAGACATAAAAAAAGACCAGCCAGAAATTAAGCATACACTAACTGAAGTAATGAATAATTTATAGGGATTCAAAAGTAGAGTAGAGGATTCTGAGAATCAAATAAACAATTTGGAATACAAGGAAGCAAAAAACATCCAATCAGAAGAGCAAAAAGAAAAAAAGAATCTAAAAATATGCAGTTAGTGTAAGGAGCCTCTGGGACAACTTCAAGCATATCAACATCACATTGCGGGGGTGCCAGAAGGAGAAGAGAGAGAGCAAGATATTGAAAACCTAGTTGAAGAAATAATGACAGAAAACTTCCCTACCTGGTGAAAGAAATAGACTTACAAGTCCAGGAAGCACAGAGAACCCCAAACAAGAGGAACCCAAAGAGGATGTTCCCTCTCATCTCCGGATGAACGGCCACTTCCAAAGGAAACCGACTTAGGAGCAGCACAGAAGTGGACGTATTTTGGAACTGTGAATTTCCCTATGTTTTCTCCATGCTTTTCTTCTCTAAGGGGTTATAACTGTGGATGTTTAGAGAGTGACATGATGATTTTCCTCTAGGAAATAGAACCTTTGGAAAAATGGGTCAGCTTGGCTGCTGAGCAAGCACTGGCTCCTCTGGGCAGATGCCAGTGTTATCCCTCGGAGGTGTGACCATCCTCGGGCGTAAGAATAAACCCTAAGTGACAAGAAGTCAGTCACAGACTTGACTTATTCAGCAGTCACCAGGGAAACACATTTAAAATCAATTCAGCAGTAACCTTTAGCTGTTGGGCACTTTGGTGCCAGTTGTTTTCAAGATCGATGGCAACATTTCCCATCTCCTTGGCACTCTGGATAGACATCTTGTCAGTTACTCTGACTGGGGAGATCTAAGAGGGTGAAGCATGTAGTGTGCTAACTGGACTCTGGTTGGTCATAGAGCGATGGGGTTCCGGTTTCTAGGAAAAGAGCTGGTTTTATTTTCAGTTCATTTCAAGGATTCATGTTCGTCCTCAGGGACCTGGATTGTTCCAAAGAGAAAGGGGAATAAGCAGTTTTCTCTTTCAGGCATGATATGAAAATTGGTGCCTTGAGGTCACACTACTAATTACTTTAAATGCTCTACATACTCAGAGGACCCGGTTTTATAAGGGTTTTATAAGTTATCTGAACCAGATGCTGCAACTAATGTTTGAGCAGGCGAGATAAAATAATATAATGAAGTAACACTACCCTGCAAGATGATAACAATAGAAGTGACATAGTATTTGATATACAGTGAATGCTTACAGTATGCCAGTAGCTGTCCCCAGCACTTAGCATCGATCAGTTAATCCTCAAACAACCTTATCAGGTAGGCACTATTATTATTACCTTTTGGAAAATAGAAAAAACTGAGGGACACAGAAGTAAGTAACTTGCCCAGAATCAACAGCTAGGAAGTAGTGAAGGCAGTGTAACCCCAGAGTCTAAGCTTTGCTAAACTCACTTATTAGAAATATCGTCTTTGTCTTGCAGAATTTTTTGGTTTGGCACTCAGTGAATTTGAAGGACATAGGTCAGTGGTTCTCAACTTTAGTAAGATATTAGAATAAACTAGGAAGTTAAAAAAAATCAGTGCAATCCCACCCCAGACCACTTAAGTCAGAACCTCTGGGGTGGCCCCACATATGGATATGCCTTAGCCACCACCCCTTACGCAGGTCTAACCTTAGCCAGGGTTGGGAACCACTGACAAAGGTAGCTTTATTAGACGTGGGTCCCCAAATTCTGCAGGCCCTCCATTGCCTCCATGAGCTACCTGTTCTAAATTTAGAAAATGAGACTGCCTCTGTCCTGCGTGGAATTCTGGGCACCAGGGAGCATTTCAGAAGCAGAGTTACAGTTATACAATCTTCATATTGGGAAAGATTCTGGAGGGGCTCCGGTAAACCCCTGGTATTTCTGTGCCATGTAGATAGATGTTCACCCACTTGCTGCTAAATGCATGCCCCTCTCCTGGCAGAAGCTACCTATTTGTCAGTGTTATACAGCTTTAAGGATCCTCGGGGAAGGAAGGAAGGAGGGAAGGAAGGAAGGAAGGAAGGAAGGAAGGAAGGAAGGAAGGAAGGAAAGAAGGAAGGGAGGAAGGATGGAAGGAAGGAAGGAAGGAAGGAAGGAAGGAAGGAAGGAAGGAAGGGAGGAAGGGAGGGAAGAAGGAAGGGAGGGAGGAAGGAAGGAAGAAAGGAAGGAAGGAAGGAAGGAAGGGAGGAAGGGAGGGAAGAAGGAAGGGAGGAAGGAAGGAAGGGAGGGAAGAAGGAAGGAAGGAAGGGAGGGAAGAAGGAAGGAAGGAAGGAAGGAAGGAAGGGAGGAAGGGAGGGAGGAAGGAAAGAAGGAAGGGAGGAAGGGAGGGAGGAAGGAAAGAAGGAAGGGAGGAAGGAAAGAAGGAAGGGAGGAAGGAAGGAAGGAAGGAAGGGAGGGAAGGAGGGAAGAAGGAAGGAAGGAAAGAAGGAAGAAAGGGAGGAAGGGAGGGAAGAAGGAAGGAAGGGAGAAAGGAAGGAAGGAAGGGAGGGAGGGAAGGAGGGAAGAAGGAAGGAAGGAAAGAAGGAAGAAAGGGAGGAAGGGAGGGAAGAAGGAAGGGAGGAAGGAAGGAAGGAAGGAAGGAAGGGAGGGAAGAAGGAAGGAAGGGAGGGAAGGGAGGGAGGGAGGGTGGGAGGGAGGGAGAGAAAAGAAAAAGGCAGCTTTCGAATATCCCCTTTTGGTGGGAAACCTGGCCCTTTCCATCACCCCTTGGCATGAAATGTTAGGTCCTTAATCTCACCTCAGGCTCTGAGCGCTGATTTCTCCAGTGAGCAGCCCCCATGCCTCAGGCTCCTCCTCAGGAGCAGAAAGCCGTCCTCCTCTGGCTCCTGTCCCTCTGCCCTCGAGGCCACATGGAGCAGGCCAATCTCGCCTTCGGGAAGCACCCAGCGCTGCCTAGCTGACCAGGCGCCTTCCTGAGCCTCCCCTGCCCGAGGAGCGGGGAGCAGCGTGGGATTCCTGACGCCACTCGCCCGGGGCCCTGGCCGTGGCTGCATCACCTGCAATGCTGGCCTCCCCTTCTGATGGGCTTAATTTCAAAATTTCCATTCAGGATTTTATACGGTTTTGTTAACTTGCCCTGGGGGCTGTGGCGTGAGCAGCAGCAGGTGTAACACCAGAAAGAACACGGGGTTTGGGATCTGTCTGCTCGAGTTCTCCGTCTGCTGCTTACTTTTACCTCACGTTATGCAGACTGGTATTCAGTATGAAAAGAAGCAAAAACATTTGTCAAGTATTAAGTAGGAAGCAAGCATTTGACATTGAAGATCACCTCATTCCTTCCCACTCAGGGTGGCTTCCCTGGTGCAAAAAAGAACATTTTGTTTCCTTTGTTTTGAATGCAACCTTCTCTACCTGAATGTCTACTTATCACAATTACTGTACTCACACATATACATATATGTACAGTACACACACATGTAGGGGGGGGGACAAATAGGAGGTGTGGCAGTTTAGATACTTAAAGCTTAATCTGAAAATGGAAAAAAATGAAACTTTATCATGCTTGAATTTTCACTGCTGCTACCAGGATCAACATGAACTATTTGATGATGGCCTTTTTCTGAGTCCAGTGGGAGCAATCAGCAGGGTTTGAATGATCACCTGCTCTGCAAATGGAAAACTTCACGTGAAAAGTTGAACTCGTGCTGAGATGGAGAGTTTAGGACAACAGGTGCTGCCCCAGGTCGGGCCCATCTCTCCTGCGTCCAGCTCCGGGCCCCTCCTGCAGGGCCTGGCCAAGAAATACTGGGCACTTTAGAAAGTCCTAAGTTTTACAACTTTGTCATCATGATTACGAGTTTCAATCCCTTATTGCCACCATGTTGAAAGGAAGCACAGCCTACTTAAAGGGACAATCAGCTCTGTCTGGGAGAAGTGAAGGCTAAGATTGTCAGAAAAACACAACCCACCTGAACAGGCAGCCTAACTGGACAAGGAAACAGCCCTTTTCCAAACCCCAGACACACGGGTCTGGGATGAGCTGTTGTCTGGAGCCTCAGAGAAAAGTTGGGCTTATGCCTTGACCTTCCCCTGGGCAGCGTTACCCTGTGGCGGCTGCGAAGGGGGCTTGGTCAGTAATTCAGGCTTCTCCTGGTGACACTGGTAGACTGGCAATGATGGGATCCATTGTATAGCTTAGGTAAAAGTTTACGAACTGAACATACATTGTCTGGCGCTCCCTTCCCCAGAGAATGTAGGAAGCACGATGCTCCCACAGCGCCGTTTTGCGGGAACTCGGGCCTGAGTCACCCAGCAGAGTCCTGGACAAGTAGAGCATGCTTCTACATTATCTCTTTGAAAGTGGAATGGGACACAACCTCTGCCAGCTACTTTTTTTTTTTTTTTGTGAACCATTCTATTAATACCAATCAAATTGAGAAAATGATCAAATGAAATTGCATTTTGAGCATCATAAGCTGTGTAATGTCTATTCTGTTAAATTGGGGCCTATAATTGCTTCTCTACTGAAAAGATACAACAAAGACAGCAATCATGGCATGTCATTATCCCAGACTAGAAAACGGCCTTTGCTGGGAGGACTTCAAAGGCTTGTGGTTCTCGAATTGCATTTGGCTGCTATTGTTGAAGCGCAGGCAATCTCGATGAGGTGTTTACACCGAGGCAAGGCAGGAGCAGAGCCTGAGAGCCTGGGTCTAGAGCCATTAAAAAATTGTACATTATGTTCCTCCCTTTGATGTGAGGGTTTGTAGGTAGGAAAGCAACTCAGACCGAGCACAGCTGAGCTAGATTGGCTGCTGCGCTCTCAGAGAGACTCATCGCCCCCGGGGACAGCACCACAGAGAAGTGGATGCTTTACCAGGAGCTGATGCGAGTCCGTGTATCGGCACAGACACGCATGGAAACGTGTTTAAGCAGCATATTGCCACTGAGGTCCGCCATCACCGGAGAGCTGGGGCCTTTTTCCTTTTTGTGTTTTTTATTACTGACCTTCTATTTCGATGTGGTGAGGAGCCTCACGTTGATATACGAGGTTCCTTATGATTCTCACTCCTTGATGGCACTAACAACTAGCCTATCTCCCAATAAAAACAGGCCAGGTGCTGGTTTTTAAAAATGTGGTGTGTGCTCACCATGACTCCAACTCAACTCTTATGAATATTGTTTTAATCCTCACCCGGGGATGTTTTTCCATTGAATTTTTAGAGAGCTCGGAAGAGAGAGGGAAAGACAGAGAGAAACATTGATGTGAGAGAAACACATTGATTGGTTGCACAAGCCGGGAACTGAGGTACGAGCCCTTGACCTGAATCAAACCGGGGCCCTTCAGTCCGCAGGCCGACGCTCCAGCCACTGAGCCAGATGGGCCAGGATGAGCACACCTGCCATTTCACCCCGTCTCCAGGGCACAGCCTGGACTGGTGTGCGTTTGCTTGTTAACTTGCTGAGTGAAGGGTCTGCAGTATGACTTCCCTGCTCGATCCCTCATCCATTCTGCGTGTGGGCTGGTCCCCTAACAGCAGCAGGAGGTGAGGCAGGGCCGGGCAGGGTGGCTTTGTGAGGCTCCGCGTGCTATTCGCGCAGCCCTTTGAATTCGCTGGGGGTTTACACGACTTATTCAGCACATGAAATATTTTGGTTCTGCAGTTGGCCACTCTCTGCATTGTATAGAACACTTAATAATGCCCTACCAGGCATGTGCTCAATAAAAATTGGATGACAGGGAAACCTTTGGCTATATTATTTTTTATACTCATTTTCTATATGAGATTCTCGAGTTGTACAACCTAAAACTAATTATGCCTGTCACCTACTTAAAACTTCATTGATTTTCCATGGCCCCTAATCTTTAAAAATGTATAAGCACCCCCCCCACCACCAAAAAATTAAAATAAAAAATGCATAAGGCCCTGCACCCTCTGCTCTTCAGCCTCAATTCGCTCCTCTCTCCTGTGTACTGTGTCCATCTTGCAGGTGGGCCACAGGCACCTCATCGCTGCGCCTGAGCACAGGCCATTCTTTGCCTGGAACCCCCTTGCCCGCACTGACTCTGACCATCTCCTTCACTGTTCCAGATTTGGCTGAAATGGAACTTCCTCCCTGACACCCAGAGGTTAAAATGGATGCACCTGAGCACGTGTCCTTAGAGGTTTGTACTTTCCCTTTCGCAACAAGTGCCACCTGGTCATCGCGTTTGTTTCCCCTCTAACCTGAGTCCCATGAAGGCAGAAGGGACTCTATGGGGGCTGCCGAGCCCTGCAGCCACAGGCATGCTCCACATACGCTACACAGGGGCTTTGTGTATGCCTCACACATACGTGCTCAATAAGTATTATTGTGTGAAAAAAATCAATGCGCCTTGCTCACTGACCTTCCCATTCATGTCAGAATACCTACAATCCACTTGTTCATCTGGCTAGATTTGTGTTTATACTAAAGCCAGGTAGCCAACTGTCAACAAAATAAGGCAGGAAGTAGGACCTCATCTTCCATTTCTTTCCCTTGGTCACTGGGCCCGAGGCTCTCTGGCCCTTCTGCCCTTCATATTTGCTGTTCCCTTTTCCAGGGTGTTCTTTGCATGGCGAGCTCTCTCACCTCCTTTTTATTTCCCCCAACACCAGCACTCCTTCCCCTCTGCTCTGCTTCATTTCTCTCCTTAGCACTTAGACCACATGTCAATACGCCGACTCACACAGTGTGTCTATTGTCCAACTCCTAATGGAAGGCTAGCCCCACAGATCTGGGATTTGTGTCTGTTTTGTTCAGTGATATATTCTAACTAGAGGCCCAGTGCACAAAATTCATGCACAGGGGTGAGGGTGTGTTCCTCAGTCCAGCCTGAACCCTCTCCAATCTGGGACCCCTCAAGGGATGTTCAACTGCCTATTTAGGACAGATCCCACTGTATCAGTCCTAAACGGGCAGTCGGACATCCCTCTCACAATCCAGGACTGCTGGCTCCCAAACGCTCGCCTGCCTGCCTGACTGATTGCCCCTAACTGCCTCTGCCTGCCAGCCTGATCACCCCCTAACCACTCTCCTGCCAGCCTGATCGATGCCTAACTGCTCCCCTGCCTGCCCAATTGCCCTTAATTGCCCTCCCCTGTTGGCCCAGTCACCCCTAACTGCCCTCCCCTGCCAGCCTGGTCCCCTACAACTGCCCTCCCCTGTAGGCCTGATCACCCCTAACTGCTCTCCCCCGCTGGCCTGGTCACTCCTAACTGCCCTTCCCTGAAGCCTGGGTTCCCGGCCCCCCCCCCCTGCAACTGTCCTCCCCTGCAGGCCCGATTGCCCCTAACTGCCCTTCCCTGCAGGCCTGGTCCCCCCCAACTGCCCTCCCCTGCAGGCCTGGTCTTCCCCAACTGCCCTCCCCTGCAGGCCCAATTGCCCCTAACTGCCCTCCCCTGCAGGCCCAATTGCCCCTAACTGCCCTCCCCCTGCAGGCCTGGTCTCCTCCAACTGCCCTCCCTTGCAGGCCTGGTCCCTCCCAACTGCCCTCCCCTGCAGGCCCAATTGGCCCTAACTGCCCTCCCCTGCAGGCCTGATCACCCACAACTGCCCTCCCCTGCTGGCCTGATCACCCACAACTGCCCTCCCCTGCTGGCCATCTGTGGTGGCCATCTTGTGTGTTGGAGCGATGGTTAATTTGCTTATTACTTCTTTATTATATAGGATGATGTATCCTAGTGCAATGCCTGACACATAATAAACTCTAAATAAATAAATGCAAAGGATGAAGAAATTAACCATTTTCAAAACCGTGAGAGAGTTTTAGGAATGTCTCTTGTAACCTGTATGAAGGTTGATTACGGTGACCTGAGCTCTCCGTGACACAATTAAGACTAAGTGTGACCGCGGATGGTCACAGCATTCGGGCTGCACCATCACTGACATCCTTCAGGGATTCTACATCAGGCCCAGGAAAGGCTCAACCCTCAGCACAGGGCTGTTTCTTCCACACTCAATATGACTTTGTATTAGTTTCGTGTGTACAGCATCGTGGTTAGATAACCATGTATTTTACCTCACTATTCTGACAGGTGTGAGGTGATATCATGGGGGTTTTAATTTGCATTTCTCTGATGATTAATAACATCGAGCATCTTTTCATACATCTATTGGCCATTTGTATGTCCTTTCTGAAGAAATTTTCAGATCCTTTGCCCATTTTTTAAATTGGATTGTTGTTGTTGTTGTTGTTTTAGTATAGAGTTGTATAAGTTCTTTATAAATTTTGGATATTAACCCCTTATTGAATATATTATTGGTGAATGTGTTATGCTGTTCAGTAGGTTGTCTTGCCATTCTGTTGATGGTTTCCTTTGCTGTGCAAAACATTTTAGTTTGATGTAGTCCCATTTGTTCATTTTTTCTTTTGTTTCCCTTGCCTGAGGAGACATATCAGATACAATATTGCTAAGAGAAATGCCAGAGATTTTTTAAAAATATATTTTTCTTGATTTCAGAGAGGAAGGGAGAGGGAAGAGAGAAATAGAAACATCAATGATGTGAGAGAATCATTGATAGGCTGCCTCCTGCACACCCCCTACTCGGGGTTGAGCCCACAATCCAGGCATGTGCTCTTCACTGGAATTGAACCCAGGACCCTTCAGTCCACAGGCCCACACTCTATTCACTGAGCCAAACCAGCTAGGGATATTGCCTATGTTTTCTTCTAGGATTTTTATGGTTTTGAGCCTTACATTTATATCTTTAATTTATTTTGTTTATTCTTATATATGGTGTAAGAAGATGGTCTAGTTTCATTTTTTTGCATGTGTCTGTCCAATTTTCCCAGCACCACTTATTGAATAGACTATTTTCACCTCATTGTGTGTTCTTGCTTCCTTTGTCCATATAGGTGTGGATTTATTTCTGAGCTCTCCATTTTGTTCCATTGATCTACATGTCTGTTTTTATGCCAGTAGCATGCTGTTTTAATTACTATGGCCTTGTAGTATAGTCTGATAGAGTGATACCTCCAACTTTGTTCTTCTTTCTCAAGATTGCTGTGGCCATTTGGGGTCTTTTGTGGTCCATACAGATTTTTGGTGTTTTTGTTCTAGTTCTGTGAAATATGTTATTGGTATTTTGATAGGAATTGCATTGAATCTATAGATTGCTTTGGGTATCACAGACATTTTAATGATGTTAATTCTACCAATCCATTAGCACAGTATGTGCTTCCATTTATTTGTATGGTCTTCAATTTCGTTCTTCAGCGTCTTATAATTTTCTGAGTCCAGGTCTTTTACTTCCTTGGTTAATTTTATTCCTAGGTAGTTAGTTTTGTTTTTTATGCAATTGTAAATGGCATTGCTTCTTAGTTTCCTTTCCTGAGAGCTCATTGCTGGTATATATAAATACACCAATTTCAGTTCTAGTATGTGGAGAGGTCTATAGCAGTGAAGGCAAACCTTTCGAGCTCGGCGTGTCAGCATTTTGAAAAACCCTAACTTAACTCTGGTGCCGTGTCACATATAGAAATTTTTTGATATTTGCAACCAGAGTAAAACAAAGACTTATATTTTTGATATTTATTTGATATATTTAAATGCCATTTAACAAAGAAAAATCAACCAAAGAAACGAGTTCGCGTGTCACCTCTGACACCCGTGTCATAGGTTCACCATCACTGGTCTACAGCGTTTGGAGAGGTTCAAGCCTGGAACTGAGAGGGCACGATCCTCTCGTGGCAAAGCCACGTGTAAGTCCCAGCTTGACCGTATGTTCTGAACCTGTGGTCCCACGTGGCTGAGGGATATAGGCTGCGGGAAGTGCAGTAAGTAAACAAAGCTTGATCAGGTGTGTGTAATTGACTAGTTTTGAAACCATGCCCTTACTTTGCCTCGTGGAAATGGGCTATAAAATAAAGACTCAGCTTGAAGGCTGTGGCACTGTCTCTCCATCAGAGAGCAGTGCCCCACCTAGCCTCAGCTTTATTCTCTTGTCTGTCTTTTCTAAGTCCTTCACCACCCCTTCTCAGGTTCACCCATGGCCATGATGGCTTGGCACACTATTATTTCTTTCTGGTGGAATCTTTAGGGTTCTCTATATACATAGCATCATGTCATCTGAAAATAATGACAATTTTACTTCTTCCTTTCCAATTTGGATGCCTCTATTTCTTTTTCTTGTCTGATTGCTGTAGCTAGGACTTCCAGTACTATGTTGAATGAATGGTGAAAGTAGACATCTTATCTTCTCCTTAAGTAGTTTACTGGATTAAGCAATACTTTCCAGTCCTCTTTTAGATGTCCTAAATAATGCCCACAGCTGAGTGCTCGTGGCTGGCCAGCTACACGTAAGTATGACTTTGTACTTCAGTTTCCACCAAGTATGTTTGTGTGTTTGCCAAGAGTCTTTTATATTTGTCCCCAAACCTGCTTATTCCTATTGAATGCATTAAAACTATGGAACTTATTTAAAGACTAGATCATGTGGAGGAATCTGAATGTGAATGGAGTTTTTATTTTCATGAAAACTAAGTTAAATAATTTAGAATGACTCAATAAAAGCAAATGGCAAAATAACACACGGAGGGGAAGACTGTAAAAGATTAGTGGAAACTTTCCCCAAAACCCGTAAAGACGATGTTCTTAGATTGTTTCTAACGGCTCTTTACGGTTTTACTTTCCTTTGGGAAATCGTATGGGAATCTAGGTACGCTCAAACTGATGGAAGGAGGACAGTGCCAGGCTCCGAGCCCTGGGATCTGCCCTGACAGGACGGCTTGCCTCCTCAGGAAAAAACTGGCCAATGCATGCATTATGTGTTTTAAGTTATATAGTTCCAGTTTTCATTCTGCTTTAAATACTCCATGTGATTAATTGACTATTGGTTCCTAACTAGTGCCACAGAAGTTCGTGCTGGATCAGTATGCTTCTGCTTAAATAGTATCCACATTCAGGCCTTCATACCATTGCTCCTGCTCCCTTTGCTGCCCACCTACACCTGTTGCCTTCTACTTCCTTTTTAAGAAAAGATTTTTAAAATAGATTTTCTTAGAGAGGAAGGGAGGGGGAGAGAGAAATATCAATGTGAGAGCAAACCATCAATCGGCTGCCTCCTGCACACTCCCTACCTGGATTCAAGCCCGCAAACTGGGCATGTACCCTGTCCAGGAATCAAACCGGCAACCTTTTGGTGCACAGGATGTCCAACCAATTAAGCCACACTGGCCAGGACACGTGCTGCTTTTTTTAAAGAATCAGTTCAGTGATTGCCTCTTCTTGAAGGCCTCTCTGACTTCCCCTGACAGACGCAGACACTTTTTCTCCTGGGTTCATTCGGGGCGTCGCCTGCCTCCAGCGTAGCAGTTACCACTTAGACTGACTGTTTACTGTCTGCTTCCCCCGTGGCCAGAAGCTCCGGAGAGCAGATTCAGTAACAGCAGCCAAGTGGCCCGGCCTCCGAGCGCTCTAGGGCCCTTAATGAAGAGGAAAGAACCGCCCCCATCGCGCTGCTCCGGACTCTATTGCAGGACAGCGCACGAAGGCTGGGTGAAACAGTGTAGAATTCCCAGGTACACTAGGCCCGTTTTTGAAAGCTGTCCTTAGAAACAAGTACGTTGGCGTTCTGATTTTCAAAAGGGCGTGCATTAGTTATGTGGAAAGTTTTCACGGCTCCCTGGTCAGTGATGCCGTGTTAACGAAGTATCACTTTATAGATCATACAAGTCGGTAGTGAGGCCACTACGTGCTGAATGGCGCAGACGGGAGAGACGCCTGAACAGTGTCTTGAATGGAAAATTCCATAAAATTCAATGTAAATTATGCTGTCATAAGTAAGTACTCTTGTAGCTGCTCAGGGCAAAGAAAACCAAATCCAAGAATCAATGAACATACACTGAGTACTCCCTGTGTAGAACAATATTTACAAGTAGAATAGGAGAGTCGGGACTCAAAAACACCAGCGTACTAGAAGAATTCTATATTTCCAACCAAATGTAATTAGAAAACCATAGGTTAAGTAAAGCTTAATTTTATAGACAACAAAAAGTTTCACCAAATTCAAAATGATAGCAAAGGAGAGCAATATGTCACTTGATGTATTTACACACAGCATCTTATGTGGTCATCGCAGTCATCCTGCATCTATGTGGAAGGCAAGCGCCTTACCCTCGCTCTAAGGGGGAATAAGGCCCAGCAGATTCTGTGATTTGCTGCCAGTAATAAATGACTTCAGTAGCAATAGGGCTCCAGTCAGGCCTTCTAATGACAAATTCCAGTACTTAAGTCAACAGCACAAGCTCTAGTTAATTTTTCTTATTTTGAAAATAATAAAATTCTGAACCAAAGAAAGAATATATAAAAATTACACCTCTGTCAAAAATAGTACTTACTGTACTCTGGGAATTCAGGGTCAGCCCATGCGGGATGGAGCTGGATCATGGAACGTAGGCGGGCATGTGAGCTAAGCAGTGCCATGTGGTGCCATGGGGTCTGTGGTGGGGGTTCGGGATGAGGGAGGTGGGGGGTGGATAGAGACTCTTCATAAGGCAGCGGCCTTTGAGCTGAACCAAACAAGACAGGGGAGAGTGGTCTACCTAGAGGCCCAGGGGGTCGGGGTGGGGGCAGGAAGGATGAGGCTGAGTCAGCAGGAAGGGCCAGGCCATGAAGGGCCTGGGTACCGCTCTAAGGTTTGAGTCTGGAAGACAGCATGGCACGTGTGAGGGGACGGTGTGTGTGAGGAGACTGGCACGTGTGAGGCGGGGCTGGCACGTGTGAGGGGACTGGTGTGTGTGAGGGGACTGGTGTGTCTGAGGCGGGACTGGCATGTGTGAAGGGACTGGTGTGTGTGAGGCGGGACTGGCACGTGTGAGGCAGGACTGGCAGGTGTGAGGCGGGACTAGGGATGTGCCGTTTGCAGACAGTCTCTGGGAGTCACACCGGGAAGGGCCACTGGACCGCGCAGGTGCTATCTTTTGGCAACACTGTTCTTATTCTACCTGAAGTCTATCTCTTTCACCTGCGACACTGTCGCCTGGAACATGAGATCCGTGTAGAAGGGCCTGTTCCCAGCGTGGATTCCTTCCCCGCGGCTCCAGGACGCCCAGAGCTAACAGCAGCTTCCCTTCAGGTGTGTCGTGTCGCCATGGCCGGGCTCGGGAGCGTCCCAGGTGGGAACTGGCCCCACACAATAGATTGAGCAGAGAAGGTCTAAAGCCACTGGTTCAAGGACCGAGTAAGGGCTGCCTCCCAGGCCGCTGAAGAGCCAGGCTTTTATCCAAAAGCGTTTGAGATCCAAGACGGTGGTGGAATAAGTGGACCTTGCTCCTTCCGGGAGCAAACTTGAATTACAACTAAAATATGGACTAACCAACCGAACACCCAACTGAAGACCAGCTGAACAGCAGCCTGGTAACCAGGCTGTACAGAAGCAGTGCACAGAGCTGTTAGGAGGCACGGAGGTGCAAAAGGACTGGCCCTGCGCCCACGGGCAGTGGCTGAGATTCTGAGGGGCATCTCAGGTGCAAAGGTTCCCCCTGAGAAGCGTGGGTCGCAACCCGGTGCCAGGCTCCCCAGCCCAGAGCCCCAGAGCTGGGATGAGGCACCCACATAACATCTGGCTGTGAAAATCAGCAGGGGTCTGTCTGCCAGGGAGAGAGGGGAGTCTGCTAGAGACGCAAGGCACCCTTTTAAAGGACCAGTGCACAAAATCTCGTTTTCAGCCACTCACCCTGGGCTCCAGCAGAGGTAGGGCAGAGGAGAAATGGGGTTTGTGGCTCTGGAGAGAGAGGACACAGGCTGTGGCTGAGGGGACACAGCCGAGATTCCACAGATGGAGTCATCCTCCCTCACCACAGATACCATCTTTCTTGGGTGGAGCACTCCCTCCTGCACATCAGCCTGGGGAGCAATAGCTCACCCACTGACTCCCTGCGGCCCCGCCCTCTGGGCTCCCTGCGGCCTCACCCTGTGGAGCTTGCAATCTGTGAGGAGTCAGCTGCCTGGGATGGGGTGCAGAGGTCTGGGCAGTCTCATGGGTGTCAGGGACTGAGCTGTGTGGCTTTGGGGTGGGAGCTATTGCCCCACTTTCCTATGCACCTGACTGGTGCCTCTCCCCTATGGGAGATCCGCTAGCCCCACTCTCCGGGTTTTTGGTGGCCCCACCTTCTTGACTCTTGGTGGCTTTGCCCTGCTGAGATCTGGGAAGAATCCAGGACAGGGTTATGTGGCTCTTGGGTGTGGAGGGGAACTCTACCCCACGCCCCCAACTTCCATCAAGCCTGACAGGCACCTCCCCCTTTCCTGATTCCCACTGGCTCCGCCTGCTGAGATGGTCTCCTGGCAAAATTCGGGACAGAATGAGTTGTGTGGCTCTAGGATGGAGAATTCTTCCCTTGCACAACCACGTGGTGGACAGCCTTCCTCACGTGTCAAACCTTGGTCTGTTTGAGCCAGATACACTGGACTCACCCTGACCACTCCCTGAGATCCTGCCTCACCACGAAGGTGTGCAAGCACCCAGTGGGTGGCAGCTAGACTTGGTGTACCCTGGGACATTGGCTGAGTGGCCTCAGACCCAGCACTGACACCAAGTCTAAACCTGTATAGATCTGATGAACACCTCTTGCCCTACCTGGTGACTCACTGAGAACCTACTACATGGAACCAAGTGCTGCCAGAGGCTTTTTTAATGACAGAGCCTAGTAGGCAGCCGGCAGGCGGAGGCAAACAGAGGCAGACCTTGGGGTTCCGAGGACTCTTGCTGACCTGCCCCAGGGCCCAGTGCTGGTAAAAGCTGGCCTTGGCACAGCTTGGTCCTTCCTGTGCACTCCCAGGTCCAGCAGGGACAGCCACAAACTATGGATAGCTTTGTAGCTCCAAATAGGCTGCCCAGCACCAGTCATCGGCAGCGTCTGCCATTGGCCTACATCAGAATCTCTCCCAAGAGGCCCCAGAACCAACACACCCTGTGTCCAGCATCAGACAACACCAGAGCAGGATCCAATTAGGATCACAAGCAGCACATCCACAGGGAGATCGCGGCAGGAACAGGACCCCGCTGAGGCGAAATCTGCTCTGTGTGGTCAGCATCTGCACAGCAGCTTGTACCCTGTGGGTCGGGGCAGATCCTCACAGTCAGGCAGCCTGAGGGTCAACTCCATGCCTTAATGGGTCAATAGCCATCAAGACTCAACTGCAGCAGAAGGGCCCACATACACACAAGGGTTATTCATGGAGCACCCAGCACAAGTGATCAAGGAGACTGTGCCACTGCGTCCCACAGGACACATACTACATAAGGCCACCCTACCAAGACTGGTAGTCATAGCAGATCTATTTAATATATTGAAACAAACACAAAAAAGGCAGCCAAAATGGGGAGACAAAGATACATGCCCCAAATGAAAGGAGAAATTTCCAGAAAAAAAAAAAGCTAAATGAAGTGGAGGCAAGCAATCTAACAGATATAGAATTTTTAAAAAATGGTTTTAAGGATGCTCAAGAAACTTAAGGGGAAAATGGATGAAATCAATGAGAACTTAAAAAAGAGATAATACACATAAAAAAGGACATAGAAACCATAAAGAAAGAACCAGTCAGAAATAAAGAATACAATATCTGAAATGAAGAATACACTAGAAAGAATAAAGTCAGGTGGATGAAGCAGAAGATAAAATCAGAGATCTGAAAGACAAAGTAGCAGGAAACACCCAATCAGAGCAGCAAGAAGGAAAAAGAATTCTAAAAAATGAGGGCACGTTAAGGGAACTTAGGGAAAACATAAAGCATAACAACATATTCCTAATAGTGGTACCATAAAGAGAAGAGAAAGAGAGAGAGAGCAAGGGGTCAAGAAACTATTTGAAGAGATACTGACTGAAAACTTCCCTAACCTGGTAAAGAAAAATGGCATACAAGTCCAGGAAGTGTAGAGTTCCAAACAAGATGGACTCAAAGTGGCCCAAACCAAGACCATTATAATTAAAGTCACATAGATAAAAGACAAGGAAAGAATCTTAAAAGCAGCAAGAGAAAAACAGTTAGTACGAGGGAGCTCCCACAATACTGTCAGCTGATTTCTCAATGGAAACTTTCAGGCCAGAGTGATTGACATGAAATATTCAAAGTGATGAAAACCAAGGACCTACCACCAAGACTACTTTATCCAGCAAGGCTATCACTTAAAATTGAAAAAGAAATAAAGACCTTTTCAGATAAGAAAAAGCTAAAGGAGTTTATTGGCACCCAACCAATATTAGAAGAACAGTTAGAAGGTCTTATTGAAGAAGAAGAAGAAGAAGAAGAAGAAGAAGGAGGAGGAGGAGGAGGAGGAGGAGGAGGAGGAGGAGGAGGAGGAGGAGGAGGAGGAGGAGGAGAAGAAGAAGAAGAAGAAAAAGAAGAAGAAGAAGAAGAAGAAGAAGAAGAAGAAGAAGAAGAAGAAACATAGTTACATAGTTTAAAGAATAAAATGACAATAAATATGTATCTATCAATAATCACTTTAAGTGTAAATAGCTTAAATGCTCAAATCAAAAGACATAGGGCAGCTGAATAAATAAGAAAACAAGACCTACATATATGCTGTCTACAAGAGACCCACCTCAGAATGAAAGATACTCACAGACTAAAAATAAAGAGATGAAAAGTGTTATTTCATGCAAATGAGAATGTTTTTAAAAAGCTGAGGTAGCAATACTATATCTGACAAAAAAGACTTTAACACAAAGGCTATGTGGGAGAAGGACACAACATAATGATAAAATAATCAAGCCAAAAGAGGATATAACTCTTTTTTTAATACACAGTTCTTTTTTTAAATTTTTTAAAAATATATTTGATTTTTTACAGAGAGGAGTGGAGATAGAGAGTTAGAAACATTGATGAGAGAGAAACATCAATCAGCTGCCTCCTGCACACTCCCCCACTGGGGATGTGCCTGCAACCAAGGTACATGCCCTTGACTGGAATCGAACCTGGAACCCTTCAGTCCACAGGCCGACGCTCTATCCACTGAGCCAAACTAGTTAGGGCAGGATATAACTCTTGTAAACATACTTAGAGGCACCTAAATATATAAAGCAAATCTTGATAGAGAGATTGACAGTAATACAGTAGTAACTTTAATATACCATTGACATCAATGGATAGATCTTCCAGACAGAAAATCAACAAGGAAACAGTGGCCTTAAATGGCACACTAGATCAGATGGATTTGATTGATATCTTCAGAACATTTCACCCCAAAGCAGTGGAATATACATTCCTTTTAAGTACACATGAAACATTTTCTAGGATAGACAACATGTTAGGGCGCAAAACAAGTATCAATAAGTTTAAGAAGTTTGAAATCATATCAAGCATTTTTTCTGTATATAACGGTATGAAACTAGAAATCAATCACAAGAAAACAGTGAAAAACACACAAAGACATGGAGGCTAAATAAGATGTTGTTAAACAATGAACGGCTTAACAATGAGATCAAGGAAGAAATAAAAAGATATCTTGAAACAATGATAATGAGAACACAACAATCCAAAATCTAATGGACCCAGCAAAAGCAATCATAAGAGAGAAATTCATAGCACTGCAGTACTACCTCAATAAACAAGAAAAATCTCAAATAAACAATCTAACTTTATAATTAAAGGAACTAGAAAAACAAACAACCAACAAAGCCAGAAGTGAGAGAAGAAAGGAAATAATTAAGATCAGAGAAGAAATAAACAAAATAGTCTACAAAAAAATTTCAAAAGATCAATGAAATCAATAGTTGATTCTTTGAAAAAAATAAATGGGACCAACAAACCTTTAACCAGACTCACCAAGAAAAAAGGAGGACCCAAATAAATAAAATCAGAATGAAAAGAAGTAAAAACTGATTCCACAGAAATACAAGGGGTTGTAAGAAAATATTACAAACAACTATATGCCAATAAATTGGACAATCTGGACAAAATAGATAAATTCCTAGAAATATACAATCTTCTAAAACTGAATCAGGAAGACTCAGAGAATCTTAATAGACAGGTTATAACTAATGAAATTGAAGCAATAATGGAAAAACTTCCAACAAACTAAAGTCTTAGACCAGATGGCTTCACATGTGAATTTACCAAACACTTAAAAAGAACTAACACCTATCCTTCTAAAACTATTCCAAAAATTTCAAGAGGAGGGAAGACTGCCAAGATCATATTATAAGGTTAGCATTATCCTAATTCTAAAACCAGATAGAGAAACTACAAAGAAAATTATAGCCCAATATCCCTGATGAACATAGATGCAAAAACTCTTGACAAAATATTAGCAAACAAGATCTAGCAATACATTAAAAAGATCATTCACTATGATCAAGTGAATTTATTCCTGGGATGCCAAGGTTACCATAATATCCTCAAATCAATGAACGTGATACATCACATAAGCAAAATGGATAAAAATCACATGACCATAACCATAGATACAGCTAAAGCATTTGATAAAATCTAGCACCCATTTATGATAAAAACTCTCAACAAAGTGGGAATAGAAGAAACATACGTCAGCATAATAGAGTCTATATATGACAAACCCACAGGCAAATACTCAACAGGCAAAAACTATGTGCTTCCCTTTAGATTGGGAACAGGACAGGGATATCTGTTTTCAACACTCTTATTCAACACTAGTGGCTCAGTGCATGAAATTCGTGCATGGGATGGGGGGTGTCCCTCATCCCGGCCTGCACCCTCTCTAATCTGGGACCCCTGGGGGATGTCCAACTGCCAGTTTGGACATCCCACAGGGATCAGGCCTAAACCGGCAGTCCAACATCCCTCTCGCAATCTGGGACTTCTGGCTCCTAACCGCTCACCTGCCTGTCTGCCTGATCACCCCTAACCACTCTGCCTGCAGGCCTGATTGCCCCCAACTGCTCCCACTTCTGGTCTGATCACCCCTAATTGCCCCCCTCACCAGCCTGATCACCCCCAACTGCCCTCCCCTGCCAGCCTCATGGCCCCCAACTGCCCTCCTTGGCTGGTCTCCTGGAAGGTCTCCCGGTCTAATTAGCATATTACCCTTTTATTAGTATAGATAGTATTGAAAGTTCTAGCTACAGCAGTCAAAGAAGATGACAAAATAAAAGTCATCCAAACTGGAAAGGAAGAAGTAAAACTACCATTATTTGCAGGTGACATGGTATATAAAAAATCCTAGTAATTCTACCAAAAAACTATTAGAACT
Organism: Myotis nattereri; assembly: GCF_964212035.1. Taxonomy (NCBI): domain Eukaryota; kingdom Metazoa; phylum Chordata; class Mammalia; order Chiroptera; family Vespertilionidae; genus Myotis; species Myotis nattereri. The sequence goes on along the minus strand of NC_138095.1, from coordinate 3,066,568 downwards.
TATAAATGAATTTGGTTATGCAGCAGGATACAAAATAAATATCCAGACATCACTTGCATTTTTATACACCAATGATGATCTATCAGAAAGGGAATTTTTAAAAAAAATATATTTCATTGATCTTTCACAGAGAGGAGGGGAGAGGGACAGAGAGTCAGAAACATCGATGAGAGAGAAACATCGATCAGTTGCCTCTTGCACGACCCCTACTGGGGATGCGCCCGCAACCAAGGCACATGCCCTTAACTGGAATCAAACCTGTGACCCTTGAGTCCGCAGGCCGATGCTCTATCCACTGAGCCAAACCAGTCAGGGCCAGAAAGGGAATTTAAGAAAACAATTCTAATTACATTTGCATTAAAAAGGGGATAAATTTCACATGATCCCACTCATTTTTGGAATATAATGAACAACATAAACTGATGAATAAAAATAGAGCCAGAAGTATTGTACAGTCCAACCTAAAAGGGAAGGCAGGGGTGGGGGTGGGGTGGGTAAGAGATCAACCAAAGGACTTGCATGCATATGCACATACCCAATGGACACAGACAGTAGGGGCGTGAGGGCATGTGCTGGGGGATGATCACAGTTGGGGAAAGGCCAATGGGGAAAAAAGGAGACTTATGTAATTTTAAATTTTAAAAAAGGAAATAAATTTAACCAAGGATGTAATAGACCTGTACTCATAAAACTGTAAGACACTGAAGAAAGAAACTGAAGAAGATACCAATAAGTGGAGGCATATACCATGTTCATGGATAGGAAGAATTAACATAATTGAAATGTCCATGCTACCCAATGCAATGTATAGATTCAACTCCCAATGTTTTCTTCTAGGATTTTTATTGTTTCAAATCTAACATTTAAGTCTTTCATCCATTTGGGGTTTGTTCTTGTGTATGGTGTAAGAAGATGAAATTCCTGTCAAGACACCAATGGTATATTTCACAGAACTGGAACAATTATTCCAACAATAAATATGGAGCCACAAAAGACCCCAAATAGCCACAGTAATCTTGAGAAATAAGAATAAAGTTGGAGGTATCATGGTACCTGATATCAAACTATACTACAATGACATAGTACTCAAAACAGTATGGTACCAGCATAAGAACAAACATACATTTCAATTGAAGAGAATATAAAGCCCAGAGATAAATCCACATCTTTATCATCAATTAATTGTTGACAAAGGAGGCAAGATCATACAATGGGTTAAAGACAGTCTATTCAGTAAATGGTATTGGGAAAAATTGGACACACATGTGCAAAAAGTGAAAATAGACCACCTTTTCCACCACCTCCGGCGAGGAAAACAAAAGAAAAAATAAACAAAGGGGACTATATCAAACTAAAAGTTTTTGCAACAACAAAGGGAATCATCAACATAATGAAAAGACAACCTACTAAATGGAAGAACATACATCTAATAAGGGGTTAATATCAAATTTTATAAAGAACTTCTACACCTCAGCACCAAAAGAAAACCAAACAATCCAATTGAAAAATGGACAGTCCTGGCTGATGTGGTTTAGTTGGTTGGAGTGTCATCCGGTACAGGGTACATCAAAGGTGGCGGGTTTGATTCCAGGTCAAGGTGCGTGTGAGAGGCAGTGCTCAATGCTTCCCTTTCACATCGATGTTCTTCTCCCTTTCCCTTCGTCTCTCTAAAATCAATTTTAAAATGGGCAAAGTATCTGAATAGATATTTCTCCAAAGAGGACGTACAAATGGTCAATAGACATATGAAAAGATGCTCAATGTCACTAATCATCAGAGAAATTCAAATTGAAATTACAATGAGACCTCATCTCATGCCTGTCAGAATGGCTATTATCAATAAATCAAAAAGCAAGTGTTGGTGAGGATGTGGAGAAAAGGGAACTCATGTGCACTGTTGGTGGGAATGCAGACTGGTGCAGTCACTGTGGAAAGCAATATGGGATTACCTCAAAAAATTAAAAATGGAACTGCTGGAGAACCAAGATGGTGGCGTAAGGTACAGACCTGTGCGTGCTGCCTCCCACAACAACATTGAAATTACCAACTATAAGAGGAAACCAAGATGGCAGCATAGGTTAACGCCGGAGATCGCTGCCTTGAACAACTAATTCAAGGGTACACCTAAAAGGCGGAACAGACGTCATCCAGAACCACAGGAAGGCTGGCTGAGTGGAAATTCTACAACTAGGAGGAAAGAGAATATCATACCCAGACTCAGAGGAGGTGCAGTGCTGAAGTAAAATACTCAGGTATGGAGTGCGCGCGGAGCGGGCTGGAGGCGGAGGGCGCGGTTGTTGTTTTCAACCGGGAGGGAGTTTCAGACTCTGAGCTCCAGATCCGGGCGAGTCTCTAGGACCCAGACTCAAATGGGAGAAGCGGGACTGTCTGGCTTCGGTCGGAACTCGAAGGCAGCTTTCTCTCCGAGGTTTGCAGCGGTTGCTGGGACTCTGTGAGGCAGAGCCCCTAGGGACGGAACTGAGAGCAGCCATAACTGCTCAAGCTGGCCTGCTCTGTAGATCCCTGGGGACCCGCCCTGCCCAAGCCCTGCGCAGAGCCATTTGCCGGATAGCCTCAGGCAAAAGCTAGATTAGCACCGCCTTAGAGATCCAGCACAGAAGCTCTCCCACTGCAGACACAGCTGACTCTCACAGCCAGTTAGCCTGGAGGTCAAATCACCCCCACTATTGCCGACAACAATCAAGGCTTAACTACAACAAGACTTCGCACAAAGACCACTAGGGGGTGCACCAAGAAAAGATAAAAAAATGCGGAGACAAAGAAACAGGACGCAAATGTCAGAAATGGAAGATATAGAGCTCAAAACCACACTTTTAAGGTCTCTCAAGAACTGTCTAGAAGCTGCCGATAAACTTAGTAAGGCCCTCAAAAAGACTGGTGAGACCGCCGATAAATGTAGTGAGATCCTCAAGAAATCTAATGAGACCCTCGATATTGTGATAAAGAACCAACTAGAAATTAAGCATACACTGACTGAAATAAAGAATATTGTACAGACACCCAACAGCAGACCAGAGGAGCGCAAGAATCAAGTCAAAGATTCGAAATGCAAAGAAGCAAAAAACACCCAACTGGAAAAGCAAAATGAAAAAAGAATCCGAAAATATGAAGATAGTGTAAGGAGCCTTTGGGACAGCTTCAAACGTACCAACATCAGAATTATAGGAGTGCCAGAAGATGAGAGAGAGCAAGATATTGAAAACCTATTTGAAGAAATAATGACAGAAAACTTCCTGCACCTGGTGAAAGAAATAGACTTACAGGTCCAGGAAGCGCAGAGAACCCCAAACAAAAGGAATCCAAAGAGGACCACACCAAGACACATCATAATTAAAATGCCAAGAGCAAAAGACAAAGAGAAAATCCTAAAAGCAGCAAGAGAAAGAAACTCAGTTACCTACAAGGGAATACCCATACGACTGTCAGCTGATTTCTCAACAGAAACTTTGCAGGCCAGAAGGGAGTGGCAAGAAATATTCAAAGTGATGAATATCAAGAACCTACAACCAAGATTACTTTATCCAGCAAAGCTATCATTCAGAACTGAAGGTCAGATAAAGAGCTTCACAGATAAGGAAAAGCTAAAGGAGTTCATCACCACCAAACCAGTATTATATGAAATGCTGAAAGGTATCCTTTAAGAGGAGGAGGAAGAAGAAAAAGGTAAAGATACAAATTATGAACAACAAACATGCATCTATCAATAAGTGAATCTAAGAATCAAGTGAACAAATAATCTGGTGATCATAATAGAATCAGGGACATAGAAAGGGAATGGACTGGCTATTCTTGGGGGAGAAAGGGGTGTGGGAGATGCGGGAAAAGACTGGACAAAAATCGTGCGCCTATGGATGAGGACAGTGGGTGGGGAGTGAGGGCGGAGGGTGGGGCGGGAACTGGGAGGAGGGGAGTTATGGGGGGGAAAAAAGAGGAACAAATGTAATAATCTGAACAATAAAGATTTAATTTAAAAAAAAAAGGAGGAAACGAACTGAAAAAAAAAATTACCAACTATAAGACAAAACAGCTATCACTCAGAACCATGGGAAAGCTGGCCAGGTGGAAGTTCTACAACTGGAAGGAAAGAAAGAAGAGCATTGAGACTGAGTAGGATATGCAGAGGCGCCAAGAACAGAGGTACGGAGTTGCACGCCAGGCGGGCTGCAACTGGATGCGAAGTTTCTTTCAATCGAAAGGGGTTACAAACTCTCGGATCCAATGAGCTTGTTTGGGGCGAGATTCTGAGGTCCCAGAACCCTACGGGGAGAGGCAGGATGGCCTTGCAGCGGATCGGAGAGCGAGGGTGGCTTTCTCGTGAAGCTGCTCGCCAGTACTCGGGGAGTCGCGGAGCTGCGGAGAAGCCATTGCTGTTTGCTTTACCCTGGTGACTCCCTGAGACCCCGCCCTACTCAATTTACATCCCTGCCCAAGCTGTGCCAGAGGCACAAAAGGAACCACCGGCACTTTTACAGCATAACCCAACAAACTGCAGATTTCAACTCCTCGCACCCGTAAGGGACACACTCAAGAAGCAGAATCAGGTTCAGAGGAAGCCAGAACCGGACCCAGCTGGGCCAGCAACATGGAACCGCTGTACCAGCAAACGCACAAACAGGTCCACTAGATCCAGTCTCACATGGGACGCCAGGAGACTGCAGACAAGCAGTCTGTGCACTTAGTAGAAAACAAAATCCAAGCAAGCATACCAGATATTCAGCCAGCAAGAACGCCTGGAGATTTTGTCCAGCAAGGAGCTGCCCAACAAAAGACAGAATGCCAAACTTTGTGTTGCTGAGCCGGCCTCCATGAGGCTGAGCCGGCCCCCGTGAGGCTGTGATGGCCCCCATGAGGTCGAAACGGCCCCGGTGAGGCTGAAACGGCCCCTGTGAGGCTGAGATGGCCCCTGTGAGGCTGAGACAGACCCTGCGAGGCTGTGACGGCCCCTGGAAAGCCGAGAAAAATACCACATGATCTCACTCATTTATGGATAATAAAGACCATTATAAAATGATGAACAAAAATAGATACAAAGGCAGAGCAGCATTGAACAGACTGTCAAACTACAGTGGGAAGCCTGGGGAGGGTTGCGGGTTGGTGGTAAGAGATCAACCGAAGGACTTGTATGCATGCATATAAGAATAACCAATGGACACAAGACACTGGGGGGTAGGGGAGGCCGGGGGAATGTCAAGGGGGGGAAGGGGGGAGACATATGTAATACTCTTTGTAATACTTTAAGAAATAAAACAAAATTAAAATAAAAAAGAAAATTAGTAAAATGTATATGAAAATAATATATAAATTGATTAATAAATAAATAATAACATGATATAACAACAACAAAAACATGATATAAAAACAATGAAAATGCCCTGGCTGGTTTGGCTCAGTGGATAGAGTGTCTGCCTGCGGACTCAAGGGTCCCGGGTTCGATTCCAGTCAAGGGCATGTATCTTGGTTGCGGGTGCATTCCCAGTAGGAGGTGTTCAGGAGGCAGCTGATCGATGTTTCTCTCTCATCGATGTTTCTAACTCTCTATCTTCCTTCCTTTCTGTAAAAAAATCAATAAAATATATTTTTTAAAAATGATATAAAAAAAAATGGAACTGCCTTACGAACCAGCGATTCCACTTCCGGGAATATATCTGAAGAAACCTGAACCACTGATTCAAAAGAATATATGTACCCCTATGTTCAGTGCAGTGTTATTTACAAAAGGCAAGATTTGGAAGCAGCTGAAGTGCCCATCAGTAGATGAATGGATAAAAAAAGCTGTGGTACATTTACAGAATGGAACACTACTTGGTGGTAAAAAAAAAAAAGAAATCTTAACCTTTGCAACAGCATGGATGAACCTGGAGAGGATTATGCTAAGTGAAATACGCCAGTCAGAGAAAGACAAACAGCATATAATTTCACTTATATGTGGAACTGAATGAACTAACAAACACATGACTCGTAGATACAGAGAACAGACTGATAGCTGTCAGGGGGGAAATGTTAGGGGGTTGGGTAAAAAGGTGAAGAGATTAAGCAAAAAACAAACAAACAAAAAACAACAAATAGACAGAAAACAGTATGGCGATTACCAGAGTGAAAGAGGTGTGGGGAACGTAGGCGAGGGTAAAGGGGGGAATAAATGGTGATGGAAGGAGACTTGACTTGCGGTGGTGAACACAATATACAGATGAAGTATGTAATTGTACTCCTGAACCCTATACATTTTTAAAAATATGTTTTTATTGATTTTTTTAGTGAGAGAGAGAGAGAGAGATGAGAGAGGAACATTGATCAGCTGCCTCTTGCACACCCTTTACTGGGGATTGAGCTTGCAACCTGGGCATATGCCCTGACTGGGAATCCAATTGGCAACCCTATATAATTTTTATTAACCAATGTCCTCCTAATAAATTCAATTAAAATAAATAAATAAGTTTTTTTAAGTGGTTGGGAAGGAATCAAATAATGAGTACTGGAATTTCATAAATTATATTTCAGAGTATTTCAAGAGGTTTCACAAGTATGTATACCTAACCCTATGTGATTTATACCATTTTCTTATTTAAAATAGATTAGCATTTTAGAAGTATGTAGCTAAGAATTTTTGGGTTTGAGTTTACTCAAGAAGTAATTGATCATTGACTTAAGAATGTTTTGTATTACTTTAGAAAGTTCAACTGGTTCCTGTGTTTATTTTTTATATGCTGTTATTAATTTTAGGGAGAAAGAAAGGGAGAGGGAGAGGGAGAGAGAGAAACATCGATGTGAGAAAGGAACATCGACCAGGCTGCTTCCTGTGTGTCCCCTAATGGGGAGTGAGCCTGCAACCTAGGCATGTGCCCTGACCCTGAATCAAACCAGCAACCTTTTGGTGCATGGGATGATGCTCAACCAGCTGAGTGAGCCACACCACCCAGAGCCACTTGCTTAGTTTTTAAATTCTGTAATGTATTCAAAGGAACCAATTGGGTCATTAAAAAAAAAAAAAGAAGAAAGAAAGAAAAATGAAAGGGCTCTGTATGTCTCGTTTTCAGTTATATCCCTAGCACTGGGGAGAGCTGTGGCTCCGTAAATGTTCAACAACCACAAGGGTGGGTTGGTCCTCAGAATGGGAAGTGGAGTCTACCTATGGCTTTCTATGGCCTTGAAGACTAAGGTGGTTGAGTAACCTTTCCATACCCACATTTGCAAAGTGTCTGTCATTTCTTCCCAAGAAATTACAAGGAGAGAGAAGAATAGCATGAATAAGGGCTGCCTGCTCTTTTCTGAGCCCACATGAAATTCATCATCCTCAGTCTGCAAAGTCACATTAGAATCCAGGTAGAAAGGACGGTCACCTTTCAAGACACGATTTCCTGTAATGGTAGACGGTAAACGGACTCAAATTCTAGGGAGTTTCAGACAAAGGCTTGTGCTACTGAACAAACCGTAAAGAAAAGCAAGCACTGGGTGCTCGCCCGCAAAGCTATGGTCCAGTGCGACGCTTAGGCGCCCTCTAGTGTGGGCTGGCTTTTACAGCAGTTCCTTGCTCTACACATCATGGGACTAAGGTCCTTCATGACTTCAAAGGTGAATTTCCCAGGGCATTTTAATGTACAGCTGATAGATCTATGAACAATGGCCAAAGGATTGTGGAGCAATTGAATTTAAAAAATCAATGGTTCTACTATGAGCCATTATTTACAGGCAAAAAAATGCAATTTTGGTAACTGAGCAATCAGGGGGTGTGAAGTTACAAGGATTCCTACAAATGTTGTAAACTGTAAATACACGGGCATGTTTCAAACGAAGAGATATTAAAGTGTACAGAGTGCCCCACCTGCTCCTCTCCACCCTCACCATCGATTATCCTCCCAAAGTTTTTTACATACACCAACCAAATATGACATATATTTTACTCCTCCCCACCTTTTTATACTGTATATACTATCCTGCATCTTTAATTTCTGTCTTAATAATAAAGCCTGCTATGTGGTCCATAACAGTTCATGAAGATCATCATTTATTTTTTAACAGCTACAGTTGTATTCTGTTGTGTGGAGACATTAGAATTTACTTAGTACTTCCCAAACACAAAAGTTATTTCAAAACTGCACACATATAACTAATATTAAATTCCTAGGAGTGGAATGTGTTGGGTCAAACAAAAATAATTGCTAACATGTATACAGAGCTTTCTATAAGCTAGGCTTTGATGTAAAAATGTGTAATCATATATCCCACCATTTATTTAACCTTAAAAGGATTATTAAGAACTATTATCCCATCTTAAAGATGAGGAAACGGAAGCACTGAGAGGTGAAAGAACCTGCCCAAGGGCAGGCATTAGTGCCAACCAACCTGTCTCCAAAGCTTATACTCTCAGCCATTATACTTTATTTTCTCCAGGAGTGTATGTATTTGTATTTTAAATAGATGTTAATAAATGCCCCCATACTGGTATCCTAACTTATTCTCTCACCAGCTTGACTATACTTTTGGCCTATAGGTTCATCAAACTTGGAGGATTTTGTTGTTTAGTTATTGGTGAAAAATGGAATCCCAATGTGGTATTAACTTGCATTTCTCTTAGAACACCCTGAGGGTGGATGTATTTCCATATGCTTAAAAGCCATAGGTATTAACTTTTCTGTGAGTTATCTTTTCATATCTTGTGTATTTTTATACTGGAGTATTGGTCTCCTTATTGATTTATAGGAGCTCTTTATATATTTGAGATATTAGTGAATTGTCTGTGATATAAGTTTGAAATATCTTCCCTAGCTTGTTCTTTACATTTTGACTTTCATATGCTTTCTTCCTGTAGCAGTTTTTGATATTTTTGTAGTCAAATTTATCAATCTTCTACAGATTCTAGATTTCAAATAATGTTAAGGTAATAGGAGAATTTTCCCATTTTTATAGTTTTTTATGGTTTACTTTTTTAAAATTAAAAAAGATCCTCTTAGAATTTATTTTGTTAAATGATATGAGGTATGGATCCAACTTTATTTTTCTCCAGGTGGCTTATCCAGTTGTCGTTTTTTGAACAACCTTTGATTTCCTCATGATTTGAGATATGCCTTTATCAAATCACAGTTTCAGATCTTACATTCCCATATGTAACTTGGTTCTCTTTCTAAATTTTCTATTCTTTTCTTCCATGTTTCTATCTGTATATGGATGAAATATTACCTTAATATTTAATTATTTAGGCGTTATGCTATACTATACTATCTAGTAGGGCTATTTTCTCTTATGATGACTCTTAATTCCAGAGCTTTCTTTATTATTCATGCCAATGTTTCTTATGAACTTCATAATCAGCCTTTCAAATTTTATTTTTAAAAATAATTATTGATATTTTTATTGGGATATTAACGTTTTAGATTTACTTTCAGACCTTCCTGAATACAATACACCACTTACGACCCTTAGATCTGACGCAGCCTGGCCTGGTGCTGGCAACAAAACAATGTCTTAAAAAGCTCAGTGTTTGGTCGTGCTCGTGGTAATGGAGATTTTTGTATTCATTCAGTTAACAATAGACGTTACGTATCCTCTCACTGTTCCTGCTTGTCAGACATTTGTCACCTCTTTCAAAGAAATGAGAAGGGGAAACATCGTTCTAACGTGAAAACCTTCCAGGAGGATGCTGCTGTCATTGAAAACAGCCTCCGATCCTGCCCCCACTCCATCCCTCCTGCCTCCAATCAGAGGACGTCCATCACCGACGCTTAGTGCCTGCGACTCGCCCCACTTTGGCTTCAGGTCCGATAAACGCTTTCTGTTCTTTATGCTCTACCCGGGGTCGGCAAACCGCGGCTCTTTGGCCCCTTGCCTGTGGCTCTTCCACAAAATACCACATGCGGGCGCACACATACAGTGCGATTGAAACTTCATGGCCCATGCGCAGAAGTTGGTATTTTGTGGAAGAGCCACAGTCAAGGGGCCAAAGAGCCGCGGTTTGCCGAGCCGAAGTTTGCCTACCATTGCCCCTTGCTACTCTTGTAGAAATGCACTCTTGCCTCACGCCAGACCTGCTGAAAAGTCTGTATTTCAAGAAGACCCTGAGGGAGGTCATAGCACCTTCAAGTGTGCGAAGCAAAAGATTCGTGGTTCCCAAAGTGTGGGCCTGACAGCAGAAGTGGCATGATCTAGAACAGTGGTTCCCAACCTTGTTTTTTGGCCATGCCCCACCTAAGCATCTCTATAATCCTGATGCCTGCCCCCCGGTGACATATCATTCTTATCATTCAAGAAGTGAAGTCCTATTCATGTGGAGGAAGCCTAAAAGGCCATTAACTTGGTTTAAACAAGCTTCCAAAGAACATGGCATTAAAGAAGAGAAAAATAAAAGAACGAAAGGACAGTTGAAGTACTGAGGAAGAAATCACGAAGAAATTGTTAAAATAATAGTAATATGAAGTGATATGAAAAAATAGCAAATAAAGTTTTAAAACATAAAATAGAAAACTGAAATCATAAATATGTCACAATATATTTACATACTGTATATGAGGCCCCTAGAACCATAAGAAATGCAAAAAATTCACTGTTAATAACTCATTCTTGAGTTGCTCCCCTTAAAAGTCAAATTGCCCCCCTGTGGGGCATGTGCCCACGTTGGGAACCACTGCTCTAGAGCCATGTAGCAAATTCAAACTCTTGGGCCTGACCCTCACCCTCCTGAGGCAGCAGTGCTTGGGTCTGTCCAGGAGTCTGGTCTGAGCAGCCCTCCAGATGCTTCTCCTGGTGCTAGTGACTGAGGCCCATGCTCCAGGTCAGGGATGCGGTCCTGGCCAGCCACTGGGATCACCTGGGGAGCTCTGACATCCCCATGCGTAGAGGGCACCCCTAATAAATTACATCCGAATGTCAGGGCTGCAGGCCACGGAGTCAGTATTTTTAGTTTTCCAGGTGATTCCAATGTGAAGGCTAGGGTTAGGGCCTCTGCTCTGCCTTGAACAATGCTTCTCACACCTGGCTCCTCAGAATCGCCTGAGGATCTTCTTTAAAAAGTACTGATGTGGCCCTAGCCTAGAGCATCAGCCTGTGGACTGAAGGGTCCGGACTAGATTCCAGTCAGGGGCACATGCCCAGGTTTCGGGCTCGATTCCCAGCGTGGGGTGTGCAGGAGGCAGCTGATCGGTGATTCTCTGTCATCGTTGATGTTTCTATCTCTCTCTCCCTATTCCTTCCTTCCTCTCTGAAACCAATAAAGATATATTTAAAAAAATAGTAAATAAAAAGTACTGATGCTGAAGGTCTTCTGCAGAGATGGAAGTTGGTCTGGATGAAGCGAAGAATCACTTTTTAAAAGTGTGGTTTCTTGGAAACCAAGATGGCGGCATAGGTAAACACTGGAAATTGCTGCCTTGTATAACCACTTCAAAAATACAATGAAAAGACAAAATGGACATCATCCAGAACCACAGAAAGGCTGGCTGAGTGGAAATTCTACAACTAGAAGGAAAGAGAAAAGCACACTGAGACTCAGAGGAGGTGCGGAAGTAAAGTGCAGAGGTACGAAGGCGCACGTGGAAAGGGCTGGCAACTGAGGACGCGGTTGTCTTTTGCAATCAGGAGGGAGTCACAAGCTCCCGACGGCCCGGGTGAGTCTCTGGGGACCCAGACTCATATGGGGAGAAACTGGACTGTCTGGCATTGGGCGGAACTTGAGGGCGGCTTTCTCTCAGAGGTGCTTGCAGCGATTACTGGGACACTGAGACCTGGTACCTCTTAGGGTAGGACTGAGGAGCAGCCATAGCTGTTTGCTCTGCTCTGTTGATCCCCTGAGACCCCGCCCCACCCAAGCTGTGCTCAGAGGCTTTTGCATATGAAAGGCCTGGCCCTTTGCAATCTAACATTACCTAACAAACTGCAGCTGGGTCAGAGAGACCCAGAACTTCCAAAAGAAGGCCCAAGGCCCCACCGCAGCTTGCATTGCTTCACAGCTGGGCCTCATCTGGGCACCTCCAAATCCCAAACAAAGAAGAGGAATCTGCAGATCTCTCCTTAGCTCCTGCTGGGTAGCCTGCTGCAGAGGCTAAATTAGCAACTCCTTAGAGATCCAAGAGCCAGTGTACCCAGTGGTCAGAGTGGGACCATCCAGATTACAACTCCTCAGGTCCATAAGGGGCATACTCAGGGGGCAGACTCAGTGAGCACCAAAGGCCCACTGAAGCAAGTCTTGCCCCAGAAGAGTGTCTCCAGCACAGAAGTTCTCCCACTGCAGACACAGCTGATTCTCACAGACAATTGGCCTGGAGGTAAATTCCTCCCAATGATACCTACAACAATCAAGGCTTAACTACAACAAGACTGTACACAAAGCCCACAAAGGGGTGCACCAAGAGTGTCCACCTCAGGTAATTGGGGAGGCTGAGCCACTGGGCCCTATAGGACACCTAGCACAGAAAGCCACTCCATCAACACAGGGAAACATAAAAAATGCAGAGACAAAGAAACAGGTCACAAATGACAGAAATGGAGGAAAGCAAATGACTGGATATAGAGTTCAAAACCAAACGTATAAGGGTTTTCAAGAATTTTCTAAAAACCACCAATAAATTTAGTGAGACCTTCAAGAAATCTAGTGAGACCCTCGAGGATATGAACAAGGACCAACTAGAAATTAATCACACACTGACTGAAATAAAGAATAATATACAGAGATCCAACAGCAGACTAGAGGATCACAAGAATCAAGTCAAAGATTTGAAATACGAAGAAGCAAAAAACACCCAACCAGAAAAGCAAAATGAAAAAAGAATCCAAAAATATGAAGATAGTGTGAGGAGCCTCTGGGACAGCTTCAAACGTACAAACATCAGAATTATAGGGGTGCCAGAAGAAGAGAGAGAGAAAGATATTGAAAACCTATTTGAAGAAATAATGACAGAAAATTTCCCCCACCTGGTGAAAGAAATGGACTTACAAGTCCAGGAAGTGCAGAGAACCCCAAACAAAAGGAATCCAAAGAGGACCAAACCAAGACACATCATAATTAAAATGCCAAGAGCAAAAGACAAAGAGAGAATCTTGAAAGCAGCAAGAGAAAGACAGTCAGTTACCTACAAGGGAATACCCATACGACTGTCAGCTGGTTTCTCAACAGAAACTTTGCAGGCCAGAAGGGAGTGGCAAGAAATATTCAAAGTGATGAATACCAAGAACCTACAACCTAGATTACTTTACCCAGCAAAGCTATCATTCAGAATTGAAGGTCAGATAAAGAGCTTCAGAGATAAGAAAAAGCTAAAGTAGTTCATCGCCACCAAACCAGTATTATATGAAATGCTGAAAGGTATCCTTAAGAAGAGGAAGGAGAAGAAAAAGGTAAAGATACAAATTATGAACAACAAATACACATCTAGCAACAAGTGAATCTGAAAATCAAGTGAATAAATAATCTGATGAACAGAATAAACTGGTGAATATAATAGAATCAGGGGCATAGAAAGGGAGTGGACTGACTATTCTCGGGGGGGAAAGGGGTGTGGGGGTGCAGGAAGAGACTGGACAAAAATCGTACACCTATGGATGAGGACAGTGGGGGGGTAAGGGCAGAGGGTGGGGTGGGGAACTGGGTGGAGGGGAGCTATGGGGGGGAAAAAAGAGGAACAACTGTAATAATCTGAACAATAAAGATTTAATTTAAAATAAATAAATAAATAAATAAATAAATAAATAAATGATTTTTTTTTTAAAAAAAGAATCAACCAAAAAAAAAAAAGTGTGGTTTCTCGGGTGATTCTAATATCCAGCTGGGATTTCAAACCACTGCTCTAGAAAGACTGAACCCCACGCAAACCTCAAGTCACACTAAGAAAATGAAGTTTGGATGTAAGGGAAGAGAGGCATTTTTCAATTCCCATATATTTACTGAGTCTGTGCAGTGCGTTAGGCTAGTTACTATGAAGATTAAAAATAAGTGCAAAGCATAGTTCCTGCCCATAAGAGAATATATAGCCTGTATCGGCAGAAAAGACCACACATTTCACATATAAATAATTATTTAAAAGTAATATATTCCATGCTACTGACTATAACATAATTTTAAAAGTTACATATATCATTATATCACTGTTAGGTCAAACTAATTTTTATTGCTTTTAAAAGAATGGGAGTAAAGATGAAAGGAATATACGTTAGAAATGATTATTAAACAATTTTGAATACAATTAGCAATCAGCCTTTAGATATTTGAACCTGGAAAAAGCAACGGACAAGGTCAATGGCCAAAGAATAATTCATGAGCTCAAAGATGGAGCAAGCCTAAGATGCTTAGAGTCTCCTCCTTGGCATAATGAAAACTGTGCTATGGAATCACCCACAATCAACTCAGCCCAACAGTGCTTAGTAAATTAAATGGTTTGCAAAGAACTCATATGCATGTATGCATAACCCTTAGACACAGACAATAACCACTAAAATATGAGCAATTAAAGAGCTTATAATAAACATTTTCTCTTTCATCATTAAAAATATAACTATTAATTTTGGCCTGACTATTGGCCTTCCCTTCTATACTGGCTTCTTTTGAGAACACATTCAAAAACAATGAAACGTATCCTAGTCTGGGAGAAATAACTAGCTTTAAACATTTTTCACATATATTGCACTATAAAATGTATTTATAACTTTAAATGAGCAGTCAAAATTCAAAATTTCATGTATGTTTTATGAAACAAAAAAGTACATTAAACATCTAAAACTGGCTTAAAACGTTGAAAACTCTATTTGAATTCAGCTATTGTTTTGATAATTCAGCTAAATATACTACACCCACTCCTTTAGTTTATTATTAGGTACAAAGGCAAGGATGTGACATATGCTTTAAGACTATAAAAGGAGTCATTTTTCTTTCTTTCTTTAAATGTGAGGATCTGATTGGCTGTATTCAGTGATTCATGAGTTGGGCAGATCCATCTAGCAACTGAAAGGTGCTCCCTTAAAAGGAATTTCTGAATCAAGAAAATAATCACAAACATTCATCCCATCTCTCTTGTTCCATCAGGAAGTAAAGGTTAAAATAGGTTACAGCACCTTCAATGATACCAACTTCGATCTGGAGGCCTAAGGGAACTCCCATTTAATGTAATAACCTCTCCTCCATATTTGAAAATGAACCCGCAATAGAAGATGAATTTCAAGCTGTTCCCCCAGTAAGGGTGGTGGATACACCAATCCAGCCATACTCTTTTCTTACATCCACAGACATATTCAATAGGAGGTGGGCTGATATGATCAATCTGTGTGCCCATCAGATAAAATTAAGTTTACTGGCTTCAGTCTGAGGAAGACAAGTATCATATGATCTCATGTACCTGTGGATGAACGAAATGGATCCAGAGACTCGGAAGCCTGGGACAGACTGACGAGCCTCAGGGAAAGGGGGAGTGAGGAGTGGGGAGTGGGAAGAGATTGACCAAAGAAGTTATATGCACATATGCATTACCCCTGGATAGGGACAACAATCCCGTGAAGGCCTGGGGGTGGGGTGGGAGTGGGGTAGAAGGGGTCAGTGGAGCAAAAAAAGGGGGACATCTGTAATACTCAGCAATAAAGACACATTTGTTTAAAAGTTTACTGGCTTCAGTAGATTTTAAATCCATTATCTGGGATAGAATGATCTTCAAAATGGTCAGATAAGAAAAGGAGGGCATTTATTATTGTTCTATCTGTACAGATGGGGAGACTAAGGCTTAATAATAAAGGGCGTTGTCGTGGTTCTCCGTGGGGGTTAGAGAGGCCGTCTCTGCCACCTTCCCATGACCACCCAACAGTGTCAGCTCTGGATGTGAGTTGCGGTCAGTGAGTGTGTCTTGCCACCCAATGTGCTGAGGGCAGGGAGCAGGGTTGAAACCCAGGGCTATGGCGGAAACCAAGGCAACTGATATGGAGTCAAACCTTTGTCAATTTCATCTCCCGGAGCATGCGTTTAAAGACTCTATGGGCCCTTGCATGAAAACATTTTGGAGATAATAATAGGGTTACATCAATTACAGAACTATAACCATTCATGACTTTTATTTTGCTCTTAGGAATTTGTGGAATAATTTCCTTCATTCTGTAAAGAGGGGCAAGGTGTAGGGCATTTGACTTCCTCAGCTAGGTGTTCATAGTGACATCACTATCCCAGAGAAGTGCTATCCAGCCATTTCAAACAAAGGAGATTCCAGTTTAGTGTTTCAGATGACATTAAAAGTAGCTGTTACGTACCTGTTCTGTGTGACTTTCCTCCCTTTTTTTATGGTGAAGTTGAAGATAAGAGTCCACTTTAGGGGTGGGGAATCCCAAAGTCAGCTTGTTTTTTTCCACAAAATATTGTTTGGACTTCCTTCGCCGAGGGCCCCGTGATCTTGGCCAGAAGACCTCATTGTGTGAACTTGAACTCTGCACGTACTGAGAGAGGTTGCTGGACGTCTCCGCCAGGTCCCTGTCGCTCAGCCCCGAGATCCAGGTGCTGTGCTGGGCACCATGATCAGAGTTTGGGCTTAAAAACTCACTACCAAGTAGGGAGGCTTCGCTCTGTGGGCTCCTGTCCTGCGGGCCGTGCCCCGCCGAGGGTCCCGTGGAAGTCTCCGAGGGGAAGAGCGGACCCGGAGCCAGCTCGTCTGCAGACCCGCCCGCGGACTCCGGCGACGCCTCCACAGTCAGCAGGTACCCTTCCTCTCTCTTACTCCTCCAGTTCGGGTCATAGCGGAGATCTGAGTATTTGTCTTCTTTGGACTGTTGGCTGCCCAAAGCAGAAAGAAATGTCAAGTACTTGATCAAGATAAATGTACTCATTATATTTAGTTGATCATTTAATTTGAAATCAATCTCAACTTTTCTCCTATAATTTTCCTTTTACGATTGACATGGTAAAGACCTATCTCGGGCTCAAATTAGGCCTACGCACCACACATAAGGGCAAAAAGGCCTTCACGCTCCCGGTTTATTAAAACAGGGAATGAAAGCAGGACAGTTAATCTCAAAAGGCCAGGAAGCAACTGAGAGACCAGCCAGTGCCTGTGGCTCAGGCCCGCCCCCCCCTCCCCCGCCTTACTGTGCTCCCCGGGGGGATTTCCTGCAGATGCAGTTGACCTCATGCTCTGGTGGGTCAGTTACTCATTTGGATACTTATCCAGGGAGGGAATGTGGTCATCACCTGGGCATCTGTCTCCGTCTGCTCCCTTTCGGGCAAAGCAAGATTTACCCCAACTGAACTCCTACACAGATTCATTCTCTGGTCAATGACTTTACTTTTTAAAAAATTGATTTCAGAGAGGAAGGGAGAGGGGGAGAGAGATACAAACATCAATGATGAGAGAGAATCACTGATAGACTGCCTCCTGCACACTCCCTCTGGGGATCGAGCCTGCAACCCCGGCATGTACCCTGGCCGGGAATCGAACCGTGACCTTCTGGTTCATAGGTTGACGCTCAACCATGGAGCCACACTAGCCAGACCAATGATTTTACTTTTCAGTGCACATTGTGTTGGTAGAGTTTATCGAATGAACTACATACAGAAAGAACCCCAATCCCTGGAATCAGAAGGCGACTCACTGAAAAGCCCTTGGCCCACACTCTCTGGTTGTCAGGTCTAAGCACAGAAACCTCAGCAGACAGGGCAGCCCTGTTTGAATAAAAGGGTCAACAGATGTCCTGGCTGAGGGAAGTGACCTTGAGGGAAGTCCATACCAGTCTTCTCTGTTCCCCAGGGCAATCTCAATGTATAAAGCCCCTCCACGTCTTACCCAAGAGAGAAAAAGAATGCTGGTAACACGGCATGTTTAATGGGCTCTTTGATCTTCAAAAGCTAAATGGGAGAGATTTCCCTTCTTGAGTTCAGTAGATGCAATTCTCTAATCAAAAAGGAAATGGAAATCAGCCAGGCTTTTCTGCTACTGATACTCCCGTTTACGGAGGACGTGATTTTATGCTGGGTAAACAAACCGACAGTGCCCCTGATGCTAACTGACTCTCCTTACTGTGCACTGAGGTTCTTTGATTTGATGTAAAGCAGAAAGGAGAACAAGCCAGAACCCCGAGTCTTGCTAACTTGTCACGTTGACTTTTTTCGCTCACGTATTAAGATGGAAGAGCTCTGGGCACGGGCTGCTATTCCTTTGCCATTGAGGGAAGAGACGTGACATTCTCCTCCAGCCAAGCGCCCGAGTGACCATGGCTCTCGCCTCTCAGGCCACTGGGCATCAAACTGTGCGACTCGCCCTCGCTGGGCACCGCAATGTCCCCTGTCTCAGGGGCTCCTGGGAGGTTTCTTTCCCCTGCGATATCCCCGTGACCCGAACTCACGGCAGTTTTGGGCGCTGCCACTCGCCTGTGCTAAGGGTCCCTGGTAGGCACTAGGGGATGGAAGGGCACAGCAGGGCCCAGCAGACGTGGGACAGGACAGACTGGGGTTAAGTTCTGGGTCTGTCCACCCGCGGGCAGAGCATGTCACTCCGAGCCAGCTTCCCCCACCTGTGAGCAGGGATGCAGCACATTTATTCTGTTTATTGCTCAGGACGGAATCAGGATCAAAACGGGACATTATGTCTAAGTTACTCCTCTGTGTTTGTGCTCCTTTCCTGTTGCCCTGTGGGGACCGGACTCCTCGCCCAGTCAGGCTGGGGCACCAGGACTGACGTTCCCCTCCCTTGCCTGCCCTGACACTCGCCTGTGCTGTAGGCGGAAGAGTAAGTGTTCCTTCTCGATGTAGCATTAGGTATTTATTTCTTTAAAAGCCAATGGTAGTAAATTAGAATCTAAATGTGCAGAAGTGTCTGGCATGGACCAGATTAGTGACTGGCTTAGGGCTTATCTGGC
Source organism: Myotis nattereri (assembly GCF_964212035.1). Taxonomy (NCBI): domain Eukaryota; kingdom Metazoa; phylum Chordata; class Mammalia; order Chiroptera; family Vespertilionidae; genus Myotis; species Myotis nattereri. The sequence continues at coordinate 3,047,746 of NC_138095.1, read as the reverse complement.
GCTCAGTTACCTGCAGGGACCCCGTGTGGCTGAGGTGGGAAAGGATAAGGAGCCTCGGCTATGCCGTCAGGTAAACACAGAGAGACCGTGTTCTCGTGAGGATGGCGCTGTCTCGCCATATCCATCTGTGTTGAAAGGAAAGTGAATTTCATCTCCTCCTTGATTTGCTTGACGCAGCAGAATGTACCTCATCCATCTGCTCACTTAGTGATTCTACAGCTGTTTCCCGAGTGCTCATGGGGGAGGGAGGGTGCAACCAAGGAGACAACCAATTCACAGAGAGCGAGGGAGCCCTGATGAGGGCCTGGGCCTCGGGCCTCGGGCGCGGCATCTGACCCCCCGGAAGGCCAGGGGGCTTTCTGAAGGAAGTGGTGGCTCAGCTGCAGCCTGAGGCTCAGAAGGGCCAGGCTGAGGGAGCAGCATGGGAAAGGCAGGAGGGGAAGGCAAGCATGGCACTCCCCAAGGACGGAGGAGGAAGGGCGAGGGGCAGACTCAGAACCAAGGAGCGGTGAGGTCTTGGAGGGTGTTGTAGACTCTGTGAGGAGTTTGGCTTAACCAAGCTCCTATGAGAATCTGATCAGCAAAAATAACTCCATAGAGAGCAAAGTGGTAGTAACCCACATACTTCTGGAGAGCAAAGTGCTGAGTGCTTGGCAGGCATTATCCACAGAGGCTGGGAGGGCTTTCTGGGGTGTTTGGAACGTTCTGGAACAGGCACTCCTTTGCACTGTTTGAGGCAGGAGTTGGCAACCTTTCAAAGTGGCAGGTCTTGTGGGGGTCACTGCCTGCTACGTTGTCCTGGGTAGGATGTGGTGCCGGCTGAACTGGGGGGACAACATATATTATGGCATGCCGACCTAGGGAATGCTTCTAGCGAATCTCTAGTTTTTCCTTAGAACAACCCTCTGAGGGAGGTGCTATTATCATCCCCATTTAATAGATCGAGAAACTGAGGCTTACAGAGCTCGTGTAACTCTTACAAGGTCGCAGAGCTAACAAGTGGAGGGGCTAGGACAATGGTTGGCAAACTCATTAGTCAACAGAGCCAAATATCAACAGTACAACGATTGAAATTTCTTTTGAGAGCCACATTTTTTAAACTGAAACTATATAGGAAGGTACATTGTTATTAACTTAATTAGGGGACTCCTAAGGCTTAGGAAGAGCCACACTCAAGGGGCCAAAGAGCCGCATGTGGCTCCCGAGCTGCAGTTTGCCGCCATGGGGCTAGGACATAGTCCTGGCAGTCTGTCCCAGGACCCGGCTCCATGTCCATTCAGTTGCCCTTTGTCAGGCGGCTGTTCCTATAGGCCGTGGCGAAGCACACGTTGTCCACAGGCCTGCCTTATGTAAGCTAGCGAGCTCACTCGTCAGTCACTTGGCCAGTCAACAAGTATTACTGAGTGGCTCCCCAGGTACTGGTACTGAAGACTGAGTGGTGAGAAAAACAGACGCAGGTGATGGACCTTCCCTGCCAGTGGGGAAGATAGGCTTGTTATACCAACTGTGATAGTCAACTAACAAGTTAGAAATGTAAAGAGATAGAGGGCATTATGGGTATTTAAGGTAGGAGGACATATCACTGAAAACGTGTTAACTTCTTATTTCCAGATTCACTTGCTAGAAGATATCACAAAGTTCATTCCAACACTCTTGTTCTAGGATCCTATTATAAACTCATAAGAGACTCAATAACTGAGGAGGGTCTACTATTACAAAAATTAGCCCTGGCTCGTTTTGCTCAGTGGATAGAATGTTGGCCTGGGGACCAAAGGGTCCCGGGTTTGATTCTGGAAAATGGTACGTGCCTGGGTTGCAGGCTGATCCCCAGTGGGGGACGTGAAGGAGGCAGCCAATCAATGATTCGCTCTCATCATTGATGTTTCTATCTCTCTCTCCCTCTCCCTTTCTCTCCGAAATCAATAAAAATATGTTTTATAAAAATTAGGTAGTCTTCAGTGATTGATGGAAATGGCTTCCTGACTTCCATCGCTGCAGTAATACTAAAAAACTGGCTCCCAGATTGGTCATCATATTTAACCAGCACCTGTGGAGAGTGGAATAATGTCTACAGCCACGGTTCTAGACCTTCCTCAGTCTCATGGAATCTCCATGGTGCTTTGCTTCTCTGAATAGTCATCTGGAGAGTTTGGGTTCTGAGAAATGGGATAGCAGAGTGTCTAAGGATGAGGGTCCTGGAACCCACTGCCTGGCTCATGCCTGGTGCTCCCAGGACTGAGTCGCGTGGGCACATTATTTAATGTGTCTGTGCCTCAGCTTCCTCATCAACAAAATGGAATGGGTAATAACAGCACCGACCTCACGGTGTAGCTGAGCGGATTAAGCAAATTTATATAGAGAGGGTGTCCCAAAAAACGTATACACACATTTTAAGTAATTATAAAGGCAGCATTTATTACAATACTAGAGGACTGGTGCACGAAAATTCGTGCACTCTGGGGGACGGGTCCCTCAGCCCAGCCTGCGCCCTCTTGCAGTCCAGGACCCTCAAGGGATTAAGCCGCAGTCAGACATCCTTAGGGCTGTGGAGGAGGCAGGAGAAGCTCCCACCACCACCACTGTGCTCACAGCTGTCAGCCTAGCTTGTAGCTGAGCAGAGCTCCCCCTGTGGGAGCACACTCACCACAAGGGGGCAGCTCCTGCGTTGAGCATCTGCCCCCTGGTGATCAGTGTGCATCATAGCGACCGGTTGCTCCTGGTGGTTCCGCCATTTAGGTCAATTTGCATATTACCCTGTTATTATATAGAGCATTTCATTTTCAAAATTGAGCTATCAGCTATTAAATTGTGTACACATTTTCTGGGACACTCTGCATACATTTAGCGCTATGCCTTCACACAGAGTGAGCGTCCATAGGACGAGCTCTGAAAGCCGCCAGTGAGGCTCCCTGCTTTGGGCGGCCGGGCTCCATCCCGTTGCCATGACATGACCTTGCTGCGCGTCGTGCTTCCTGCTGGTGCCCGCACTGGGCTCCTCTCTCCCAGAGCTTGTTATCTCCAGGGCACACAGTGGTCTCCTGAGGCACCTCAGTGGCTGAAAAATCAGCACATCTGTGCAAATCCAATTGTTGGCCATGACCTAGGCATCCTGAGCATCTGTTTGAACTGTGATTGAGGAAATGAGATTAAGAAAGGTCAGTGTTTCCACATGATGAAATTCCTAAAGAACTGCTGGAAAACGAAGAGGGGGTACACTGGCAGAAGGACATCACTTCAGACCTTCAGAAACAGCTCTGCGCTCTAGCCTCAGCAACGTCCATTCTGAAATGCCCAGGGAAGCAACATCACACACGACAGGGAAGGCCGAGGTCTTATGGGCCCTAGAAAATGCAGACGTTGTGACACAAATCAGACAACATGAATGGCTTTGGCTACGAAAAATGCATTTGAACCAACTGCTGGAAGAGATATCCTTCCAGATAGAATCTGAACATGTGGCTCTTAAAAGCGCAGTGATCACACTGCACCCCTCGTCCCTACAGTGACTACCCTGCCACATTCCCTCCGTCCCCTTTCTGGATGGAAATCGTATGTTGAGATAAATGGGAGGTTATGTTTTGCCAAACCATGAACGTGGAAGCTGTAACACTTTACAGAAGCGAACCTGATGGCTGAGTCTAAAGAGCCCATTGTCCTGGGCTTGTGTGCGAAGCAGCTCAATTGTCTCTGTGGCCAGGTCAACGGGGGCAAAGTGAGCGTGAAGTGCTCCTTCACCGGCGGCATCTGCACGCAGCGCTCACCCTTCCCCGCGTGACAGACGCGCGGCAGGACAATGAGGACGACACCCCTTTGTTACCGCTCGGCTCCAGGTGCCAGGTGCCCCTCCAGGTGCCGGGGTGGGAGATGGATGGGAGGCCGGAGGCAGTCCCGGGAGCATGTGCCAGGGTATCTGCTGGCCCTAATGGACCCTATTTGGTTACTGACTGTGACAACTTCAAACAAAATAAAATAAAATCTCCACTTAATGAAGAGCCTCATCTTCAGCACAGTATTCAATCAAAAAAATCACTAAAATCAGAGCATATTTCTAGCACAATTAACATCCTTCGTGCACATAATAAAATATTCAATAACTGGCCACTTTGCCTGTTGAGGAGGTGAATAAAAGCATTGCTGCTAATCATTGAGCAGTTATTTATTTGCTACTTTATTTTAAGTAGCCGGTTAAATTGAAACTGCACATGTTATTATTGATTGAGGTTTAATTTAATCCTTTTAAACAGAACAATTATTGCTAATTTATATGCCATTAAATCTTTCATGCATATGAACAGCAAATTCAATTTTTATTTAAGTGTAAAGTTTTTAATGGCTCTTTAAGAACTATAAAATTGGCAATTGTTTCCAAGGATTTCTGAATTGTATGCTCATCTTAATCTTTTATCAAGAGCTTTTAAGTAAATAAAAACCCCAAAGGACTAAAAAATCACTGCTGCAAGTACGAAATAAAATGGCTCCTCAAATACACTGGAATGCTTTGGGAAGATTATCTACAACCCAGAAAATTTCATTTACTGTAGGCACTATTCTGTCAAAAAACAACAACATTTTAATAGAAAAAAAGGTGGTTTAATGAACCGAAGGCCAACGACTGTCTACAGAAACACACTAAACTAGAGGGGCTGGGCTGTTATCTAGTGGATGTTTTTTACAGCAAATATATAAATTGTATAATTCCGACTGAAGTCCTTTCTTTTCTTTGACAACAAATTTATGGCTGCAAAATAACCAGATATTGGCCCCCGATCATTAGAATTGTTAGTAACAGCCTGACTCAAGGACAGTCTGTGAGTTACATGAAAACAAATGGTCTAAGAGGCATGGTGGGCTGCAAGGCCAACTTCTAGCACTTTCGTTCTATCAAGTGTGTCTTTTGTGGAGCAGAGACTGCCTCCTGGAGGACCTGCTGGGACTCACCCAGTGGGAGTCCCCAGGGGCTCCAGGAGGGCGGCTTCTGCACTTCCCATTCTCTAGAGATGAGGGCCAAGAGTCGGATGGATTGGGAACACTTCTGGGTGTTACACTTTCTCCAGGCAGGATTTCCTGTATCTTCAATGACAGATATGCACGGCTCTGGGGTTTCCAGGGAGCTGTGATGTCCTGGGACACGCAGGCCTGACCTCTGGGTCCAGCCTCTGCCACTGACTGAGCTGTGGGAACCTGGGGGAGGCGTTGGCCGCTCCAGGCCTCAGCTCCTCCTCCTACATCAACGGGGACAGGCTGAGGAGCCCCAGCTGCTCTAAAACCCCCCCACTTAGCCACAGGCTGGGCCTGGCGGGGAAGCCTGGCAATCGACAGTAAGTGTGGAGAAAAGCACTTGTTTTAAATTCAATTCATTGATGATTATAGTTATTAAAGCCTCTGTATCTTCAAACTTGTCACAGAGCAGAAATACATGAAAACAGGAAAGGTCATGAACTAAACCATCCCTTTAGGAACTCGGCAACAACCTTCCGAGTCCTCCTGATGAACACACAGGCTTGCAGGTGACACATTTAATCCTACTTGGGGAGGGTTCAGAGCCACTGCTGATTGGCTTATTTTAACCTGGTAATGCATCCCTGTGCTGAAACAAGCCAGGAAGAAACTGCTCGTCTCCGGGGACGGGGACGGAGCCAGGAGTGGCTGTGGCTGCAGCCCTTCTGGAGGGACCTCTGCCTTTAACAGACACACTCATCCCTGGCACAGCTCGGGTCCCTCCCTCCGCTCCTCTGCGCGATGGCACCGTGATGGCACCGGGCCTGCTTGGGGGGGCGGGGGGCGGGGACCAGGCTTAGCCACTGCAGAACTTGCGAGCCAGTGAAGGCCCGTAAAACAGAAATGGCTACTACCAGTAACCAAAAGTCACATCTCCGATATGATTCCCATGTGACCTGAATAAATAACTAAAATGCCAGTAGCTACCCCTGATACTGTGTGACACCTCTGGAAGACAGTGCCATGTGTATGAGGTGGTTAGCATTCCAGTCTACCTTAAAGACAAGAGACATCAGCAGGGAGGAATCTTTCCAGAAACCGGAAGGAGTGAGAGCCGCCCGGGGAAACACAGGTGCCCCTGATGACACTAGGATACCAGCCCTCCCCGCAAGGCTGCCTTACACTCCCTCCAGCACAGAAGCAATCCGGGCCTGTGCCCAGCTTCAGTGCTCCCACTGTGCCCACAGCAGCCCGTGCGCTCGGAGGGGTGCTGAAACGCCGAGTTCTGGTCTTTACCCAGGTCCATTTTGGTTGTCCAGTATTGCTATTTAAGACCCAGAAACCACTCAGTACTGCACCTGATTCTTGATTATTAATCGGAAACAACACATATGGAAGCATTTGAGAGGGAAATTATATACCACCACCAAACAATAGAAATGCAGCTATTGCCGAGTCCCTTTCTTACTTTCAGACAATCCTGAATAGTCCATTTAATTTCTAATTCCTCATTGTGCCTCTCTCCGCCGGGCCATTTCTGGCACAAGGGGGCTTATTGACAGACATGGGGGCTTCCTTGTAGGCTCCGGTCCCAGGTGGTCCGAAAGCGGCACCTGCAGACCTCGATGGACAGGAGCGTCTCTGTCTCCCAGGGGAGGGGAGGGGAGGGGAGGGGAGGGGAGGGGAGGCTTGCAGGGACTGTGACCTCGCCACCCTACATAACCTATTAGTCATGTTCATTTGTTCTGCGGGCACCGGATCCTGTAAATATTGGTATGATTTCAATGAAATTTGATTTTACATGCATCTATAGTTGGGCCTCAGTTGAGTCCACATTAAAATTGTTGTATCTTTAATATTTGTTAGGTAGTAACATTGAATCTTTTATCCGATCAGCCGTTGATCACCTATCCAGTGACTTAGAGGCTCAGGCTCTCCCGCTGAGTCACTACCTATACTCGCCCATCTCCCAGCACTTCAGTTCCTGTCTGCAAAACGGGGATAGCCACCCCAGGAGGCTCTTTTTAGGTGAATGAGAGTGTGTACAGAGCAAGCAGCTTTACAAATGGTAGCTAGTGCATCTGAGTGGTCCTGTGAACAGACCATATGCATATACACACACGTGTAGGTGCTGTGCTGCTGCTCTCTGGTGCTTTCAAAGGTTTTACGAAGGTTCAGAAGGCCCAGGCGGGGCAGGTCCTTCCTGACGCGCTAGGAATTACACTGATCTCTTTCTGCGTGCGCGAGGGTCACAGGCTGGGCCTGGAGTGGGCTTAAGGATTATCATGTGAAGATCCTCTCTCCACTCCTGATTCATTCACTGCAGTCAATGCAGCTCCAATTTCCATTAAGAAAAGTGTTGCCTCTAATCCATTTACATTGAACTGACTTTGGTGAGATGCCGGGAGTAATTGCTTTGAGGAGGTCCTAGTAACATCAAGACACAGAGGCAGGCTCAAGTGATTTATCAGGCAGCGTTAAACATGTTTCTAAAGGCTAGAAGAGAGGGGTTTTCCTTGGTTTTAAGGCAAAACTATGACTGATTTTTTGAACTACCAGTCCCAGAATGCCATCTACCTTACAGAAATGAAGGCATACTTTAATTTATATCGAGAGTCTGATAGGAATTTGTCTACTTTATGGCTCAAAAACTCCCAGACCCAAGCAACAGTACACCTGGGCAAGCTTCCCAGGACTTCAGTGAGGCAGAGAAAGGGGCCAGGAGCTAAACCCTCACATGAATAATATTTTTGAGGCATTATTTGGCCAAATGCTGTAGTTCTGTTTTCCTCTGTAGTGGAGAACTGTCCTCAAATGTTCAAACTGTAACCCATTCTAACCCTGGGGACCATCACCTCTCATTAAACATCTCCATGGCGAGGCGGCCTAAGGAAAACAGCGTTATTTAAGGAGCTCTGAATCGGAAGACCAAGGCCCTAACCATGATTTTTATTTTTGTAAATAAAAAATTCTGAAACTTATTGAGTGGGATTGACATGGTCCTTGGGTAAAGAGCAAGGTTAAAGCTGGGTCCCTGAGCGTCGACTCCAACAGGAAAAAACTCATCTCTGGGGAAATGAGGTCACTTCCTGGGTCCTCGACTTGGTTTCTTCATCTTAAAAGCACAGGCAGATTGCTATGCCCTGCCAAGACCGTCCCTTTCTGTAATGCAGCCGCCACCGTTTCTCACCCGGGAGACCAGGACTCTCTCAGGGTGGAGCTAAAAGGAAAACATGGCCTCGAGGTGGAGGAGGGCCGAGGGGACTAATGGTGATGGAAAATAAAATAAAGAAACACATGGCTTAAAGCAGAGTCAGGCTGCCTGAGTTTTCCGCTCCACACTCACCAGGTGTAAGACATGGGTATAGCGTAGCCTTCTTACGCTTCACCTACGACCTTTAAAACAGGGCGTGGTAGCGTCCACCTGCCCGGGCCGCCACAGCATCAGGTGAGCGGACACAGGCAAGTGCGGGAGCGCGGGCCCAGGCCACGCCCTGTAACGCCAGCTGGTGTTAGGACGTGGCCGGCACCGTGTCCACCTCCTGTCTCCAAGCCCTGCCAGGTCTTCCACTTGTATGTGCATCTCTCCTCTAACTCCGAATTGTGGAGAAAAGACAGGTGAATAAGGACTGCCAGGACGAATATGCAATGGTTATCTCTGAGGAGGAAAAAGAACGCTTTCCCTGCAGCACTGTACGCAGCACTGTAACACTTTTCTCTGTGCTGCTCTGTAGGTTAGAATTTTGTCAAATTTTTAAAAAAGCACGGGATCAGCAGCCAAACCACCAATACCCCTCCCGGCTCTATGATGTCAGACGAGTCAGCCCCCTTTCCTTAGCTGTACCATGGGAGCAGGTGCGCAGGGTCACAGGGAAGAATGAAGTGAAGTTACTGATGAGCCTACAGATGCTGCTACTGTTGGAGCTGCCGTGGTGGTTGCATTTTACCACCTGGCGTCTCTTTGTCCCTGTGTGCTTCTAATGCAGAGCGTGCCAACTGCAGAACACTGCTCCCCCGCTCTCCACCCCCCTCAACCTGCACTCCCCCTGGCGCGCCCCGCTCCCCCCCCTCCACCCGCAGAGCACGGGGCTGCCGCCTTCCCAAGCCCCATGCCCTCAGCACCCGTCGTCCTGACAGCGTTTATCACGTGCACTTTGAGGTCCTTAAGAAGCATACGAGCTTGATTCCACTCACTATTCCCAGGGAAGACAGGATGGAAAGAAGGAAGGAAGGTGAGGAGCAGGCTCCATCGTCTTTCAGAAGAGCCCTGGCGGTGCCTGTCCCCGGCCGAGGGCCCTGGCGGTGGCGGAGCGGGTCTCACTCCTGGATGGCCCCCCCAGGCCCACTCAGCCCACTCGCCCTACACCGAGTGCGGATGCTCCGCCATCGAGCAGGGTCCCTCAGTGTGCCGCACACACCACTCTAATCCTGTTCCTTTTTTTTTTTCTTCTTTAATCCTCACCCAAGGATATTGTTCCATTGATTTTTAGAGAGTGGAAGAGAGAGGGAACGACAGAGAGAAACATGCATGTGAGAGAAACACATTGATTGGTTGCCTCCTGCAAGAGTTTTTACCAGGGCCCAGGCCAGGGAGGATCCTACAACCGAGGTACATGCCCTTGACCAGAATCGAACCTGGGACCCTTTGGTCCGCAGGCCAATGCTCTATCCACTGAGCCAAACTGGCTAGGGATGCTTTTGTTTTCTAAATTTACTTTGACCCCAAAAGCCTAACTGTCCAAGCTCTAGGACTTCTAATAAACTTTCCTCAACATATTTTACCCTTAATTTAAAAAAATCTAGAACATATATAGCTTATAAACAGCCAGTCCCTGTTCCCAGTAATATATATATATAATTTTAGCATCATGATAACTCTGTAAGGTAATTATTATTATTATCCCAGTGTTACTATGGAGAAACTGAGGCACAGAGAGATTAAATGGACTTGGCCAAAGCCATACAGCTGGTAAGTGGGAGAATTTGAACCGGATGGTCTGTTGCGGACACCATGCACTTCACCACCACACTAAAGCCTCTTTCTAATCAATACCTTTTAACTTCTATACTCTACCACATCATTTACACTTTCATTGCAACAGAGTAATATTGCACAAATTCATTTTTAGTTTTTGGTAGCATCTAGCATAAAGTTAATGCTCCATCAATACTGATTATTAGAAATGGAATCTTTATATGATGCTATAAGCCCTGGGAGGTACATACCCCCCAAATGTACTTTACTGACATGTATAGCAATTGTGAGAGAGAGGCTGGTTTAGTTAACAGGTGAGAAAAAGTGAGATGCGCCCTGGCCAGTTTGGCTCAGTGGATAGAGTATCGGTCTGTAAACTGAAGGGTTCCGGGCTTGACTCCAGTCAAGGGCATCTGCCCAGATTGCGGGCTCGATCCCTAGCAGGGGGCATGCAGGAGGCAGCCAATCAATGAGTCCCTCTCATCATTGCTGTTTCTATCTCTCCCTCTCCCTTCCTCTCTGAAATCAATAACAATATATTTTTTAAAAAGGAAGAAAAAGTGAGATGCAAAACAGTTAAGAGGCTTATTCTAAACTGTACACTAAACAGCAGTGCCTGCCCTGAAGCAAGACCATCTGACTGCAAGGTAGCACTTTTCTGTACCAGCCTTTCTGTGTGTCTCCAGGGTGAGACCACAGCAGGAATATGGACAGAAAATGAGGAGGATAAGAAAAGCAGATGCCTCTATGAATAGCTCCCTTGTCTTTTGCATATAACTTGCAACAATAAAAATGCTGTTATTGTTGCAGGTGATTGTCTCATTTATGCATTCATGGGTTGGTTCTTCTATGTGTCCTGACTGGGGATCGAACCCACAACCTTGGTGAATGGTGAATCAGGACGATGTACTAACCAGCTGAGTTATCCAGCCAGGGCTCCTTGTCTTTTACATATTTTTTAATTAAAAAAAAAAAAAAAGACCGTTGCCAAAAGCCCGGCCCCCGCTGTCCTTAGATGCCCGGAGACCCATCTGACACTGCAGGGGGCTCCCTGTGAGCACCCATCCTCACCCTCGCGGATGGTACCTGTAACTATTTAACAATACGCCTCGGAGACCCCCGCTGTCCACAAGCCGGTTCCTGACCTGCTGCCCGCGCCCTTGTCCTGGGCACGGCTATCCTTGCTGGCCGCCTGGGCCGCCTTCCTGCTGGCTTCCTCCTCGGTCTCACTCAGGCTGTCCCCGGGAGAGCTCTCCTCCAAGCTGTCCTGCTCCATGTCGCTGTCCTGGCTTCGCTCTCCACGCTCAGCCTGAGGGGCACTCTCGGGGCTGAGGCTCTCTGAGTCGGCTTCCAGGGAATCTTTGGAAATCAGAGGTAAGTCTTCTTTCTGATAAGGTGGTTCTGTGGCCTGGACCTTTAGGCTGGCACGATGCACAGGAGACTGAATAGAGAGCCTGGGAATTAGTTTACCGTGACTCATCTTGAAAATAATCAAAAATTACCAGGAAACTCTTGTTGACAGGCGCAGTTTCAAGTTGTGGCCGAATGTTTCCAGCTGTGGCTCACAAGAGCGTTACCTAAAATAATTATGTTTCTGTTACTCTGTGGCTACTAAAGTCTCCTTAATTCCCATGTTAATAAAACTGTAAACGAGGACAGCAGCTGGGTGACATGGCCCGAGGCTTCGGGGCGCACCCTCCGTGCGCGAGGAAGGTCTGTTGGAGACGTTTCTCCTCCAAGGAGCACGTCTGAGGAAGAGGGCTACCCAGCGAGGGTCAAGGGCAGCTCAGGGCCTGGGGCCAGCAGGCCTGAGCAGGCCACACGGTAACGTGGACAGGACTTTGGTGCCTTATTTCAATACCCAGGGCGCGGACACATGGAGAGAGAAACAGGTCCGGGCTGCCGTGTGCACAGGAAGGGATGGGGGTGTTTCCACAGTCCTAACTGCCGGGAGGGGGGGAAGAAAGCTGGGGGGCCCTGGCCCACGCTGGCGCCCTCACTGATACAGGCTGCTGCTGCTGAGAGGCAGGGGTAACTAGGGGAGGTCAGTCATGGGGTCAACCTCAGCGACTTCATTAGAAAAATGATTCAAACTGTTCACCGGAAGTGTGGCAGCTGTGAATGCTGAGCAGGGCAGCCTGAGGCCGCCCTGGGAGTGCTGGGGGACGGGCCTGATGGCGTCAGAGTGTCATTCCACGTGCACCCCTGCCTCACCAGCCGCTGACTGTTAGACCCTGAGACGCTCTGGGAAGGTGCTTTGAGTTCACAGCAGACTGAAGGAGCGGGTTTGGAGTGGGCTGCCTGTCATCTCCACCTGGCACTTCTCGGCTGGCTTCGAGCTCACTGCCTGAGGCCACCTGGGTCCCTGTGGGCCCGGTAACAGGACCTTGGGCGTCAGGGAGCACGCTAAAGGTGTTTAAGGGCTGCTCTTGGTTTTGGCAGATCCTAATTTTAATTTAAGCACATGACCTGTCCCTAGCGCGGCTTATGTTGATTTGTTGCTAAGGAACCTCATCTATTCCGTGGAGAAAAGCACCTAACAAAGCAGGCCAGGTCCCATATTCACATGTGATTGTCTCACTGCAGACTGTTTGCTGTACTGAGTTTCGTATTTAAAATACATCTATTTCATGCCACTGTGTTATTTTAACACTGGAGAGCTGGCTAACTGTTGCTTTTTGGGATATTTTTACAAAGCAGCGAAAGCTTCCAAAAATTGGAAGCTTTAAAACACCGGTGTTACTCTAAGACTTCAAGTCACTGTACCCGGGATCTTAAAGAAAAAGCTTAAAATAATCACCACATTTCAATTTGGAAATGCTCCTTCATGAAATTATTCTCTCCACTTTCCCTTCTTTTCTTAAATGAGATAGATTAGTGTCTCTTGGAGTGAATCAATAAAAAATGTCCATAGAAGACAGTCCTTTGTTAATGGAGTAGTGACGCTTGGGAGGGTGTGAAGGGGGCAAAGCCAGAAGCCGGCTGCGGAGGTCGGTGCCCAGCTCAGGCTGGTGGGGGACTGGCGGGAGGGGCGGTCACTGTAAGGACGTGGCTCCTGGTGGCGTTTCCCACCCAAGTGTCTGACCCCGAGGCAGACACGCGGAGACACATGCCCCGCAGGGATCCTGGGCCCTGGGCACCGCCAGCTCCGGACCCGCCGCGGGTCCAGCCCCCGGGCCGGGCGGGAGTCCTGGTGGGAAGGAACCTGCTTGCCCGCCGTGAGAGGCAGAGCAAAGCTGCTGTTGGGGTACAGGCCGAAGCTGCCAAAGGGGCGCTCGGATTCCCGTCCTCCCGTCGCCTTTCCTCCGACGGACAAGACCGGGCAGCAAGGGGCAGTGTCGGGCCGCGAGTGTCGGGCCGGCGGGTCTGGTGCCCGGACTGACCCTGACCTGCCGAGGGCGAGCGGCTCGGAAGTGGGCACCGAAGCCTTCGCCGGCCTCCCGCTCCGAGCCCTTCCCGTCCGTCCAGTTCCCTCGGGGCCTCCGGCGGTCCCACCGCGGTCCCCGGTGGCCACCCCTCCTCCCGGGCGCCCCGCCCCCCCTGCTCGGTGCAACCGCCCGTCACCTGCCCGGCGCTCTCCGGCCCCGCGGCCGCATCCTCCCGCGCCGCCACCTGCCGCCCGCGGGCACCGCCCCGTCCTGCCGCCCGCGCCCGCGCCCCGCGCCCCGCGCTGCCCTGGAGACCGCGGCCCGCGCCCGGGAGGGAGGGGCCAGCGCGCCCGGGAGGGAGGGGCCAGCGCGCCCGGGAGGGAGGGGCCAGCGCGCCCGGGAGGGAGGGGCCAGCGCGCCCGCAGCCTCCCGCTGGTCCCGGGGGCGGGGCGGTTGTGACGCGAGCGGGCGGGGGCGGCCGGGACCCTGAGGTCCCGCAGCGGGCAGGGAAGGCGGCCGCCGAGTGGGAGGAGGTATTTGCCACCAGGAACGACAGAATCGGGAACGACAGGAAAGGAAGACAATCAGTTAACGAAGGGGCAGGACACCCGATACACACCTGCTGATAACGAAGGCGCTGAGCGCAGTAGAGATCGAGGGGACGCAGTCGGCCCAGGGCTAGGACTCCGCGCGCTCACGGGGCGGGGGAGGCGGGCGGGCCCTCATGCCGCTGCGGGGGGCGCGGGGTGGGGGCGGCCACTCCGGGAAAGGGCCTGGCATTAGCGAGAGTATGTGGACCCGGCGAGTCAGTAATCTCACTCCTAGGCATTTACCCTAAGAAGTGTGCGCGCCCCCAAACTGGAAAGGCAATAGAATGGGTCACTCCACCGTGGTGTCCCGCATAGCGGCCTACTCTCCAACAGTGAGAACGAGTGAAGTCCAGCTACACGAAATGACACAGGGGCCTCCACGTGTTGCAGATATCAGTATTTCGTTCTTTTTATTAATCCTCACCTGAGGACATTGTTCCCATTGATTTCTTAGAGTGAGTGGGAGGAAGAGAGGGGGAGGGGAGAGGGAGGGAGGAGAGAGAGGAACATGGAAGTGAGAGACACACATACCCCAAAGGGAGCTGGAGACTGAACCTGCAACCCAGGTAGTGCCCTTAACTGGGACTCAAACCTCGGACCCTTTAGTGTGTGGGCTAACTCCCTAACCACTGAGCAACACAGGCCAGGGCAAGATCTCATTCTTTTCTACAGATGACTAATCTTCCATTATACATACATACATACATACATACATATTTATGCCACATCTTCCTTCACGTGCCTATTGCTGGACACCTAGGTTATTGCCATATCTCAGCTGCTGTACATAATGGTGCAGTGGGCACATGGATGCATCTCTCATCTCAAATTCGTGTTTTGGGTTTCTTTGAATAAACACCCAGAGGTGGACTTGCTGGGTCCTTCTTTGTCTCTTATTATAACTTTTGTTTTAAAATTTATTTTGTCCAATAGACGTATTCTACCCCAGATTTTTTTGTTTCCATTTGCATGAAACATCTTTTCCCATCCCCTTACTTTGCCTGTGTTGTTCAACCTGAAGTGGGTCTCTTGTAGGCAGCATATATATACATTTTATTTTCATCTCCATTCAGCTACCCTATGTCTTTTGATTGGAGCATTTAACCCATTTATAGTTAAAGTAATTATCAATAGTTATGTAGTTATTGTAGTTATTCTATTATTCCTGTTGTTCATTTTATTTCTTCTTAGAGAATTCCCTTTAATGCTGGTTTGGTGGTGGTGAACTCCGTCAATTTCTTCTTGTCTGGAAAGCTCCTTGTCTGTCCATCAATTTTAAATGGTAGCTTGACCTCTGAAGCTAATAGAAGCCACTGCAGAGCTGGCCTGGCGCCTCACCTGGTCACATGGCTCATAGCAGCTTTTCCAGGTAAGGAACAGGGTTGCTTTCCTGAAAGATGGCAAGGAAGGAACCTCAAGACACTTGGGGGACCTCCAGGACTTCAGGATTCACCCAAACCTATGGGTATTGCAGGAAGAGCCCGGTGGCAGCTGTGTGGCTTGGCTTCTTTGCTCTGAGGGGCCAACTAAAGCTCAATCTAAAGATTCCCTGTAAGACCCCTGGAGAGCAGATTCAAAGAGCCTGTATAACTAATTGCTGTACTTGTGTTTATGCAAATAATCCGGGACTTAATGCAGCTCTCTGATGGAAATTACGGTAATTTTCGGGGAAAAAACTATGTTTCAGCGGAAATCATAATACCCAGCTGTGGATATTGGATCTAGTGCAGTTAATTGTCTTAAACGTTTTGTTTTTCACCTATAAGCTGAACTGGTTCCTAAATTCTTCTAGTTTTCTCCAACTCTCTAAGCTAATGTATCGTTTTCTCCCATCTTTGGACTAGGAATTATTGAGAACTATAAGTTTTTCCCTAAGGCTGTGTGTATGCCATACGGAATTTACCTCAGCACCTGATGACATCAGCAAAGATGATCCAACTGCAGACAAAGACGGTTGATCAGATTGTCACTGCTTGATCATTCCAGCAAGAGTCGTGCCTTTGGTAGTCTTCTCAACTGATAGCCTTGCAGACTCAGAAACTGGCTTATGATTTGCTGTGTGCATTAGCCTTGGTTATTTTTTCCGTCTGTTCTCGTAGAATGTATGCCTATTACCTTCTTTACCTGAGTGCTTGTTGACACAGTGTAGGCCTCGCTTTAGAAGCCCATCTGCATCACTGTCTCCTGGAATGAGACTCAGAGGTCTGGCTGGATGGACTGGCTGTCAGGACTAGACGGCTGAGCTGGTGAAGTGTGGGCAGTCTGTCGGCTTTGCTTGAAACTACTTTCACTTTCCTGCCCAAATGGTTCAGACAGAAAAGGCCACAGTCCTTTAGGGGGATCTTAACATAATCCCGAGCCTAATTTGAATCAAGTATGGTGGACAAGAGGGCTTAGACAGGTGTGACGCACCTGCTCCGACACTGCTTCCAGGACACTGTGAAGTTAGTTCCTCCTGTGGTCACCTGGTTTTTACTTCTCACCAGACCTCTAGTTGCTATAATTCTCCTCATTTTTGAGCTATGCCTTAACCTTCTTATCAAATTTGTCACCCCTGGAATACAAGAATGCCAGCTCGTCCAACAACGTCATCCTCTAGACACCATGTATGCCCCCTCCCAGAGACAGCACACCGACCTGGGCCTTGCAGATCCCTCTTACCCGTAGGAAGACTCCACTTCCCTTCTGCTCCTTTCCTCCGTTGCAGATAGGAGGGATCCCTGGGCCTGGGGCTATTCAGGACTACGCCCTTGACAGCAAGAAGTAGCTACAGAAGATGAGACCTTTGTCCATTTACCCATATAAGATTACAAGGCCCAAGGCCTTCACAGGTGAAATGTTACCACGGGCAGCTAGATATTAGGAAGGAAGCAAAGGAAATGAGCCTATTGGGCTGGGGAGCGTGAGCCTGTTTGCTTGCCCCGCCAGGATTAACACCTTTCCTTTCCCCCATCCAGGACTGTCTGGGGGACCAGGGAGAGGTAAGCGCATTGCAGTACAAGTGAAAACGGCTCAAAGGAAGGTGCTTGACCATAGAGGCCTGTCAGTCTACTCTGGGAAAGGTCAGAGGGTGGACTCATCAGAAGCCCTCAAAAGCTTGGGAAGTTGGTTATTTTGAAAAAGCTCCTGCTTACAACCCCAGGGGAACAAAGTCTCTCTCTCTCTCTCTCTCTCTCTCTCTCTCTCTCTCTCTCTCTCTCTCTCTCTCTCTCTCTCGTCTCTCTACTCATTGTTTACCATTCACTTCCACACTCTCTCCTGTATCATTCCTATCAGTAAGCGAATATGCTATTGTTCATCCAATTAAACGCTTTCCTGAACTCCAGCTACGATGCGATTTCTTTGTACAGCCAGACTTTGTTGTATTGCACTGCACAGTTGTCGCATTTTTACAAATTGAAGGCAAGACCCCCATCAGCAAAAAGATTACAACTTGCTTTATTGCAGTACTCGCTTTATTTCGGTGGCCAGGAGCCTAACCTGCAGCATCTCGGAGGAACACCTGCACTTCTTTACAGCAGAGCGCCTAGAGAGAGAGGGCTGTGCAGACCTGCGTCCCCACACCCTCCCCTCCCGGTCTCCCTAAACCCTATCCCAATAAAACTCTTCACCCCACTTTCCACTCATTAGTCTTGGACTGACCTGTTTGGTGTGCACAACAGGAAATATTTCACTTTTGGAGAACAAGAAAAATAGGTTTATTTGCGTTACACTTATTAATTTGTGCAGTTAATCAGTGTCTGGTAAGTTAATGTTCAAGAGAAAATATTAATTTTTATTAAGAGCTATTATTTTATGTTAATGACTCATTTATTTCAGCCCTTTGAATTCAGCGTGTCTCTATTGAAATAAACCTATGTTTCTATGAAAATTGAAGCTTTTGTTTTTTTGCGGCCACATAAACTTACACCTTGTTTATTTGGCCCGTGTTAGCCTTTGAGTTTGACATGCTTGCTGTAAATTGACTGCCTCCAAATGTATACCTCCTGCCCAGACCCTCTTCTGAATTGAAGACTTGCGTATCTGAGTTCTTTTTTTGTTTTTATTTATCTTTATTGTTGATAATATTAGAGATGTCCCCTTTGCCCCCACTGTACCCCTCCCCCACCCTACTCCCCCCCAGGGCCTTCACCACACTATTGTCTGTGTCCGTGGGCTATGCATGTTAAGTTCTTTGGTTAATCTCTTCCTGCCCTCCCTCCCCTTCCCTCTGAGTTCTTGATATTTCCTCTTGGATGTTAATGGCTAAAGTCTCAAACTTATTGGTCCAAGTCTGAACTACTGGTAACTCCTTCCTTCCAGCTGCTCAGGTCAAAATCCCTATGAGTCACTTTTTTTTTTTTTTTTTGGTTAATCCTCACCTGAGGATATTTTTTCCATTAATTTTTAGAGGGAGTGAAAGGGAGGGGGAGAGACAGAGAGAGAGAAACATCAATGTGAGAGAGACACATTGATTAGTTGCCTCCCGCAGGCACCCCCACCAGGGCTGGGAATCAAATCAAACCCAGAACCACTCAGTCCGTGGGCCCACACTCTATCCACTGGGCCAAACTGGCTAGGGCAAGAGTCAGATGCAGACCTCTTACCATTCTTGGAACAGTTATTTCCAAAGCACCAAGAAAATATTACTGAACATTGGAGACTCAGTTTCTAATTTAAAAGCACTTGTTCCCTTTCCTTCCAAAATCGAGTATAGCTGTGCTGTTAGGATAGGAATTATCAGTTTATATGTCAGCTTAAAATTTTGTTTATTGCTTATTTATTCACCCACAGGACTTCAGTGTGACTTGGGTATTTAGTCAAGTCAACAAAACCTTTTCAATATCTTAACCTAAAAATATTAAAATCTCAAGAGAAATCCCAGGTTCTGATTCAGATTTTCTATGTGCAAGGCAAACTCCAGTGCAAAAATGTAACCAACAAATAGATATCTATTTATTTATAAATTGTTTTGTTAATCCTCGCCCGAGAATATTTTTTCCCATTGATTTTTAGAGAGAGTGGAAGGGAGGGAGGGAGAATAGGAGAAGGGAGGGGGGAGAAAGAGAGAGAGAGAGAGAGAGAGACATCAATGTGAGAGAGACACATTGACTGGCTGCCTCCTGCATGTGCCCCAGCCAGGGCTGGGGATCGACCCTGCCACCCAGGTATGTGCCCTTGACAGGGCTGATGCTCTGACCACTGAGCACACTGGCCAGGGCAATAGCTTTTTAGTTTTAAACATCAGGTTCTTAATAGGTCGGATACTTCTGTCTTTCTTCTTCTTTCAAAGGTCACCTTAGAACCATACAGCATCTTTTGCTTTTCTGGAGAAGCACCTGCCTCCTGAACTGAGGATAATGTGTCACAACTCGATGACTATAAAATGTCTTATTTTCCAGTAAATTCAAGTTCTTCAACGTGGGCTGATTTAAATTCATTAACTCACATTTGAAAGGATGTTTCCTAAACTACTTCCATGGGTTAGTCACACTTTTATTACTGTATCCTGTGTGGTTTGACAGCTCTCAAACTTCCTCTTCTCCAACCTGCCCCTTCCACAGGACCTGGGCTTCTGAGTCATGAAACTCTGCATGGAGAGCCCCGAGGCCCCAAACAAACAAGGAAACATGAGCCATGTCTCCATCCTCTCAACAAAATATGTCAAAGAGATTCAGAAGCTCTTCAGCTCGTCGACAAGCACATCAGTTTATCCGATTTGTCTTTCTTGATAGTGGCAGCCCCTCTCCCTCAAATAAGAGGCACCACGGCCATTTAAAAATATGGTTGCTCTGGAGGTGGAAGGGTGGTTGGAGGCACCCAGACTCTTCTTCACACACAGGCTTCTGAGAAGAGATGATATTCTTTTTCTTTTTTTAATCTTCACCTGAGAATATTTTTCCATTGATTTTTTTTTTTTTTTTTGAGAGAGAGTGGAAGAGAGAGAGAAAGACAGAGAGAAATACTGATGTGAGAGAAACACATCTACTGGTTGCCTCCTGCATGTGCCCAACCAGGCCCAGGCTGGGGAGGATACTGCAACTGAGGTACGTGCCCTTGACTGGAATCGAACCTGGGATCCTTCAGTCCACAGGCCAATGCTCTACCCACTCAGCAAAACTGGCCAGGGCAGAAGGGATGATATTCTGAGCTGAATCTTGAAATGCCAGGCAAGGTATTCCAGCACAAGGGAAAACATATACAAAATAGTTTTTGATAGTACAATTATATTCCTTAAACTTCTATTTAGAACTTGACCATACATTTGTTTCCATTAATAAAATAAGAAGTCAAAGTTAATGCCAGTGTCTAGGCCAGTGGCCACATCCTTCTGGACTTTAACAGAAGCCTCTTCGCTGAAAACGCCCTGGCAAGCATCATAAACCCCGATGAGGCTGAACCCATCTTCACCTCTAACTCCCACTTCTCAGTCTTGTGACTCACACAGCCTTCCTTCTTCCGGAATAAACTGGGTTTTCACAATATGCCTGCTTGCTCTTCTGAAGGCCCCATTGCTGAAAAGTATGTGAAACGTGATTCTAAGGCGGAAGAGAAATGAGTTGGGGTTATGATGGCAAATACGAGGGCCCATCTGAACTTCGGAATCTCTGCAACTGCCCGTGCTGCCCTCCATCTCCACTGCGAACCTACTGTCCGTAACCAGCAGTCCTACCGATCACACTGCAGACACCAGGCATGGCTGACATACGGGTCCAAACAAAGATACCCCTGGACATGTATGTTGAACAATAACTGTCTCAAGGAAAAGCTCTTGTGTGATAGAGGTGCACTTTTTCAAGGGGAGAAAATTGTTTTTTATTTGTTTCATATTTTTTTCCAGGTTTTTAGTTGTTTAGGGTAGGAAGATAAGTCTGGTCCCTGCTACTCCATCCTGGCCAGAAGCAGAAGTCTACAGTTACTTTTATCTGTCCCAGATGTGCCTTTCTGAAGCCACTGAGGTGAAGGTGATTGCTGCTCCTTCTTGGCTCTGTAGACTGTGAGCAAATCCTTTTCCAGAGAGAAGAGTCCTGGCATGTTTAGCTTGCCCAAGAGCAGGCTGTCCACACCTTGGTTATTCTGGTTATACTAGAGGCCCAGTGCACGAATTCGTGCATGGATGGGATCCAGTGGGAGGTTGGCCAGCCGGCCCACCATGATTGGGACCTGATCAGGGCCAGATCAGCCATGGCGAGGGATTGTGGACAGTGGGCTGGCAGCTGCACCCACAAATGGGGTGGGAGGCCCAATTGGGGGTCAGTGGCTGGGGGAGGGGTCGTGGGAGGTTGGCCGGCCAGCCCCACCCCTTATTGGTGTGTGTGGGGGGCTGATCCGGGACAGAGCTGGCTGGGGGGAGGGGTCGCGGGCGATTGGCCAGCAGGCCCCACCCCCGATTGAGGTGGGGGGGCTGATTGGGGGTGGGGCCAGCCGTGGGGAGGGGCTGTGGGTGGTGGGCCACAGGCCCTGCCCCTGATTGGGTTCGGGGGCGATCTGGGGTGGGGCCGGCCGTTATGGTGTTCCACTCACTGGCTTTTTAAATATCTAGATTGCCTGGAAGGCGTGTCACTAGAGCAGGCCCAGCACTCCCAGTGGGAAGGTGGCCTCACTTACGAAGGCCATGCAGGATAGAATGGCAGTCTCCACTTTAAGAGGCAGGTGTGGTGGGGTAAAATGAGCACTGGAGCCAGAAGACTCAGGTTCCAGTCCTGGTTCAACACTTTATGCCTGTGTGGCTCTGACAAACTCACTCAATTGTGCCGTCCCTAGATAGGCACAATAGATAGCCCGTCCCTAGATAGGCACAATAGTATAGCTCACAGGCGGTTACAAGGAGGAAATCAAATACTGGGTAAGGAAGCACTTGGCAATCTGTAAGGTACTGTGCAAAGACTAAATGAAGCAAATTTCCAGCAAATACTCCTAAGAACCCTCAGTCTTTCTAACATTCCTTCTTCCAAACCTCTAAGGTATCGCAACACATTTAAAAACTCTTAAGTATTAACTAATAAAAAGAAATGCATCATCTTCTAAGCAATTTCAATGATTTCCCCTTAGACCCGTGGTCGGCAAACTGCGGCTCATGAGCCACATGCGGCTCTTTGGCCCCTTGAGTGTGGCTCTTCCTAAGCCTTAGGAGTACCCTAATTAAGTTAATAACAATGTCCATACCTATATAGTTTAAGTTTAAAAAATTTGGCTCTCAAAAGAAATTTCAATCGTCGTGCTGTTGATATTTGGCTCTGTTGACTAATGAGTTTGCCGACCACTGCCCTAGACTATACGGTCTGAATCAGGAAATCATCCTATATAATAAAAGGCCAGAGGCCACAAGTGTCACGACCGGAATGACCGCTCGACCAGTCGCCATGAGGTGCATTGAGCACCTCTCGGTCCCTCCCCGTGTCCCACAGGCTCTCATTGCAGCAAGGCGGGCGGCAGGCGGGTAGGACAGCAAGCATGGCAAGCAGTGGCAGGCGGGTGGGCAGGGTGGTGAGCGCGGCAAGCAGTGGCGGGCTAGCTTTCATGATTTCGCACACTGGGCCTCTAGTTTAAATATATGGCCCACTATAATTTCAAAAGCTCATCCTAAATCTAATTTACAAATCCCTTCGCCTTATGTAAGCACTTGAAAACTACTTATATTCTTGGAATGTGGGCATTGCAAGACTGATAAAAATAGATCAATTATTAGTCCCATATCAGGCTGAACCTGCAATTTTTGAAACATATAAGCAATTTCATAGAAGAGATCTGTCACTTACTTCTGCACATTGTGGCAAGAAGTACAATAGTACCTGCCGTCATCCGTTAAGGCCTCAAGAGGCAGCAGCACACGGAGCACCGCGTTCTCGGCACTCTCTCTGCAGGAGAGGAGACCCACGCTCAGTACATTGGCCCTCACCCTGCAGTTCCACCGGGTGACCTGCAATCCTGCCCCACACAAATCATAGAAAATATGGGAGAGATCATTTTTAAGCGAGAATAGCAGTTGAGTTTCTTGAGCAGTTTGAAATGGAATGAAACCATTCAAGTTTCTCTAATGTACAGTGGATGAGGGGGAGATGAAGGAAAGGTGGGGATAAAATGGAAAAAAGATGAGTAAGTAAAACTCCTTGAAAATGCTGTGCTTTAAAATGATGGCAAGCCCTGGCCGGTGCGGCTGTTGCCTGCACTGGAAGGTTTCAGGCTCAATTCCTGGTCGGGGCACGTGCCTAGGTTGAGGGCTTTTGGGGGAGGGTGCGGGGGGGGGCAGCAGGCAGCTTATAGATGCTTTGCTCTCACATCGATGTTCCTCTCTCTTTCTCTCTCCCTCTAAAAATCAATAAAAAATAAAAAGATGACGAGATTTAAGTATAGGGAAGACTAAAACAAAACAAAACAGAAACAGCATGTCATTTGAACTTCCTCCAGGACACTAAAAACATGTATTCACCACAAAGAAACCAGATTTTTTATTACAATTGTTTCAATAATGAGTAGCAACTATCTATGTACTAGGCATGTAACTAGGTGATGAGGGTTCCAAGGGGAGCAAAACAGGACATGATCCCTACTTACAGCATCTATGGACGATTGGTGAGTTACCATGATTTACAGACGTCACCATCCATCACTCACTAAACATCTATTATCTATTGAGCGTCTACAATGAGTAAGGCCTTCTGTTCCCAGACTGTCAGCTACTGATCCCCAACTCTTTGGTGTTTGACATTAGCGTCGATCTAATTATAGAATACTTAATGCCATCAAAGGATGCGGCATTTTGTGTAGAATGTCAAACACGAATGCCACAGCCCTGGCCGGTGGCTCAGTGGTTAGAGCCGGGGCCAGCTGACCGAAGGGGCGAGGTTGGATGCCGGTCAAGGGAGGTACCTCGGTTGCACGTGTAATGCCCCGCACAGTGGGGGCGCCAGCAGAAGGCGGCCAATGGATGCTTCTCTTCCCCCCACCCCTTCCCACTCTCTAAAAATCAATGGAAAAAATATCCTCACTCCTTGGGTGAGGATTAAAACAAAAGCCACGTGTATTTGGCAAGGCGGTAAGGTCTCACTCACCCGCATGGTAAGTACCGTTACCTGGAGTGTCCCCTACCCGGAGGCCAGGACTCCCAGGGAGACTGCAGGGCTGGGAACACAGCCCACAGCGCCATCCTCCCCCAGGGGCTGTCACCCATCCTCCCTCACCCAAACCTCCTCCGGCCGCACTCTCCGGCCTCTTTCTCCCAAAGACACGCTCCCAGGCCCGCGGCCCCGTCCCTTCGCCAGCCTGCAGCCTTCGGCCGCTTCCTGCGGTCTGTGGCGCCCCCCGCAGCCAGCGATGTCCTCCGGCCCCTTCACCTGGGCTTCGGTGCCCTCCCGCCCAAGCCGCCTGCACGGTTACCCGGGCAACTGAGCAGCTTCTGGGCGCGGTCTGAGCAGCGGAAGCAGCTCTCCGGTTGGAAACCGAGACCCTGACTTTAGGTTCCGGGTGCCTGCTGCCACCGGGAAGCCTCCTGCTCCCTCCCTAGGCCTAGGTGGGCAAAGCCGCAAATCCAGCACCCCCCCTCCCAGAAGCATCGCTTTCCAACCCGAGGTAACTAAACACAACAGGAAGGAACTGGGCGGTGCCTAACAGTGAGCTGACCAATCAAGCTCTGTTCTGACAGCTCTCAATTCCTTACAAGGGAGATTCGCTGCAAGGGAGCGCCCCACTCCATCCAGCACAGGGCAGGCACGGGGTTCTGCAGGAAAGAATACAGGTTGTTGGCTTAGCTCTGGGTTTCTAATCACGGCTCTTCTGCTTCCAGAGAAATGGGAGCTATTTGGTGGTTCCAGTTTTTAATGGGATGGTCAAGAAAGGTGAGCTTTGAGGCAAGGAAGCAAGAGCCCTTTGGGAACATCATTCCAGGCAGAGGGAATGGTAAGTGCTAAGGCCCTGAGTCCTGAGCATGCTGATATTTAAGGATCAGCAAGGCAGTCAGTGAGTGGCTGGAACCATAAGCTGAAGGGAGGGTAGAAAATGTGGTTGGGACAAAATATGTTTTAAGGACTTTGACTCAAGCGATTGGGGAAGCCATTGGAAGAGTCACATGTAGTGACTTATGTTTAACAGATCGGGCCGGCTGTTGTGGGGAAACAGACTAGCCTCTGTTGTGGGGCAAAAGTAGAAGTTGGAAGACAAGTCAGGAGACTCTTATAAAAGTACAAACAAGTAATGGTAGCTTGAACCCAGTAAAAGTAGTGGAAACAGTGATAAGTAGACAGAATCTGGAAATACAGATTTTGAAGGTAGAGCCATAAGAATATCCTATATAATAAAGAGGTGATATGCAAATTAACCCTCAAGCCCTCACAAGATGGCTGCTTACAACCAGACTGGCAGGGGGGTTAGTGAGGGATGACCAAACAACTGAACAAGCAGGCTGCATGGGGTGACTAAGCCAGCGGGGGTGAGGGGGGATGTGGGATGTGGGGGGCAACCAGGCTGGCAGGAGGGGCAGTGAGGGGTGACTAGGCCAGCAGGGGGTGCAGCAACGGGTGACCAGGCCGGCAGAGGGGCAGTTAGGAGTGACCTGGCCAGCAGCGGGGGGCAGTTAGGGGTGATCAGGCTGACACGGAGAGGCAATGAAGGGCAGTCAGGCTTGCAGGGGGTGGGGGGCAGTTAAGGGTGACCAGGCAGGTAGACAGGTGAGCAATTAGGAGCCAGCAGTCCAGGATTGTGAGAGGGATGACCGACTACCGGTTTAGGCCCATTCCCCGGGTTGGGCCTAAACCGGCAGTCAGACATCCCTGAGGGGTCCCGGATTGGAGAGGGTTCAGGCTGGGCTAGGATATAGTGTGTATACACACACACACACACACACACACACACACACACACACACACACACACTAGAGGCCTGATGCATGAATTCGTACATGTGTGGGGTCCCTCGGGGTGGCCTGCGGGGATCGGGCCCCAGCTCGTGCCCCCGCTATGGCCTGGTGCTGCCCCCTCACCTGATCCACCATCCTGCCTGCAAAATGATCGATCAGGGCTGGGCCTCCTGCCCAGCTCCCTTAACGCCAGGGAGCCAGGAGGTGGCCCTGCCTCCTGCCACTCCCACTGGTCGCTGTCTGCAGGATGACCAGCGGGGCAATTGGGCCCCCAGTTGCACCCACCTTGGCTTGGCGCCGCCCGCTCACCTCCACCATCCTGCTGTGGTCCTGCTGTTGTCGGGGCCCATTGGGGACAGCAGCGCCTCCACTGCCACCCACTCCAGTGCCATGTTCCATGCCGCCCCCTGGTGGTCAGCGCATGTCATAGCGAGCAGTTGAACTCCCCGTTGAACATTTTGCATATTAGGCTTTTATTATATAGGAAGGATACTAGAGGCCTGGTGCACAAATTCATGCACAGGTGGGGTCCCTCGACCTGGCAGGGGGGAGGGACCACAGCCAACGATGGGGTGGCGGGCTGCAGGAGGTTGGCTGTGGAAACCCACTGATGACCAGGGGGCAGCGTCTGCCCCCTGGTGGTCGGTGCACGTCATAGCTACCAGCCAGTTCGCCAGTCGGCTGGTTGTAACAGTCACTTAGGCAGATATACTGTATATACTTGACAAATGTGCCTGTCGTCCTTGCGCAAAGGCCATGCTGATCTCTGTATTGTTCCAATTTTAGCACATGTGCTGCCGATGTACATGTGCTGCCGGCTGGCATGGCTCAGTGATTGAGTGTCAACCTGTGAACCAGGAGGTCATGGTTCCATTCCTGGTCAGGGCACGTGCTCAGGTTGTGGGCTTGATTCCCAGTAGAGTCATTGATATTTCTATCTCTCTCTCCCTCTCCTTTCCTCTCTGAAATCAATAAAAGTATATTTTAGGAGGAGGAGGAGGAGAAGGAGGAGGAGGAGGAGGAGGGGAAAGAGGGGGAGGAGGAGGAGGGAGAAGAAGAAAGAAAGGAGTCAAGGATGACTTCAAGATTTTGACCATGAGCAACTGTCAGGGAAGGGTGAAGCTGTCGTTGACTGAGTAAGGGCAGACTGTGGGTGGGACAGTTTGTGAGTGGGGTAGAAAAGGAATAAAAAACATGATTTTGAACATATTAAGTTAACGATATCTAGAAGACAGCCAGGTAAGATGAGAAGGCAATTGGATATAAGAGCCAAATTCAGAGGCAAATTCTGGACTGGAGATATACATTTGGGAGTTATTTCTGTCTTGATCGTAAAGAGACTAGATGGGATCACCAAGGGAGTGCTCTAATTTCATCAAACACCCACTATATGCCAGGCAGTGTGCCAGCCGTTGGGAATGAGGGATAAACAGGTCAGAGTCCCTGCCTTCCGGAGGCACCCAGCCCCGCGGAACAACCAGTCTCATTATTTTATCATGGCTCTAGATAGATGCTCTTCACCAGTTGCATCGCTCCTGTCATTCACCAGGCTTGGTTCTGTGCAATTGCAGACCCTTTCCAAAGAAACCTTACCCAACTTCAAAGCGTCAAGGATTGTCATATGAACAGATGATCATAAGCCTTTTATTTTCTAGACCAGCTCTGATTTTAAACGTTGAAATGTTAGAAAGGGGCAGTATTGAATGCCCAGTTCAATAGGAGTTAGTGCACTGACAGCAAATAGCTCCAGACGTCAGGGATCGTGTCTTCTTGTTTATTGCTATAAACCCAGGGCCTAGATCGGTTCTTAGCTCCTAGGATGTGATCAATAAATATCTGTTGAATGGATGAGTGACTTGGTAAGATTTTTATGATGCAATATATTTTAAATAGGTGAAATATTTTGATTTGAGACTTTGGGCAGGTGGTAACACAGAAGTGAGTCAGGTTTTTGCACCCATTCTTCAGCAGGAAGTGGAGTGTTAGAAGCAAAGAACACTCAGACTCGTTGGGAGAACATGTCCTAGGCTTAGACTGTAAGACTCAGAGGCTGTGCCAGCAGGGAAGGTGCAGTGTGCACTGCTTACAGCTCGACTCCCTGCCGTCTGGGGCCTGTGGGACTGGTACAGAGGATTCTTGTCTCACGGAAATGATCAGTGGCAGGAGGGCTCCGTGAGATGAGCTCTGTCTAATGCTGCAGTTAAGAGGGAATGTGGCAATATTTCTGGAAAACAATTCAGCTACCTCTAGGTGACATGGTTGAGTAACACTGAGGCAACCCCCAAAAGAAAATAACATGGAAATAAAATCAGAACAGAAATAACTAACCCTTAAAAGGATTAAGAGTCTCTGGGCCAGGATTTAATTTAAGCCAAAGCCTGACTGAAGGTATTAACACATCTGAAGAAAGACTATAAATCAGGAAGATTTGTTCAGCTCTTCAAGCCTAACAAACAGCAGGAGAACCCAACCACAGCAAAGACCCAGCACTACTGTGAGGCCCAAGCAGTTAACATACCCAAGAGTCCACACTTCTTCAGTGACAGACACAGAGCCCATTAACCATTACACAATTTGCCAATAACTCTAGGCCAATAAATTTGAAAATTTTGAAGAAATAAATAAATTCCTAGAAAAACTCAAGTTATCCAAAGGCATGTAAGAAAAAAGGGAAAATCTGAACAATCCTATATCTACTTAAGGAATCAACTCTATAAGTAAAAACTGTCTCACAAAGAAAACCTCAGTCTTAAGTGGGGTAGAGCTGATAAATTCTACCAAAGTCTATTTTCCCTCAGAAATTTCCAAACAAAAAAATCAGCAAATTGAATGCAACTCCTTTGTTGTATTCAGCAATATATAAATAGAATAATAAATCAAAACCAAGTTGGACTTATTCTAGGAATGCAAAGTTGGTTTAACATTACACAGCAGTAGCAAATCAAACAAATCCAGATAGTGTGGTGCAGAGATAGACCAAAACATCACTGAAATTGACCCAGAAACAATAGGAGATAACCTGATTTCCAATAAAGGTTCAACAAAAATTCAGTGGGGAAAGGATTGTTCTACAATAAATGATTCTTGCTCATATGAATTGGGCATTCATATGAAAAAAATACTTCTATCCCTACCTCGCCCCATACACAAAACTTAATTTGAATTAGCTCATAAACCTACATGTGATAAATAAAGCCACAGAGTTCCTAGGGGGGAAAAATAGGTAAATATCTTTATGAATTGGGATAGGATAGATTTCCTAAAAAGTTCACAAAGAGGCACTGTCCATGGAATAAACGATTGTTACATTGAACTTCATTAACGTGAAGAACTTTAGTTCATCAAAACACATTGTTAAGGTAAACTAAAAACTGGGAGAAGATATTCATAATATACATATTCAACAAAAGACATATTCATGACAAATAAAGAACTGCAAATCAATAAAAAATAATAACCCAATTAAAAGTAGGCAAAAGACTTGAAGAACTGTTTCACAGAAGAGGTTATCTAAAGGATCAATAAGTATATGAAAAAGTGTTCATCCCTGGCCAGGTGACTCAGTTGTTTGGAGTGTCATCCCGTACACCAAAAGGTTGTGAGTTCAATTTCCAGTCAGAGCACATACCTAGGTTGCAGATTTGATCCCTGGTCGGGATGCCTACAAGTGGCAACCATTAATGTAGAATTGAAAACAATATAGCAGATAACACCGAAGACTTTTATGTAGTTGGATTTATCAGTTTAAGCTGCATCTGGGCCATGTCTGAGGTGTTAGCCGGCTAAGCCTTAAGCGCCTGCCCGTTAAACCCTCCGCAATCAGAACACTTGCTTCACTAGGTTTTGCCGAATGCCAATCAGACTGGACTGAGCTAATCTCTTCCTGAAAATGTCATGGCAAATAGTGACCAGGACTCACCTGTCTCACCAGTCTGAGCGCTGGAGGGACACGACTCTGGCTGGCTGGCTCTGACGCAGACTTGCCACAGCACCCGAGTGAGTGACTTCGCCGCCCTGGGCCACACAGGGGCCCCTGGCTCCGGGTTCAAGCTACAGGCACCTGGGTCAGGACAGAGCTGAACGCTAACACCGAGGCAGCTGGTCGAGGTGTGGTCACTGTAGATTAAGCAGGATTTGGCCTTGGAACCAGAGAAGAGTCCGAGGGCCAAGGACACTGAATTTGCCGGTCACGTCGGGGGGCCATGTCTCCTGTAGGACCTGAGGCCAGAGGAAGGCTTCCACCTCCCATGCCTGGCCTACCGCCTGCCCAAGAGTTCACTGGTGGCCACTCCTCCGCTCTAAGACACTGAGTGCAGAGGCTCCTGGTAAAAGGCCGCTGTTAGCAGATAGAGTTGTGTGGCCACAGCCTGCTCATCAGTGACCTGGGTGCTCACTGTGACCTGGGAGCTCAGAGGTGACCTGGGAGCTCACTGTGACCTGGGAGCTCACTGTGACCTGGGAGCTCAGAGGTGACCTGGGAGCTCACTGTGACCTGGGAGCTCATCAGTGACCTGGGAGCCCAGTGACCTGGGAGCTCACTGTGACCTGGGAGCTCAGAGGTGACCTGGGAGCTCAGAGGTGACCTGGGAGCTCACTGTGACCTGGGGGCTCACTGTGACCTGGGAGCTCAGAGGTGAGCTGGGAGCTCAGAGGTGACCTGGGAGCTCACTGTGACCTGGGGGCTCACTGTGACCTGGGAGCTCAGAGGTGACCTGGGAGCTCAGAGGTGACCTGGGAGCTCACTGTGACCTGGGCGCTCACTGTGACCTGGGGGCTCACTGTGACCTGGGAGCTCAGAGGTGACCTGGGAGCTCAGAGGTGACCTGGGAGCTCACTGTGACCTGGGAGCTCACTGTGACCTGGGGGCTCACTGTGACCTGGGGGCTCACTGTGACCTGGGAGCTCAGAGGTGACTTGGGAGCTCAGAGGTGACCTGGGGGCTCACTGTGACCTGGGAGCTCACTGTGACCTGGGAGCTCACTGTGACCTTGGGGCTCACTGTGACCTGGGGGCTCACTGTGACCTGGGAGCTCAGAGGTGACCTGGGAGCTCACTGTGACCTGGGAGCTCAGAGGTGACCTGGGAGCTCAGAGGTGACCTGGGAGCTCAGAGGTGACCTGGGTGCTCACTGTGACCTGGGAGCTCAGAGGTGACCTGGGAGCCCACAGTGACCTGGGAGCTCAGAGGTGACCTGGGAGCTCAGAGGTGACCTGGGAGCTCACTGTGACCTGGGAGCTTAGAGGTGACCTGGGAGCTCAGAGGTGACCTGGGAGCTCAGAGGTGACCTGGGTGCTCACTGTGACCTGGGAGCTCAGAGGTGACCTGGGAGCCCACAGTGACCTGGGAGCTCAGAGGTGACCTGGGAGCTCAGAGGTGACCTGGGAGCTCAGAGGTGACCTGGGAGCTCATTGTGACCTGGGAGTTCAGAGGTGACCTGGGAGCTCAGAGGTGACCTGGGAGTTCACTGTGACCTGGAAGCCCAGTGGCTCTCTGGGCAGCTCTGAAAGGTGGGGTTTGCAGAGGCTGCCCTTGGACAGGAAGACTGTGCCTGGGGCCCAGGGGGGCTCAGAGCACTGATTTGGGAGAAGGGGTCCTTGTGTGACCATCCGGAGGGGTGTGGAGCGGCAGAGAGGAGCAGGGTACAGGCAGGGTCTCTGCTCACCTCCCCTGCTCCCCCCTGCCCGGTGCCCGGTGCCCGGTGCCCGGTGCCCGGTGCTGGGTTAGGCCGCACTCCTTCCGTGGGCCCAGCCTCCCACCGCTGGGGAACCTGGAGCCTTTGGAGTCTCCTGCTGATTTCTGTGCTAACCAACTCCACCCGGGCATTCGGGCCTCCTCCCCAGGACCCTCCCCCTCCAGCTCTGCCCACAGGCCCTGCGAGGTTTCTCTGAGCGAAAGTATTGGGATGTGCCAGGTGGTTCTCAACCGGGGCCTCTCTCCCAAGTTGGGGTTTAGGCCCAGCCGAGCTGGGAACTCTCTCAACCCCCACACCTCCAGGTTCCAGCGGGGCTCCACTTTGAGGCTTCTTTGCTGCCCTGGGCTCACTGAGCCCCACCCCCCCCCCCCCCCCCCCGCCACACACACACAGACACACACACACACACAGACACACACACACAGACACACACACACACACACAGACCCCCCTGGCGGAAGCCTCTCCGCTGTGCCAGCCCTGCAAGCTCCTCCGTCTCGTCTCCGGGTGGCACGCCCGTTCTCAGCGCTGGCCCCGAGGCCGGAGTGCGGGCGCCACCTCGTGGCCAGTGCCTTCCTCGCACGGAGCGCTGACCCTTGACTGGCCGCTGCCTAGTCCAAAGCTTGGGTGGAAGACCCGCTGTCCAGGCCTCCTGCCCTGACGCCCCAGCGGCTCCAGGACAGGCCACTGGGGCCCAGGGCCTCCTTCCAGGAGACACATTAGCCCTCGGACAGGGCAGGCCCGCTGGTCCCATTCCTGCAGGTCCCGCGCCCTTTGCCGTAGGAGCTGAAAGTTGGCAGCTGTTACCACCATGAGCTTGAACAGCAGCCCTGCATCCCCTCCAGGAAGGTGACCTCGGCCCTGACCTGGACGCCTCCCCTCAGGCCCCGGGGCGCCCTCTCCCCACACTCACCCCGCCTGGGAGGGGGTCACGCAGGCTCAGGCCATCGCCCGCAGCGCCCAGTGCCCAGCCTCCACCTGGGAGCCACGTGCCGGCTCAGATGGATGTGAGGCCGGCGGGACCCTGACCGGGGAGCTGACAGGCCCCCGTATCCTGAGAGGCGCAGCGGGGAGAGGGGAGGCCGGCGCTCCTGTGTCTGAAGAGGACTCACGTGTGGAGAGGCCACGGGACAGAGCTCTGCTTCCGGAGGCACCGCTGGTCCAGGGGCAGAGCTGCAGGAAGCACACGGCCTGCGGTGCCTTTGCTGAGGCACCGAGGTTCCAGGGCGCGTCCTTGGGGCAGAAGAGCCAGACCAGGCAGCTGGAGTCCTTCCAACCAGGAGAAGCTGCTTGGCTGGCCTCCCGTGGGTGCTGGTGGCCTCATGTGGGCGTTGGTGGCCTCCTGTGGGCGTTGGTGGCCTCCCGTGGGCATTAGTGGCCTCCCATGGGCGTTGGTGGCCTCCTGTGGGTGCTGGTGGCCTCCTGTGGGCGTTGGTAACCTCCCGTGGGCGTTGGTAACCTCCCGTGGGCGTTGGTAGCCTCCCGTGGGTGCTGGTGGCCTCCTGTGGGCGTTGGTGGCCCTTCGTGGGCGTTGATGGCCTCCCGTGGGTGCTGGTGGCCTCCTGTGGGCGTTGGTGGCCCTTCGT
Source organism: Myotis nattereri (assembly GCF_964212035.1). Classification (NCBI taxonomy): domain Eukaryota; kingdom Metazoa; phylum Chordata; class Mammalia; order Chiroptera; family Vespertilionidae; genus Myotis; species Myotis nattereri. The sequence goes on along the minus strand of NC_138095.1, from coordinate 3,014,767 downwards.
GGGCATTGGTGGCTTCCTGTGGGCGTTGGTGGCCTCCTGTGGGCGTTGGTGGCCCTTCGTGGGCATTGGTGGCTTCCTGTGGGCGTTGGTGAACTCCCATGGGCGTTGGTGGCCTCCCGTGGGTGTTGGTGGCCTCCCGTGGGCGCTGGTGGCCTTCTGTGGGCACTGGTGGCCTCCCGTGGGCGCTGGTGGCCTCCCGTGGGTGCTGGTGGCCTCCTGTGGGCATTGGTGGCCTCCTGTGGGCACTGGCTTCCCGTGGACCTGCCCTCAGATCCGGGCCCGGACAGAGCTCGAGCCAGCTGCCCCGCCTTGCACCCCCCTTCAGGGCTGCTCCAGGGAGGAGATGTGGGCAGGGCTATGCAGGTGCCCTAATACTGTCTCCTTTGGGGGGGCAGGCTTCCCTGCCCGGGCCCCAAATGTGCTCGACCATTCCCAGAACTTTCTGCAGTGCAGGGGCGAGGCCTGGCCTAGCCAGCAACCACAGCAGCTTGGGGCATATTTGTCTCAGCGCACCTGGGGCCTCCAGCAGGAGGGGATGGAAGAGCCCCCCATCCTCTCCTCCCCCAGGCACTGCCCCCGGCTGACAGCCAGTGCTCCCTGTCAGCCTCCTTCCAGCCTCTCTGGTCTGGTCTGAAGCCCCGCCTTAGCTTTCCTCCAGTCGTGGAGGCAGGTAGGGTGCTCCGAGTCCTGGCACACCTTGTCCAGCCTGAGGGCTGCGTGATCCTGGTGGCCTCCCTGCCGGGCACCCGAGGGTGAAGCCTGAGCTGCCAGCCACTCCGGCCCACCTCCCGGCTGCCCACCTCTGAGTCACACAGGCTGTGCGTGTCCTGCGGGTTGTAATGAAGCCTGCAGACCAGGTGGCTTAAAACAGCAGAAACTTGCTCCCTCGTAGTTCTGTGGCTGAAGTCCAAGGCCAGGGTGGACGCCCTTCCCACTTCCCCCTCCTTGTGGCCCTCAGTCCCACACCCTTTGTTTCAGGCACATCCCTCAGTCTCTGCCTCATTGTCACATGCCCCTCCTCCCCCCCCCCGTGTACACCCCCTCCCTCCTTTGTGTGACTGTCTTCAGATGGCATTTGCTCTTCTTGTAAGGACCTGACCACACTGAGCCAGGCCACCTGGGGACCTCCCCTCACCTTGACGCCACCTGCAGGGACCCCAGCAGGGGAGGCGCACCCAGGTGTGGGGTTAGTGTCTTTGGGGCACAGCTCCCCCACAAGGGGGAGAGGCGGAGCTGGGGGCAGATAAGCTGGGTTTCAGATTTGACGTTTCTTTGAAGTCTCAGTGTTTAATCCTGGAAACTCCTGCGTTGGGAAGCACTCTCTATTATACATGATGCATGTCTAAAGTGAACCAGCATTCCTGCTGTGGCTGTAGACGCAGCCAGGGCCCAGCACACCGCAGCCCACAGCACAGCAGGCTCAGCACTGTCCCTGCGAACCCACATCGGACCAGCTTACCCGGAGCACCTCCCGGGCGGGCCCTGGGGAAGGGCGATCAGTCGGTGGCTTCACGAGCCTCCAGGCATTTCCAGGTTCTCTCCAGGGAATGTATCCCCAGTGGCAGACGCATAACCCATAAATCCATGCGGTCCCCACCGCCCCGGGGGCAGGTGTAGTTAAAGCAAGAGGAAATGAGGCTGCGGATGAATGGTCTGCTGACGTCACACCTCAGGGCGGGGAACTGAGCTGCAGGGATGAGGTCAGCTGACGTCACACCTCAGGGAGGGCAACAGCGCAGGGACATGTCTGCTGACGTCACACCTCAGGGCGGGGAACTGAGCTGCAGGGATGAGGTCAGCTGACCGGCACCTCTGAGCGAGGGCCCAGCAGCGGGGAATGGGCGGTGAGGGAGGGAGAGACGTGTGCCCGGCCCTCCGCGTTGGGGGGGATTCTGTGCTGCTGTGAAATCAGGGACATGAACCCTGAAACACCCCCCCTTTCCACCTGCGAGAATCACGCGATATTCACTGAGAGAAGAAAGCCCGCACAGGAGCGCGTGTGGGCGGACTCTCTCCGCCGCTAGGGGAGTGGGTTCTGGGGGGAGTGGGTTCTGGGGGGCGGGGGGGAGTGGGTTCTCGGGGGCGGGGAGGCTGCTGGCACAAGGATTTCCAGAGGCCCCGGGAGGATGAGACGTGGTAGAAGCGTATGTGCGTGAAACTGTACGCCTCGGTTTCTCAAGTCCCATACCCGCCCCCCCCGCCCCCCAAGAAGAAGCGGGAGCCGGGAGCAGAGCCAGGGCCCGGGCGAGTGCAGCCGGAGCCCGCAGCCAGGCCAGGCAGGGGCAGGGATCTCAGCTCGCCCCGCGCGGTGGCCACACCTCTCTGGCCCCCGGCCGCTCCCAGGTGTGGCGACAGGTCCCTGCTGGGAGCGGCTGGTCCTTCTCCTCCCGTCCCTCCCAGGAGCGCGGGGAACAGACCGGAGAGCCTGAGCCTGCCGCTGGGGCGATGGCTCCCGGCTCCGCCTCATCACCAGGAACCCGCTGGTCTAGAGCCGCAGCTCCGCCAGGAGGGCTGCCCCAGCTCTGGGGCCAGGAGGGGACCTAAAGCGCTTCCGGGCCTTTCCCCGCCGCCCCCTCCGGGCCCCCCATCCCCGCAGCCGGACCCCTAACGCCCAGGCCAGCCCCGCCCAGTGCCCCTGGGAGCAGCCCACACCAGCAAACTGGTCCCACAGGAGCGTCCTCGAGCCCTAGAGAGGAGCCATGGAGCCCCGGGCGGTGGGGACAGGCGGTCCGCGTGCTGCGTGTGTGCGTGTGCATTGTGTGTGTGCGTGTGTGCCTGTGCATGTGCGCGTGTGTGCACGTGTGTGCCTGTGCATGTGCGCGCGCGTGTGCATTGTGTGTGCGTGTGCGTGTGTGCATGTGTGAGCGCGCGCGTGTGTGCATGTGCGTGCGTGTGCGTGTGTGTGCGTGTGCCTGTGCTCGCGCGTGTGTGTATATGTGTGCATGTGTGTGCGTGTGCATGTGCGCGTGTCTGTGTGTGTGAGCCCCTCGCGCCCATCAGCCCACAGCTGCCTGCCGCTTCCCACCGGTCCTGCCGGGCCCTCCCTGTAAGCCACCCCGGCCTCGGTGGGTGAAGCCAGGACGCCTGTTGCCCCCTGAGGCTGCTGCGGGTACCCCGCGCCTTTCCCGCCGCCGGAGCCAGCTCCAGGGGGGGGCACGATAGCCTCCGGAGCCCCAGGGCTGGCAGCTGGGTCCTGTCCCCTCAGCGTGCGGGGAGCAGCCTGGTCTCGCCCACAGGACCCGGGTTTCCCGGCAGGGTTACCAGAGGGAGCCGCGGAGGCGACCCATGGGGGGTTGGGGGGAGGGGGGAAGGCGTGGTGAGCCCTTTGGCCTGCTGCTAGGCTGCTGGCCCTTAGCTGTGCTCCCGGTCCTGCCCTGAGAGCTCAGCGGCTGTGTTTGAGGGTCTTTGACGCGGTCTTCTTTTTTTAAAAAAAAAAATAATTTATTATTTTTTAAATCCTCACCTGAGGATTTCCCCCCCACCCCCATTTTTAGAGAGAAATGGAAGGGAAGCAGTGAAGGAGGGAGGGAGGGAGAGGGAGAGATACTGATTGGTTGCCTCCTGCATGGCCCTGACCAGGGCCAGAGATCAAACCTGCAACCCAGGTATGTGCCCTTGACCAGGAATCGAACCCGTGACCCTTCAGTGTGAGGGTCCTATGCTCTAACCACTGAGCCACCGGCCAGGTCTACTTGTTTTGAGGTTGGGTAACTTGCCCAGGTCTCCCAGCCAGGAAGTGGTGGGGCGGGGCTGCCTGCTGTCCCAGTGGGTGGGTGGAGTGGACATGGGTGATGACAGGGACACGGTGAGTGTCTGAAACTGAGCTGCCCCCGGCACCCGACCCCGAGGTGGTGGTCTGGGGTGATGCCAGGTGGGGGTGCAGCCCTCCCTAGGACAGGAGGAGCACAGCGAGAGCAATCACTGCCCTGGCCGAGGCCCCCCCCGAGCGGGGCTCCACGGTGGTGATGGCCGGGAATAGAGACTCCCCACCACGCCCTGGTCCCATGCCAGGCCTCCTATGGCTCCCGTGATGCCAAGTGCCTCAAGAGACGTTCACAGCTCTGTGGGCCAACCTGACCCTCTCCCTGTCCTGCCCTGCCTCGGCTCACGGCTTCCACACAGTGTGGGAACTCCCTCTCGCTGCCGCCTCCCTTGTCTGTGTCCCTGTCATTCTGTGGGAACTTGGGGGTAAACACATGGGCCAGTCTGCCCTGGCACCAAGATCCAGCACCCGCACTGGCCTGCCTGGCAGTGATGCCAACCCCAGGGTCAGAGGCAGGGCTAGGCGAGGGGTTTGAGCCATGATCTGACCTGAGGCTTTGCAGGTCCAAGAGGAAAGTGGTTGTGTGGGTCCGAGAGGGAGGTGGTGCAGGTCCAAGAGGGAGGTTCTACAGGTCAGAGACGGAGGTTCTAAAGGTCAGAGAGGGAGGTCAAAGAGGAAGGTGGTTGTGTGGGTCAGAGAGGGAACCTGTGTGGGTCAGAGAGGGAAGTTGTGTGGGTCAGAGAGGGAGGTTTAAAGGTCAGAGAGGGAGGTTGCCAGAAGCCAGTTCCAGCATGTCGGCAGGGTTGAATCATCTGGAGATGGCTGAGGGCATTCCCCCAAACCTGAAATGGATGCATAAGTTGATTGCTTACTGCCAGACAGATCAGGACATTTCAATCTACATGTTATTGCCTCCTACTGGCCAAACATCTGAACAGCCATAGGCAGATTCACCAATCTGACAATGCTTCTGTATACAAACCCTGGCCTTTGAAGTGTATATCTACCTTGCCTTAGGACAAATCCTATCTAATAAAGAGTAATATGCAAATTGACCATACTCTAACACACAAGATGACCGCCTCCATGTGGACACAAGATGGCCAGCAGGGGAGGGCAGTTGGCGGGGGGTGGGGGTGGGGGGAAAGAGACCAGGCCAGCAGGGGAGGGCAGTTAGGGGCGACCAGGCTGGCAGGGGAAGGCAGTTGGAGGCAACCAGGCCTGCAGGGGAGGACAGTTAGGGGTGCCTAGGCTGGCAGGGGAGGGCAGTTATGAGCAATCGTGCTGGCAGGGGAGCAGTTAGGTATCAATCAGGGTGGCAGGGGAGTGGTTAGGGGATGATCAGGCTGGCAGGCAGAGGCAGTTAGGGGCAATCAGGCAGGCAGGCAGGCAGGCGAGTGGTTGGGAGCCAGCAGTCCTGGATTGTGAGAGGGATGTCAACTCCCTGTTTAGGCCCAATCCCACTAGGATCAGGCTTAAATGGGCAGTCGGAAATCCCTTGAGGGGTCCCAGATTGGAGAGGGTGCAGGCTGGATTGAAGGACACCCCCCACACACGAATTTTGTGCACCAGGCCTCTAGTCTATATAATAAAAGGCTAATATACAAATCGACTGAAAGGCAGAACAACTGGTCACTATGATGAGTACTGACCGCCAGGGGGCAAATGCTCAATGCAGGAGCTGCCCCCTGGTGGTCAGTGTGCTCCCATAGGGGGAGTTCAGCTCAGCCAAAAGCCTGGCTCACAGCTGGTGAGCAGCGGCAGTGGCAAGAGCCTCTCCTGCCTCCACGGCAGCGCTAAGGATGTCCGATTGCTGGCTTAGGCCCGCTCCCCTGGCTGAAGCTGACAGTCGGACATCCCCTGAGGGCTCCCAGACTGCGAGAGGGTGCAGGCCAGGCTGAGGACACCCCTCCCTCAGTGCACAAATTTGGTGCACTGGGCCTCTAGTTGTGTTAATAAATAGCAAAGGGTCCTGAGACAAGGAGAACTTGGTTTCTGTAGCCAAGCTCCTCTGGCCCCCAAATGCCTTCCAAAATTATGTTTCATCTCTGGACTCTTGATTAATTTATACACAGCACTTCTCCAGATTCCTGAACCCTTTAGATGCTGAATTAAGACCACCGGCAGGAGGTGGTTGGGCAGGTCAGAGAGGGAGGTTGTGAAGGTCAGAGACAGAGGTTGTGGGGGTCAGAAAGGGAGGTTGTGTGGGTCAGAGGGATGTTGTGTGGGTCAGAGGGACGTTGTGCGGGTCAGAGAGAGGTTGTATGGGTCATACACAGGCCTTGTGACCATCACAGCCTCATGTAGGGGTGTGGTGGGACAGGAACTGAAGGAGAAGGAAATGAAACACAAGATGCTTGAGTCAGGGGGGGGAGGGGAGCAGGGCCTCCTCTGTGCCCCTCCTGGGCCAGCAGCCCTCAGGCCTGGACACCAGTCCTGTCCACATGCCCTTTTGCCCGAGTCAGGGGTGACCCCAGCAAACCCCCCGCGGCTGCTATGCTCCGTAGGGCTCCATGATGCCTGGGAGGGCGGTGAACAAAGTGGGCACCCCTGGGCCCCACCTGCCGGTGCCTCCCACCCCGCCCTGATCCCGCTCATGGGCAGGGCTCAAGGAGGACCTCCTGGGATGCTTCTCACAGCGCCTGTGCTCCCCCAGGAGAACACGGCTGCCTCTCCTGGTTCCCTTTTTAAATAAGTTGTTATTCATTTTAGAGGGAGAGGGAGAGAGAGAGCGGGAGGGGGAGGGGGAGAGAGGAAGGAAAAGGGAGAGGGAGGGGGAGAGGGAGAGAGAGAGGGAGGAGAGGGAGAGGGAAAGACAGGGAGAAGGAGAAAAAGAGGGAAAGGGAGAGGGAGAGAGAGAGTAACATCTATGTGAGAAATATCCATCGTTGCCTCCTGTACCCGCACCAACCAGGGATCAACCCCAACCCAGAGACATGCCCTGAGCAGGAACCAAACAGTCAACCATCCTCAACAGCAGCTGCCTCCCGGTCCCCTTTGAGGTCCTGGTACAGGTTCAGGAGCACAGGGTGGGGGTCTGAGGCCCTGGGGTTAGGAAAGCAGATGCCCTGGGCTTTGTAGTATGATATGAGATCTGGTATTGTGATTCCTCCAACTTTGTTTTTCTTTCTTAAGATTGATGCAGCTATTCGGGGTCTTTTTTGATTTCATATAAATTTTTGGAGTGTTTGTTCTAGGTCTGTGAAGTATGCTGTTGGTATTTTAATAGGGACTGCATTGAATCTGTAGATTGCCTTGGGTAGTGTGGACTTTTTAATGATGTTGATTCTACCAATTCATGAACACGGTATATTCTTCCACTTGTTTATACCTTCTTCTATCTCTTTTGTCAATGTCCTGTGGTTTTCTGAGTACAGGTCTTTGCCTCCTTGGTTAAGTTTATTCCTACGTATCTTATTTTTGTTGTTGTTGTTGCAATGGTAAATGATATTGTTTGTTTAGTTTCTCTTTCTGAGAGTTCATTATTGGTGTATAAAAATGCCATCGATTTCTAGATGTTGATTTTGTATCCTGCTACATTGCCAAATTCATTTATTAAATCTAGTAGTTTTTTTGGTGAAGTCTTTGGGGTTTTCTATGTATGATATCATGACTGGGGACCTGAGGCTACGCCCCCTCCTGGTGCCAGGCTGGGGGACTTGAGGATGCCCCACTGCCCAGCAGGGCTTGATGGGGGTGGGGTCGGCCAGGTCTGGGTTTCGCCCAATGGGGGTGGGGCTGGCCGAGTCTGGGTCTTGTGCAATTTCAAGGTGCACGCGGATGGGCAGGGACCTGACTCTGGGTCCTGTGGCATGCCCCAGACTCCGACAGGAGGGAGATTTTCATATATATTTTTACTAATTTTCTTTCATCTCTGACACTTCTATTATAGAGAAAGGGCAAATAGCAATATTAAAATATTTCCTCTAATTAATTCCCTTTTAATGTGCATGAATTTTGTGCACCGGGCACTAGTCATAATAATAAAAGGCGAATATGAAAATGGTTGTCCCGCCATCGTGCTGTAATTACCAATCAGCAAGGACCTGAGGCCGCCACCCCCTGAGGCTGCACCCACCCCCGGCACTGGGGCTGGGGACCTGAAGCTGTGGCCCCCTGAGGCCATGCCCCCTCCCCCAGTGCTGGAGCCTGGTGACCTGAGGCCACGCCCCACACCCCAGCGAGGCTTGACGGAGGAGGAGCCAGCAGTGCCGGAAGCCGTTCCATCCTTGCTGCTTGACACAGTCGCTGCAGGGTAGAAACATCTGCACAGCATGTGTTGCAAGGGATGTGGCGTATATGGCATACCGTTCTTAATATGTTTGCTCCCCTTCTTAGCGCTTGTGTTCTTACCAGGGCCACCTCCCTGGGAAGGGTGTTTCCCCAGCTGGGAATGTTTCCCTAGAGTTAGGGATTAACGGGACTAGGGAAGGGAATAAATCAGTAAAACCCCCTTGTGTTACAGAAATACAGTGTACCACTTATGAGGAACTCAGACTAAGACTGTTAGCAATAAATTTAGGACTTTCCAGGCCCACAGCCCCAGGGGTCTGCACACCAGAGGAAGTACCAAAGCCTACGCCCCTTAAAACCCGCTGACGCAGTGCAGTCCCAAGGAAGACCACCAGTAAGGCTAAAAGGACAGCTATCAAACAGCTAAAGAAATACCGCTGCAAACAATGCAGGCAGCTCCTTATCTAAACATCTTATGCAAGGTACGCAACCACAAAGACTTAAACTAACTGCCAGGCAGGTAGTGAATCACCATAGCTAAGAACAGTCACACTTAAGCTACACAACCTTTACTTAGGCCAGTGGTCAGCAAACTGCGGCTTGTGAGCCACATGCGGCTCTTTGGCCCCTAGAGTGTGGCTCTTCCACAAAATACCGACTTCTGCACATGGGCCACGAAGTTTCAATCACACTGTACATGCGCTCCCGCACGTGGTATTTTGTGGAAGAGGCACACTCAAGGGGCCAAAGAGCCGCATGTGGCTCGCAAGCCGCAGTTTGCCGACCACTGACTTAGGCTATGGAATAGGAAAACCTCCTTCAGGTATTTCCTTATAGCTTAACAGTAGAGCAATAGAATAGTAACCTTAGAATAGAAATAACAAACTAGTCCTTATAATGGAACACAGAGACTAACCTTTAGAATAGAATGTAGAAACATAGACAATAGATAAGATTAAAATCAGCAGAGCTAAATAGAAATAAGATTTTTAGCAAAAAATCTGTAAACATAAAACAAGAAAATGTAAAAGGTCAAAGGAGGGCCCAAAACATACCGTGACGTAACTATAGAGGCGTGCTTACAGAATCAAATAGTATAAATACAGCTGTAACAGGGCAATAAAGAAGAACCTGATTATTCTGATCATCTGAATGCTGTCTCCATTCCCTTCATTCTTCACTGACACCGTCCACACCTTTGGGAACTCCTGGACTGCTGGGTCTGGGTCTCGCCCAATGGGGGTGGGGCTGGCCGGGGCTGGGTCTCACATGATTTTGAGGTATGCATGGGTGGGTGGGGAATTGACTTTGGGTCCTGCGGTGCACCCCAGACTCTGACAGGAGGGAAATTTTCATATGCATTTTACTAATTTTCTTTTACTTCTGACACTTCCTATTATAGAGAAAGGGTAAGTAGCAATATTAAAATATTTCCTCTAATTAATTCCCTTTTAATGTGCATGATTTTCATTCACCGGGTCACTAGTCATAATAATAGAAGGCTAATGTGCAAATGGTTGTCACGCCGTCACACCATAACGACTGATCAGTACGGACCTGCACTGCGTGGCACTGGGCCGGGGCTGGGAGACCTGAGGCCGTGCAACCCACCCCAGCGTCGGGGCCTGGGGACCTGAGGCCACACCCCCGCACCCTGGCGTCGGGGCCAGGGGCCTGAAGCTGCAACCCTCTCTGTCTGCGCCCCCTGCCTGGTGCTGGGTGACCTGAGGCCGCATCCCCCACCCCAGCATCAGGGCCAGGGAACCTGAGGCTGCACCCTCCCACCCCGGTGCCATGCCAGGGGACCTGAGGCCTTGCCCCCTGCCCCAGCTCCAGGACATGAGGCTGTGTCCCCTACCTGGTGGGGCTTTGTGGGGGTGGGGCTGGCCAGACACTTCTATTATAGAGAAAAGGAAAATAGCAATATTAAAATATTTTCTCTAATTAATTCCCTTTTGATGTGCACGAATTTCATGCACCAGGTCACTAGTTCACATATAAGAAACTTAACTCCCTATTCACATAAATATGTGTGTTCTAAGATTTAAAATAATATTATTTTTTCAGATTAATTCAGGTGCTATATCTATCAGATTATAAGTCCCCCTATCACTAGTGCCCTTCCCCCCAGCCCCCTAGGGCCTTAGGCCCCTGACCCTGACCCATTAGCTGATTGGATCAGATTTATTAAATCAGTTTATTGGGTTAGCTGATTAATTCATATAATTGGATCAGAGTGCTTAAATCAGCTGCTTGCATTATTTTACTTAATCGGTTCGATTAGGTTTTGCTTTTGTTGGTTGGATTAGGTTGATCAGATCAATTTGTAGAATTAGGTTGCTACATCATTAGAGTGGATTTGGTAGATTGAATCAGTGTATTCCAGTAGGTAGATTAAAACAGTAGATCATATTATGTAGAACAAATCAGTAGATCGAAAAAGCCAAATTAGATTAAGTAGATTAAATCAGTATTATCTTAGGTAAAATAAATCAGTGTTAGATGTGATTATTTATATTTGATAAGTATATTAGATTATGTAGCTTAAATCGGTAGATTCTATTAGATAGATTAGATTAGGTGGTTTAAATCAGTACATTAGATTCGGTATTTTAGATCAGATGGTTAAATCAGTGGATTAGATTAAGTAGATTGAATCAACAGATTAGATCGAATTGTTTAGATTACCAGGGTGCTGTTCTCAGAATATCCACAAGAGGGCACTACAGAAAAGAAGATTTATAATGGCAGCGGGGTAAGTGGATGCGACACAGATTCCCTCCCAGGACCAAACGGGAATTATAACTAAAAATAAAAATAAATTTTAAAAATCTGGAATAATCAACTGAAGACTAGCTGGAGAGAACCTTAATAACCAAGGATCGAAAATGGAGACGGCATAGGGACTGGTAGAAAGGGCAGAGCCAGGAGGGGCTGGCCTGACTCCCAACACAGCAGCCGAAGTTCTGGGGAAATCTCTCAGATGTGTGTGTGTGTGTGTGGGGGGGGGGGCACTGAGGACTCTAGGGTCTCATCCCGAGCTGCCCCCTCTTCCCGGCAGAGAGCCCCAGAGCTGAGACAATGCCCACAGAACAGCTGGCTGTGAAAAGCAGCAGGGCGCTCCCCGCTAGGGAGAGGGGCTGGAAGTGCAGGCACCCTCTTAAAGGGCCAGTGCACAAAATTTAGCGTGCAGCCACACCTTGGGCTCCGGCACAGGGAGGGCAGCGTGGACTGGAAAACCTCCCCCACACCTGTGCACGGTTGCCGGAGGCTACTCAAGACTGAATCCAATCAGTCTACAGGCAGAGATGGGTTTCTGGAGGCTTTGAGCCTTTGCCAGAACTAAGTACGCAAAAACAGCCTTGGACACTGCCCTGCATTAGAGGTTGGGAGGCATAGCACATGTAACTAGTACATCAACTAATTAATCCCTTACTAGGGTGTTGATCTCAGAGTGTCCACAAGACGGAGCAATTGCAAATCCTCCCCTACTCTTAGAATGTTCACAAAGGATGCCTTACTAGGGGGAGGGTGCTGTTCTCAGAAAGGCCAAAAGAGGGCCCTACTGGGACTCCCCTTTACTAATTATGCTTAATAATTACGGCCCGCGGGCCGGATCCGGCCCATTTGAAATGAATAAAACTATTGAAAAAAAAGACCGTACCCTTTTATGTAATGATGTTTACTTTGAATTTATATTAGTTCACATAAACACTCCATCCATGCTTTGGTTCCGGCCCTCCGGTCCAGTTTAAGAACCCATTGTGGCCCTCGAGTCAAAAAGTTTGCCCACCCCATAACAGCTAAGTCATGGTTTTGAATTTTTGCTGAGTCCTGGTTCCGAGTTTTTGCTGAGTGGTGCTGGTGTCATGCCAGCGGGTTTTCCTGAGTCATCCATTTCCTCTAACCCCTCGCTTCACTCCAGAATCTCTCCATTTCCTGTGATCTCTTGCTTCTTTCCGGAATCTGTTTTTTTCTGATTTCCTGTTTCTCTCATAAATCTCTCTTTTCTCTGATCTCTCACTTCTTTCCTTATTCTCCCCATTATCTCTGAACTCGTGCTACTCTCCCGAATCTCTCTGTTTCCTCTGAAATCACACTTCCCCCATGAATCTCTCCATTTTCACTGAACTCTGGCTTCTTATCACTTTTCTCCAGAATTTCTCCATTTTCTCTGATGAATCACTTTGATCCTAAATCTGTTTTCTCTGATCTCCAGCTTCTTGCCTCCTTGTCTCCATTTTCCCTGACGGCTCACTTATCTCCTCATTCTCTTTGTTTTCTGTGATCTCTGGCTTCTTTCCTGAACCTCTCCATTTACTCTGATCACTCATTTGTTTCCTTATTCTCTCCATTTTCTCTGAACTCTCACTTCTCTACAAAATTTTACCATTTCCTCCCATCTCTCACTTCCTTCCTTAATCTCTCTGCTTTCTGTGACCTTTTGCTTATCTCCTGAATTTCTGTTCTCTCTGATCTGGGGCTTTTCTCCTGGAGTTTAACCTCTGACCTTTATCATGTGAACTTTGATCTCCTATCCTAGACTTCTAGCCTCTGATCCTTGACCTCTGAACTTCTATCTCTGGCCTTTGACTTTTGACCCCTGACCTTTGACTTTAAGCTACTATCATTGGCCTTGAAATTTGAGCTCTGGCCCTTGATCCTTAACACCAAGCCATGATGTCTGACCATTAACCTTCCTTCATTGAGCTGGAATCTCATGCCTTAGTGCTTAATCATTGACACTTAAATGTTGATCTTTGACCTGTAACCCTTGACCTTTGACCTCTGACTGAATTTCACATTGACCCCTGAATTTTGAACTCTGACTTCTGACCCTTGAGTTCTGACAACTGGTGCCCAAGACTTGTGCCTCGGTCTTTAACCCCTGATATGACACTTGAACCCTGATACTTAAGCCTTGTGCCTTGACTGACATTTTAACTATGAGCCTTGACCTCTGAACCTTAATCTTTGGCCTTTGAACCTTGAACTCTGACCCTTGACTTTTGACCCTGACCCTGATGAACTCGCCCTCTTCCTCTAAAATTCTAATCTAACCTAAATGAGGATAAATATAATTAGAAAAAATTAAGCACTATAAAATTACGCAATGATGACACACTTTTACACACGAGAAGATGCATGAGGCTCATGTTGACAAATCAGAGCAATCTCTTCCAAAGCCAAAACAATGACAAATTAATACACAAATGATTTTTTTCTTTGACATTAGAATCTTCTATGCCCTGAAAGAAGCTACCGAAAGAGCAAAAAGAGAGCCTATGAAATGCAAGAAAATAGTTGCAAATATCTCCAATATCACTTGTTATCCAAAATCAAGAATTTATAAAAAGCATGAACAAAATAACAAATAACTGAATTTTTTAGATGATCTGAAATAATCCCTTCTCCAGAAAAGACACACTGAAGGCATACAAAAATGTGGCAGGTTTGATTACAGGAAAGGGCACATCCAGGAGGCAACCGATCAATGTTTTTCTCTTTCTCTGTCTCCCCCTCCCTCTCTCTCTCTAAATATAGTAAGTATGCAATTGTAGGCGTAAAAGGAAGCAGACAGGTTATTTAAGGTAAAGATGAACTTTGTCAGGAAAGTTTCTGTTCTACAAACTGCTTTTCGTTACAAAGTTTTAATTTCAGACCATCCTCTGTGGTTATTTTCGGTCTCTGAGTGAGCAAGGCCGCCATGCAGTCCTCCCCTGAGCTTGTCAGGTTATGATTTGGCCCCTTTTCATTCATATATTTTCCTTTTTGTCATAAATTAATCCAAAAAAAGAAGAGATGGCCAACCTGTAGGTTGGGTACAGAGGTGCCACTTTGCTAGGAAGGCTTATCTCCAGGAAGTTGTAGTTAGCATTTGCCTGGTTTAGCAGTGGGACTGTAGGGAGCGGCTATTGGGTTAAGCCTCAGACTGACCTGTTGGCAAAGCCACAAACCAGTCCCAGCTCAGAGGGCACAGTCTTCTTAGCATAATTAGGCTTGACCTTATGACGCTCCCTAGATCCTTCCTAGGTGACTAATGGGCTGTGGGAGGTGCAGCAAGTGCTGCCAAAACAAGTGAAACTCACAAGAACATTGTAACTATGGTGACCACCACCTTGTTTACCTCTGGCTATAAAATAAAGGCTCAGCTTGCCTCTGGATTGCTCTCTGTGGCCTCAGCCAGGCACAGGAAGATCCAACTGACCCAGCTTATTCTCTCTGTCTGTCATTTCATCCTTCACCGCCCTCCCTCGGGCTTGGGAACCCCTGACTGAGCTGGCTCGGCACATGGGACTGTTGCAGATGAATGAATATCATAACTTTGGATGGAAGTCAGGGCTGATTTTTCCTCTCCAAAGTGAAAGGCAGGTAAATGGGAGGCAGTCATGTCTTAAGGGCCTTTATGAAGAAAAACATTCTGGGTTATTTTTAATGTATAAGTTATTATGATGCAGGTTTTGTTGCCTGTCTTATTTACATTTTGTATTTACTATAAAACTTATAGTTTGAGAACATAACATACTTTTTCCAGTTTTTATAATTGGATTATAAGATGGGTTTTGATTTATTATGGCCCCTTTACTTCCCAGGAGAGACATTTAGGTGCTGTTGTTTATTTGATTCCCTCTAGCTCTGTGTATTTTGTGTTTTCTTTTTAACTGGGGCAAAGGCTGTAATAATATAAACCCATAAATTTTAATGATGACTTAAAATTTCAGAGGCCAAGAGAACAATAAGGGATTTATAAGTAAATATTTTCTGCCTTAGTAGCAGTTACAGAGAGCCATGATTTTATAGTCATTGCAGTTTTTATTGGAATATAGACTTGATTGGGTTAGGTTTTGACCTTTATATATAAATTTTTTAAGTTAATAAATTAACTTTTTAAACAGTATTTTCAATTTTTAAATGAGAAATGCTAGTACATTTTTAAAATATGTTTTTATTGATTTCAGAGAGGAAAGGAGAGGGAGAGAGAGATAGAAACGTCAATGATGAGAGGGAATCACTGATCAGCTGCCTCCTGCACGTCTTCCACTGGAGACTGAGCCTGTAACCCAGGCATGTGCCCTGACTGGGAATCGAACCGTGACCTCCTAGTTCACAGGTGGATGCTCAAACACTCAGCCACACCAGTCGGATGTATAAATATAATTACAATTATAATTATAATTATTATTAAAATTTCTAGGTACCCAGGCCTTGTCAGTGTCTCAGGATGGCTGGCTTTTTTGATGTTTGTGCATGTTATCCTTGAAAAGCTTTTGATTTCCACTGTAGGTGGAGGTGTCACAGACAGGGACAGATGTCCATTAGCAACTAGGAACTTGATAAGGTTCATTCCACCAATGTTGGAGAGTCTTTAATTAATGTTTTCTTATTTTTTATTTTATTTTATTTTTTAATTAATGTTTTCTTAAATGGACAGCAATGGCCTGGTGTTAAGTCATGGTCATTGGCCTCTTTGTCTTCAGGAGACTATTGTGACATGGATGTGATTAATGTATCGGTTCCTGCAATCGGGTCGACGAGCCCTTGATAATAATGCAGACTGCCTCCTTTTGGTTTTTCTTATATTTGAAAAATAATAAAATATAAAAATTAGCAATATTTAAAACAGTAATAAGAATAATCATTATTTTTAGTTTAGTTAGCTTATAGTCAATTTTTGTTGCTTTTGATTTGCCAGCATTTTTATGAATTCAGGCATTTCTTAAAGTTTTATAAATATTTATTTAAAGAACTGACCTTTTTGGAAATCTGTAATTTAGAGCAAATCAGTCCTTTTCATGAATTTTATAAAAGATGTAATTTATTTGAAACTGTATTAGAGTAAAACAATGATTCTATAAATGACAAAACATAACGTGGCATGGTTATATATTTGTTAACAAAGTAATTGATAAAAACTTTGCTTTTAATCATTATTGTACAACTAGAGGCCTGGTGCACAAAATTCATGCAGGGTCCCTAGGCCTGGCCAGTGATCAGGGCTGATCTGGGGAGTGACTGGTGTGGGGGGTGATCAGGGGGCCCTCCCTGGCACCTGCCTTGGCTGGCCTGGGGCCTGCAGGCTGGGGGCAGCTCCTGCATTGAGTGTCTGCGCCCTGGTGGTCAGGGTGCATCATAGCAACCACTTATTCCACTGGTCCTTCTGCCGTTTGGTCGATTTGCATATTAGGCTTTTATTATATAGGATGACGTAGAGAATAATATAAAGTTCAAATATTTTTTCAGATTTAATATATAACTGAAATTAATATCTACAATGTGAAGACATTGCTCATGGCTTATCAGAAGTGCACACTGAGCATTGGAAACAATTCATAGCCTTTCACTGTGTGGACCACAAACACCTGGTGTGTTACTGCCCAGTGTCACTGACAGGACACGTGCTACCCTGGGAGCTCCCTGTTTAAATCTGGCTTTGAAATTTAGTACGTTTTTTTTTTTTAGGGCAGGTTAAAATTTTTACAACATCCATTTTAATAAAAAATAAATGTATATAAATAGAACATAGATATTAATATTTTATTTTTTGTTTTTATTATGATTACTACTATTATTACTACTGTATTAGGTTATTGCAAGTATGTTAAATGTGTCTAATTACTTTGTTTTTGTTATTAATCCTAACCCGGGATATTTTTTCTTTTTTTTTTTTAAATATATTTTATTGATTTTTTACAGAGAGGAAGGGAGAGAGACAGAGAGCCAGAAACATCGATGAGAGAGAAACATCGATCAGCTGCCTCCTGCACACCCCCCACTGGGGATGTGCCCGCAACCAATGTACATGCCCTCGACCGGAATCGAACCTGGGACCCCCCAGTCCGCAGGCCAACGCTCAATCCACTGAGCCAAACCGGTTTCGGCCCGGGATATTTTTTCATGGAGTTTTGGAGAGTGGAAGGGACAGGGAGAGAGAGAAAGAGAGAAACATCAATGAGGGAGACAAACATTGATTAGTTTCCTCCTGCATGCTCCCCAACCAGGGCTGGGGATGGAGTCTGCACCCAGGTACATGCCTTTGACTGAAATTGAACTTGGGACCCTTCATTTGGCTTACTGACACTATCCACTGAGCCAAACCAACTAGGGCTAGTTCTGGATGAAATGGACATATTCCTAGAAATATACAATCTTTCCAAAACTCAATCAGGAAGAATTAAAAAATCTGAATAGGCCGATTACTATGGAGGAAATTGAAGCAGTCATCAAAAAACGTCCAGCAAACAAAAGCCCTGGGCCAGATGGCTTCACAGGGAAGTTTTACCAAACATTCAGAGAACTAAAACCTACCCTCCTCACACTATTCCAAAAAATCCAAGAGGAACTTTCAAGCTCTTTCTATGAAGCCAGCATCACCCTAATTCCAAAATCAGATAAAGACCCTACAAAGAAAGAGACTTACAGGCCAATATCTCTAATGAACATAGATGCTAAAATCCTCAACAAAGTCCTAGCAAATCGGATCCAGCAATAAATTAGAAAGACCATCACCATAACCAAGTGGGATTTATTCCAGGATGCAAGGTTGGTGCAATACCCACAAATCAATAAACGTGATCGATCACATAAATGGAGATATAAAAATCACATGGTCATATTAATTGATGCAGAAAAAGCATTCGACAAAATCCAACACCCGTTCTTGATAAAGACTCTCAGCAAAGTGAGAATAGAGAGCTCATACCTCAAAATAATAAAATCCTTATACAACAAACCTACAGCCAACATCATACTCAATGGGCAAAAACTAAAAGTATTTCCCATAAGAACAGGAACAAGACAGGGATGCCCACTCTCACCACTCCTGTTTGACATAGTACTAGAAGTGCTAGTCATAGTGATCAGAAAGGAAGAATAAATAAAGGGCATCCAAATTGGAAAAGAAGAAGTAAAACTGTCATTATTTGTAGATGACATGAGGTTGTACATAGACAACTCTAAGACTCCATCAAAAAACTACTAGACTTAGTAAATGAATTCAGCAATGTAGCAGGATACAAAATTAATACCCAGAAATCTATGGCTTTCTTATACATCAATATGTATAAGAAAGAGAAACTAAAAAAAAGATCCTATTTACCATTGCACCAAAAAAGTTAAGATACCTAGGAATACACTTAACTAAGGAGGTAAAAGACCTGTATTCGGATAACTACAGGATGTTGAAAAAAGAGATAGAGGAAGACATAAACAAATGGAAGAACATACTGTGTTCATGGGTTGGTAGAATCAACATCATTAAAATGTCCATACTGCCCAAAGCAATCTAGAGATTCAATGCAACCCCCATTAAAACACTAACGGCATATTTCACAGATCTAGAACAAACTCTCCAAATATCCATATGGAATAAAGAAAGACCCCGAATAGCTGCAGCAATCCTGAGAAAGAAGAACAAAGTTGGAGGGATCAGAAGGTTGGCTCTTCACACTGGTAGGGTATTTAAAAAGTAATTGTTTACCTCATACCTTGTAAATCTAACACCTGGGCTAATCACCAAGTTAACTTGATCAAATTAACAAGAGGTATATACCAGGTAACGTTCAATACATGCACAAGGAAAACTCACATGCAAATGAATGCCAGAGACAATGAGGTAATACAAGAAACAGGACATGTTGGAAAATGGGGAGACAGGGTGTTAGGTTGTAGAGGTGAAATGGGTGATATTTAGAAAAAGTGCAGGTTATGTGGCATGCTAATTTTCGTTGGGTAATCCCAAAAACTATAGGATGGAGTGCGGGTAGTAAGATAGGGGCATCAAGAAACTCCTGGTAGCCTGACCAGTGTTGCTCAGTGGCTGGGAGGTCATGGTTCGATTTCCAGTCAGGGCACATGCCCGGGTTGCAGGCTTGTTCCCCAGGGTGGGACGTGCAAGAGGCAGCCAATCACTGATTCTCTCTCATCATTGATGTTTCTATCTCTCCCTCTCCCTTCCTCTCAGAAGTCAATAAAAATATATTTTTTAAAAGAAACTTCCAGTAAAGTTCTCTTCCTATACCTATTTTTTCCAAGTAAATCTTCTAGAAAGAAATGGGAGATAATCATAAGTTCTTTCTCATTTTTATTTTTTTCACAATGAGCTTAAAATCAGTGAACCCAATGCAAAATTTTGGTCCTCTTCATTCCCACTTTTAAAATTTTAAATAAAAGTTTACAACCACAAGATAACCCAGTAGACTGTTCCACATTTCATTGACATAATCATTCAGTTGAGAATAAATCACTTTGCTCAATGGTTAAATCTTAGTTCACCCGTCTGGTGTGGCTCTGGGGCTGAGTGTTATCCCAGGCGTCCAGAGGCCGCTGTTCGACTCCCAGTCAGGTGCACGCCGGGTGTGGCTCTGGGGCTGAGTGTGATCCCAGGCGTCCAGAGGTCGCTGTTCGACTCCCAGTCAGGCACATGCCCGGGTTGTAGGCTCAGTCCCCGAAGGGGGCATGCAGGAGGCAGCCGGTTGATGTGATACTTTGCGCCTCAATGTTTCACTCTCTCTCCTTTTCGTTCCCCTCTCTCCAAAAATCATTATTACCATATATTTTTAAAACCTTAGTTCAGGAAATGATGATGGACATGTACTCCCAAAATGTCTGGTTACTTGCTTATATGGTGAAGAAACAAAAGATTAGATTGATTTTTTTAACTAATAATCAATAATCTTACTCTTTTAATATATTTTTTATTGATTTCAGAGAAGAATGTAGAGATAATCCTATCTAATAAAAGAGTAATATGCAAATTGACCATCACTCCAACACACAAGATGGCCGCCCCCATGTGGTCAAAGATGGCCAGCAGGGGAGGGCAGTTAGGGGTGACTGGGCCAGCAGGGGAGGACAGTTTGGGGAACCAGGCCTGCAGGAGAGAGCAGTTGGTGGGACCAGCCCTGAAGGGGAGGGCAGTTGGGGGGGACCAGCCCTGTAGGGGAGGGCAGTTGGGGGAGACCAGGCCTGCAGGGGACGGCAGTTAGGGGTGACCAGGCTGGCAAGGGAAGGAAATTAAGGGTGACTGGGCCAGCACGGGATGACAGTTGTGGGCAATCAGGCCTGCAGGGGAGGACAGTTAGGGGCAATCAGGCCAGCAGGGGAGCAGTTAGTCATCGATCAGGTTGGGAGGGGAGTGGTTAGGGGGTGATCAGGCAGGCAGGCAGGCGAGTGGTTGGGAGCCAGCAGTTCTGGATTGTGAAAGGGATGTCCAATTGCCCGTTTAGGTGGGGCCTAAATGGGCAGTTGTACATCCCTCAAGGGGTCCCAGGTTGGAGAGGGTGCAGGCTTGGCTGAAGGACACACATCCCCCCCCCCCCAGCACGAATTTCATGCACTGGGCCTCTAGTATGCATATAAATACATATGCTTTAAAACAGTATATGAAATATATAATCAAAGAAAATATACAATGGAAACAAAACACATAAATGCCTAGGAATTATCTTAACAAAAATGTGCACAATCTGTATAACAAAATTTTACAATGCTACCCAATAACAGACACTTGAACAACTGGACAGTAACATCATATTCTTGAGTATAAAAAAACATAATGATGTCACTGTCCTAATGATTATAAATTTATTATCATTTTAATAAAATATCAGCAAGATTTTTAAGACTAAAACAAGCTAATTTAAGTTCACATGTTAAAATGAAAAATGTAGAAGAAAATTCTGGTCTGGCCAGCATGGCTCAGTGGTTAAGTATCGACCTATGAACCAGGAGGTCACAGTTCGATTTCTGGTCCGGGCACATGCCCTGGTTGTGGGTTTGATCCCCAGTGGGGAGCATTCAGGAGGCAGCCGATCAATGATTCTCTCTCATCATTGATGTTTCTCTCTCTCCCTCTCCCTTCCTCTCTGAAATCAATAAAAACATATTGATGTTTTTATAAAAGATGTAAAATTCTGCCCTAACCGGTTTGGCTCAGTGGATAGAGCCTGCAAACTGAAGGGTCCCAGGTTCGATTCCAGTCAAGGATATGTACCTTGGTTGCAGGCACATCCCCAGTAGGGGGTGTGCAGGAGGCAGCTGATCGATGTTTCTCTCATCGATGTTTCTAACTCTCTATCCCTCTCTCTTCCTCTCTGTAAAAGAGCAATAAAACATATTTTTTAAAAAATAAATAAAATTAAAAAATCCTCACCGAGGACATGTTTTTTAAAAATCATAATAAAATTCTGAAAAAGAATACTGTATTGTGTTATAAAGCTACAGTAATTTAAAAAATTGAGTATTGTTCTTGAACAGTAATTTAGAAAATTGGGTAATGTCCTGTGAATAGATAAATTGATGGAACAGAATACAAAGTCCAGTAATAGACTCAAATACATTTGAAAATTTAGTATAATAAAAATATCTCCTCAGAACAGTGGGAAAATATGTTGAAACAACTGAATGGGAAAAAATATTGAACCAAAATCAATTCATTTCACTCATAACTAGTATAAAAACTGAAAGCTACAAAGGGTACAAAGAGATCAAAAGTGAAAGAATGGAAGAAAGATATATTAAGCAAATGATAAACCACACTTTAATAATATGATAGCACAGGAGACTTGAAGGCAAAAGGCATGACTATAAATAAAGAACACTTCCTATCAATAACTCCATTTCCACAGGAAGATCCGCATTCCCAAGCACTTCATAACGTGAGATCGAAGTCCACAGAGCAGAGCTACTAGGGAAACTAGACACATTTATAATCATAGTAAGTTTAACACACTCTCACTCAGAGACAGAGTGTGCCCCTTTGAGAACCAACAGCCACCCACAAACACTTCAGTAAAGATGGAAAACCCTTCAACCAACTGTATTCAGCATTCAGATAACCAACAACCTTTCCTGCCGAAAGACACATGTTATTCCCACGTTGCACACGAGATGGCAGCAAAAACCACACTAGGAAATATTTTTTAGGTGACCATATAAATTTCAACAAATTTCAAAGGATTAAAATTATAGAAATTGTATTTCTTGCTCTAATAGCAGTTAATCAGTAAATCAGTAACAAAAGGTACATACAAAGTTTTTAGTTCTTTAGAAATTCTTTATTGTTGAAAGTATTCCATATGTCTCCTTTTCCCCCACTGACCTCTCCCCGGCCACTCCTGCCCCCCACGCCCACGCACACCCCGAAGTCCGGGTTGGACGCAGCAGCCGCCCCCCCCCCCCAGCCTCTCCCCCCCCCCCCGTCACCAGGCCGGCGCCCCTGCCGAAGCCGCTGTTGAAAATGTCGTGTTGCCACTTGTCCGGAGGCTGTTTCGGCCTCCCCCGTTCCCAGCGGCGCCGCCACCGAGGGCCGCCCGGTTCCGGATGGGCCCGCAGACCGGGCTCACTCGCGGCCGCCCCGCTGGCTCCGGTTCAGCTCAATGATACAGTCCAGAGTCCTGTTCATTTTGTCGGCCGTGGCGGGCACGGAATGGGCTCGGAGGAGCCCGCGGGTAAGCACTCCGGTCCGGTCCGTCACTTCCCGCGGGGCGCCGGAGCTGTTCCTGTTGGGGCCCCAGATGTTGGGGTCCACGTCCAGGGGCTCCCAAAGGTGTGGACGGCGTCGGCCAAGAAGAAATGACCCGGAGACAGCGCGTTCAGTGGATCAGCCGCGTAGCCAGGCTCTAGCCAGGAGCTCCCGCAGCCGGACCGGGTCTTGGCGAGATCTCTCCCCTGAAAGCTCCCTTGGAGAACGAGGACGACCAGCCCAGGGCTGAAAAGGTCTGCAAAGAAGGAAGGCCCCGTTTTTTATAGCCCCAGAGCGTGGTGGGAGGAGCCAAATCAGCCGCCCGCTCGACCAATCAGCCGCCCCCAGGACACCGGTTGGGCGTCAAGTTTAGGGTGGGGGCGCTCATGCTCCAGGCTGGGAACCAGCCTCTGCCTTCCCCGGAGGTGGCTGAGGGAGGGTGGCTTGCATAGGCGATTCCAACCGGTGACGCTGTCAGTCCTGGGGGCGGCTGATTGGTGGAGCGGGCGTCTGATTTGGCTCCTCCCACCGAGCTCTGGGCTATAAAAGAAAGCAGCATCTTCTTTGCAGAGCTTCTCAGCCCTAGGCTTGTTGTCTTGGTCGTCGCCCTCGTCCTCCCAAGACCCGGTCCTGGGACATAGAAGCCGCTGGAGCACCTGGCTAGCACCTGGCTAGGCTGCTGACCAACTGAACGCTGTGTCCGTGTCATTTCTTCTTCGCCGAATCCGTCCGCAGTTTGGGAACCCCTGGGCCTGCTGGGCTTCGACCCCACCAACACGCGCGGCCGAGAAGATGTCTCCTGCACGGCCACGCTTCAGTGTACCCGAAGCGCGGACGCGGTTCACGAAGTCTGCCAGAGAAGCCCTGAACAACAAACATATCAAGCCATTGTTGAATACCTTCGGCCAGTTACCTGGAACTGAAGATGAAAGAAAATGTGCCCTTGACCAAGCTCTCAGAGGTGTTCTGCAAGAAGAAATTATAAGTCACTCATCGTGTGAAAATGTTCTAGCTGTTATTTCTCTTGCTGTTGGGGGAGTAACTGAAGGTATTTGCACCGCATCTACACCTGCTGTGTTGTTGGGAGACGTTTTGGAATGTCTCCCTTTGGATCAGTGTGACACAATATTCACGTTTGTGGAAAGAAATGTTGCTACTTGGAGATCAAATACATTCTATTCTGCTGGGAAAAATTATTTACTACGTGTGTGCAATGATCTCTTAAGAAGATTATCAAAATCCCAGCACGCAGTTTTGCGTGCACGAATTCAACTCTTTTTGGCCAGGCTTTTCCCTTTATCTGAGAGATCCGGTCTTAACTTGCAGAGTCAGTTTAATCTGGAAAATGTCACCGTTTTCAATACCAATGAGCAGGAAAGCACCTTGGGTCAGAAGCACGCTGAAGACAGAGAAGAAGGAATGGACGTAGACGAAGGTGAAATGGGCGATGACGAAGCTCCAACAACTTGCTCCATTCCAATGGATTACAGCCTGTATCGAAAATTCTGGTCACTTCAGGATTACTTCAGGAACCCTGTGCAATGCTATGAGAAGATTTCATGGAAAACTTTCCTCAAGTCCTCAGAAGAGGTCCTGGCCGTTTTCAAGAATTACAAATTAGATGACACTCAGGCCTCAGGAAAAAAGATGGGAGAATTAAAAACAGGAGGAGCACATGTATATGTTGCAAAATTTTTAACAAGTGAGAAGTTGCTGGGTTTACAACTGAGTGACAGTCACTTTCGCCGGCACATTCTACTGCAGTATCTCATTTTATTCCAACATCTCAAGGGACAGGTGAAATCCAAAAGTTCAAAGGATGTTTTAACTGATGAGCAGTCACTCTGGATTGAGGGTACTACAAAATCAGTTTATCAACTGCTCTCTGAAAACCCACCCGATGGAGAGAGATTTTCAAAGATGGTAGAGCATATATTAAACACTGAAGAAAACTGGAACTCGTGGAAAAATGAAGGCTGCCCAAGTTTTGTGAAGGAAAGAACATCAGATACTAAGCCGAGGAGAGCAGTACGAAAGAGAACAGCACCAGAGGACTTCCTGGGGAAAGGGCCCAACAAAAAGACTCTGAAGGGAAAGGAGGCGTTAACAAGCCTTTGGGATCTCTGCCCGGATAATATGGAAGCTTGTAAATCAGACTCAAGAGGCTACATGCCAACTTTGGAGGAATTCTTTGAAGAAGCCATTGAACAGGCAGACCCGGAAAGCATGATTGAAAAGGAATATAAGGTTGTGAACAATCCAAATTATGGTTGGAGAGCCCTGAGACTGTTAGCACGGAGAAGCCCTCACTTCTTCCAGCCAGCCAAACAGCAGTTCAAAAGTTTGCCAGAATATCTCGAAAACATGGTGCTAAAGCTAGCAAAGGAATCACCACCTCCTTCAGAAGAAAGAAAAACAGGACAGGGTGAAGATGAGGAAGATAATGATGCTGTACTGAAGGGAAATGAAAGCCCTGATGCTCGCCGGGACAAACCTGTAACAGGGGGAAAATAGAGATACTTGCCAACAAATCGGGTGAACAATGGAGCACATACCACAGTTGTGTGCTTACTTATTTATTTATTTATTTTTATTGCATTTGTGTCAGTGGGGCCCCGCGGAGCTGAGTCTGAGCGAGGCGTCCATCACTTCTTCTGGAATGAATGGCTGAATGACCTTGGGCTCTCCTCACCTGCGCTTCAACAGTTGGAGGGCTGACTCAGATCAGCCCTCCAGAGTTCTTGAGGGCCCTTCCCTTCACCACCCTACAAGGACTCCGTTTCATTAGCTTTGTGACTACTGCCCCAAAGAACAACTTCACAGTCGCCACACTGGCTCCATCGCTTTGATGAGTGCTCAGTGACCGGGAGGGGCTAGGGCCGGAGGACAGGCAGGGGCACTGAGAAAGGGAGGTGACCGCTAATGGGTATGGGTGTAGTGTCCTACAGTTGGCTTCTCGCAGATAACGCCCCTGGCTGGACCTTCCCCCACCCCTCGGGTCTACCCACACCTGGGAGGTCCAGACACCTGGCTCTGCCTTCCCCAGAGAAGGTTGCGGAATGGGGTGCGGGTGCGGGTGGTGAGTGCGGGGTGGGGGGGGAGGCTTGCATTGGCGCTCCAAGACCAGTAGAGGGCGCCACTGGCCCGCCGAAGCGATTCCCGGGGCTTGGGGAGGACTGGGGAGATGGGGCAGGTGCCCGAGGAGCCCGCGGGGCTCCGTCTCCCTGCCTTGCGGGGCGGCATCGCGTTCTCTGGGTTGAAGAGGCGACAATGCATATTTAGACAGGCCCGGGTGGGACGGGGACAAGCCACAAGGAAAAGAGCCACAGTGAATCTCCTAGAGGTGGCCACTCATTTGATAGCGGAACTTGTGCTCCCGTGTATGTGTGCCTGTGTGTGTGGGGGGGGGGGAGGGGGGGGAGTGGAGAGGGCGGAGGAGGGTAGGTGTGTGGGTGTGCGTGTGCGCGTCTGTGTGTGTAAATCCGCAGTCACGCACGGGCACTTCTGGATTGGAATGGTCCGTCGGCATCCATGCGCACCCTTCATCCCGGGCCTTCTTGCAGACAGCGTGCCCCGCCCCCTGCTTGTCCTTCCTGGCTCTGGTCAAGGCCAGGCCCCTGGCTCTGGCTGCAGGAGGGTGGCTTGCATTGGCGCCTCTCGACCAGCAGAGGGCGGCACGGGCTCTCCGGCCATCTTTGAGGGGCACTAGGCCCAGCAGGGTTACCTGAGAGGCCATCGCCTCACTGCGAGGAGAGGCTGTTTATTTGTGCTAAGTCAGGAGTCCAGGTCACCACACACCAAGTCTACAGCAGGCACAGGAGAAGCAAGCGAAAGGAACTCAAACATAGCACTGCAGAGAGTCCTCAGCATACAGGACAGGAGAGCAGGAAAATAACCGAGAAACAAAGGGCTCTGAAACCCAGAAAACCATAACAGCGCGAGCACCCTTCACTGGCGATAATCTCTTCAAGTATAAACAGATGACAAGATCCGACTGAAAGACAAACGGCGCCCTGCTGGTGTGGCTCAGTAGGTGAGAGAGGTGGCGTCAGGCCATGGAAAGCTGAGGGCTCCATTCCGGGTCAGGGATCCCCGGGCAAGGGCGCATACGTGGGTGCAAATACCAGATTCTGTCCTGGCTCTGGGCAGGGTGCTGTGGGAGGCAACCGATCCCTGATTCTCTCACATCACTGTCTCCCTCTCTCCCTCTCTCCCCCACTCTCTCCGTCTCCCGTTCTCCTGAAAGTGGCTGAGATGCCCCCTGTTCATTCCTCAAAGGGAGGGGCGGGGTGGGAAGGAGGGGGGAGACCGGAGACACAAACACACCGAAGGAAGGGTGCCTTGGAGGTCATGGGAGGCAGAGGCTGAAGTGGATGAGAATAAAATGTGTCTGCTTTTGTGTATCTGGTTGTCGATCAGAGTGATTGGCGGCGGGGCTTTATTTTTTTATTTTATTTTATTTTATTTATTATTTTATTTTACTTTATTTTAGAGGAGGTTGCAGCGGGGGGTGAGGGGCATGTGAGGGGTTGGGGGGTTGCATCTGCGCTTCTCAAACAGCAGAGGGCGTCGCATTGAAAGTCTGGATCAAAGTGTTCTTTTAGGAGGTTTATTTTTATTATTTTTATTTTTTTAGCAAGTTTTTGTTTTGTTTTGTTTTTTTGAAAATGAGTAGGACAATGGCCGCAGTCACGCACAATACTTTGAGCATCTCCCGGCCTCAGAGGTAACCAGAGTCCTGGGAGCAGGGCCCCTACTGATCCATCTTGTCCAAGAGCGGGGTGGCATCGCCAGCAATAGACATGGGTGCTTTCATTCCTAGGGCCGGGGGTGGCCGAGGTGTCAGCCGCTGCTTTTGTTTCCGCCGCGCAGCCTCCTTCTCCTGCAGCCACTGCTCCGCCATCTTCCCCCAGTCGATGTCTGCGTGGCTGTTGGGCTTTGGCTGTTGCTGCCATTGCGTTGCCTGGAGCCAGAGGAGGGCTGCGGCTGGGGCTGGGGCTGGGGCTGGGGCTGGGGCTGGGGCTGGGGCTGGGGCTGGGGCTGGGGCTGGGCCTGGGCAGACAGTGGGGTGGTGCTGGCCTGTAGCTATTGGTATAAAGAAAGAAATAAAATAAAAAGTATTCTGTCAACATTTATTTGGTTTTTGGCCTCGCCCCGGATCAACCCAAATCACTCTGATCCACAACCAGAGACTAGTCCGGGCCAGGAAAATATAATTATAAAATGAAATGAAATGAAATGAAATGAAATGAAATGAAATGAAATGAAATGAAATGAAATGAAATGAAATGAAATGAAATAAAATAAAATAAAATAAAAAAGTTAAATAAATAAAATAAAATTAAAGTAAAATAAAATAAAATAAATAAAATATATAAGTTAAAATAAAAAAATAAAATAAAATTATTAAATTAAATTAAATTAAAAAAGTCCCGCCGCCAATCACTCTGATCGACAGCCAGAGACCAAGTCCCGGCCAGGCCATCTGCTGGACCCACCCTCTCTCTGTGTGTGGCCGGGTCCCCGCCAGAGACCAAGTCCCACCCGCCCGTTTTGGTGAGCACAAGGTCATTCAGCCATTCATTCAGGAAGAAGTTATGGAAGCCTCGCTCAGACCCAGCTACGCAGGGCCCCACAGACTCGGACTAGTCATGCCCTCCCTCGGTGGGGCTAAGCTGTTTGAGTGCAGACAGATGGCTTTTCTCCCTGGGCTCCCACTCTTCACCCTGTTCACAAGGGTACCCTCGCCATGGCCCTCACCTTCTCCACCTCCAGCTTCCGGTCTCCCTGATAACTGACCCGCTTATGCAAATTAATTTCACCTGCCTCAGCCTCAGTTTCCTCTTCCAGAAATGGATTAATGTAACCTACAAGGTGGCCCTGCTCCCACCACACAGGAAGCCCTCAAGGTGCCGTTGGCACCTGGGTCCCCCCAGGGCGGGGCCAAACCCTAATATCACATACACACACACACACAACTGTGGTACATCTACATAATGGAATACTACGCTGCAGTAAAAAGGTAAAAAAAAAAAAAAAAAGAGAAGGAATTCTTGCCAGCATGGATGGAACTGGAGAGCATTATGCTAAGTGAAGTTAGCCAGTCAGAGCAAAATGAATACCTCATGAGCTCACCCACTTGTGGAATATAGAGAACAACGTAGACTGAGGAACAGGGACAGATCCACAGACATCTACACCAGCACTCTCTGCTGGGGCTGTTTGACTGCTGGTGGCCTCTGGCGTCCTGGGCGCAGAGCTAATATACAAAACCATACACATTGTATTCACATCAACTTCAGCCTCAGCCCCTGCCTCCCATGACCTCCAAGGCCAGCTGCATTCGGTGTGTCTGCGTCTCCGGTCTACCCACTTACCCCCTCCCCCCACCCCCCCACCCCCCTACACACACCCTCGCCCCGCCCATTCCTTACGCGGAATAAATACCAGGCGCAGCCACATTCAGCAGTACCTTTCCTTGAGGTCCTTTCGGGGAATGCCACCTGAAGGGGCGAGCCGCGCGGGGCCTAGCTTGGAACATGTGCACCCCCACCTTAAACTTGACGCCCAACCGGTGACGCTGTCAGTCCAGGAGGCGGCTGATTGGTGGAGCGGGTGTGATTTGGCTCCTCCCACCACGCTCTGGGCTATAAAAGAAAGCAGCGTCTTCTTTGCAGAGCTTCTCAGCCCTAGGCTTGTTGTCTTGGTCGTCGTCCTCGTCCTCCCAAGACAGCTTTCAGGGGAGAGATCTCGCCAAGCACCGATCCCGGGACATAGAAGCCGCTGGAGCACCTGGCTGGCACGTGGCTAGGCTGCTGACCAACTGAACGCTGTGTCCGTGTCATTTCTTCTTCGCCGAATCCGTCCACACGTTTGGGAACCCCTGGACCTGCTGGGCTTCGACCCCACCGACACGCGCGGCCGAGAAGATGTCTCCTACACGGCCACGCTTCAGTGTGCCCGAAGCGCGGACGCGGTTCACGAAGTCTGCCAGAGAAGCCCTGAACAACAAACATATCAAGCCATTGTTGAATACCTTCGGCCAGTTACCTGGAACTGAAGATGAAAGAAAATGTGCCCTTGACCAAGCTCTCAGAGGTGTTCTGCAAGAAGAAATTATAAGTCACTCATCGTGTGAAAATGTTCTAGCTGCTATTTCTTTTGCTGTTGGGGGAGTAACTGAAGGTATTTGCACCGCATCTACACCTGCTGTGTTGTTGGGAGACGTTTTGGAATGTCTCCCTTTGGATCAGTGTGACACAATATTCACGTTTGTGGAAAGAAATGTTGCTACTTGGAGATCAAATACA